>NW_016107342.1:2933790-2947082 GCF_001604975.1 Cebus imitator | reverse complement strand
TTTGGTGGTTTTAGTAGAGACGGGGTTTCACCACATTGACCAGCCTGGTCTCGAACTGCTGACCTCAGGTGGTCTGCCCACTTCAGCCTCCCAAAGTGCTGGGATTACAGGTGTGAGCCAATGCACTAGCCACTGATGGTTAATTTTCAATTGTGTCTTCCTCCTCTGCTTTTCTGGGGGTGCCAACAAATAGAATGGTGGGTCCTTTTGTTATTCTTAACTCCTTTGGCTGGCTTTAAACATGTTCTCTTTTTAGCCTTATTTTTCTAAAAGCTCAGGCAAAAATCTCTTGTTTGGCTCCCATTCTTCAGGGTGTGATAATTCCCAAGGTCTCTCTCTAGCTCCTCAGGAATGCATTCCCTCTTGATGGACTGAAATTTGTCCACTCCAGTGAAATTGTTTGTGGGAGAAGGGAGCAGAGTACACTTTCAAGATGCTTTCTCCAGGCATTTGTCTGTTGATGAGCTTTTGTAATTTCCATTTCACTGTCCATGCCCCAGAGGATAACCTTGGATCTCAGCGTAGACTAGATTGAGTGTAAAATGAGTTAGCACAAATGAAGTGGAAACAGATCAGTGCATGAGGAGGAGGCTCAGACGTTAAATCCTCTAGTTGGGTAAAGTTGAAAGCATTTCCCTTAGAGCCTCTCTGGGAATGCTTGTCCTATTTCTCAGAGAAATAAGCTACTGTGTGCATGCTGTTGCTGTTTATGCCTTTGACATTTGTGCTTAGTGAAGTGTAGGGTTCTATGGGGGATACCAAAAAATTGCCCTCATCTCTGTCCTGAGGGATCTTATAGAGAAGGGGAGATGATGTTATTGCTAGACATCCATCTAGCTTCCCTCTGCTAGGCATGAGGTATACCATGGTTTAAAAAGAGCCATGAGTGCTAACATCTTGGCTTACAGATTAGCAGGGAACTCAGCCATGACTTGTAATACAGAAGGATCAGTACTACGGTGGCAGCATCAACAAGAAACTAGTGTGATCTCATAGCCCTGAGCAAGTGGTGAACTACCAGCAAAGTCGGGGAGACTTCATAGAGAAGGAGAGTTGAGCACGGTTCTGAAAAGACTCCCCTTGCACAGTGAGACATGGCATTTGTGCAGGCAAGAACGCCCTGTGCAAAGGCACTGAGGTGTGAAACAGCCTGGCATGTTGGCAAGTGCTTCCTCTAGAGCAGTGTCAGACTCAATTCAGTACTATTTTGTGTGTTGCTGGCAGGAGATTCAAAGGAGTCCGAGAGCAGGAAGGCTGACAAGCCAGATCTGGAAATTCTCGGGCAGGATGTTCCTGGTTAGCAGGCTATTTGGGCAAAGTGTTAAAGTGGGACAAAGCACAGGGAAGGAATCCATGGAGGGAAGGGGAGAGATGGCCCCTTTAGTATCCTGAATGAGCCTTCTGGATGTGAGTCCAGGTATAGTGCTACATTTTAATTGCTTTACTTCTGTTTCTTTAAGGTTATATTGCACTTAAACACCAGTAATTATTCCAGATTTTGTCAGTGGATATACCCCCACCCTCTGCCGGCTCAAGCTGAGCAGAAGGCTCAGAATTGTCCACTGGAAGTACTCATTTTTCTTTGGAGAGATTAGGTTTTTTCCATGGGAAAGTGACATCAACGCACTTAGCACCTTGCCCCCAGGGCACCTGCAGGCTTGTACCTAGAACAAAGGAAAAGAGTTCCCTAAAACTTACTTTCTGTTTTGGGAGCATACAGATGTGATAGAACAACATCCCTGATAAAGGCATCAGTTTATGGTGGAGGTGAGAGTTTATGGCCGGGGCCAGAAATTTGCTAGAAAGGTTGCTAAGTGGAGAATTAGGGTTGGTTATTTTCAAGAAGCAACTTAGTGTTGTGGAAAGAAGCATTGGACTAGGATTTGGGGAATTTGAGGTCTACCCTTGATTTTACCTTGAGTAAGAAGATGACCTTGATCTTTCTGAGCCATAGTTTCCTGATAAGCAAATTAGCAAACTGGTTAGGAGACTCAAGAGAGCGTATACCAGGCGTGGTAAACCTTGCAGCACTTTATAGTGTGAGGACTGTCTGAAGCCTGTCACTTGGCACCCCCATCCACATGCCACATGTGCCCTCCTGCCTGCCATGAGGGAGGAGATGCTCCTGACAGGCCTGGGCTGCGCTGGCCTCTGGGTGACTCACTGGCATTCTGCAAGCCACCTTATCTTTGAAGAAAATGTTTTCCACTACTAGTAAATTTTTTTTTTCAGTTTACTTCTCTTTAAAGTTTTCTTAAACTGAGCTGACTTCAAAGAAGTATCTGAAATCCTCTTCTTCCTCCTTAACCACTTATAGCTCTCTTATTCCCAGTCATCATTGTAGTATCCCTAATTGATCATGGATATAATGTGGGCCACTTTGGATTTGAGTAATCAAAATCAGTCTGTCTAGTAATTGGGTTTGTGGGAGAGTTGAGCTGAAGTCATCTCATGAAACAAAAATGGCAAAAGACCATCCTGTTAACACTGGTCTTCCTTTGTCTTCCTTTATAAGACCCCTCAGGCTTTCCTTAGTATTAAGGGGCAGGGGGAGAAGACGGTGGTGTATACTGTCCTTTAAATGTGGCATTTCTGAACTTAGCTCTCTTTGTACTTTATCCAGCGAGTTGTCTTCCTCTCTCAACTAGATCCAAAGAAACAAAGCAGTCTCTGCAGTCCCCCTGAAGTGCTGTGAGTGGGATGCCAGCAATAAAATCATGTCTTTCTGTGGATTTTTGGTTGGTATGCTAAAGCTTGCCGCTTCTCTTCTTAATAAGCCTGCACCGATTGTGTCCCTAAAGTTTTGTGGCTGTGGAACATTCTTCCTTCTTCCTTCTTCCTGCCTTCTCCAGCCTGGGAAGCTTCACTTATAGCCAGAGGGCTGAGTGAGGTAGGGCTACTCCTACATTTGAGGCAAGCCTTAGAGTTCTTGGCTTGCTTCACTGTGTTCCTGTCACTGCCTTACCTTAACGCCTTGAGTCAGCCCAGTTTCCCGGGCAGAATCTCGCTTCTTTCTTGCTGGCCATTTGGCTCTTTTTTTCTGACAAGAGCTGGATTGTGCTTGTTTACCATCTACCCCAACACCTCATTCTTTTTTCTTGGAAGTGCCAACATATTCCTCTACGTGCTGAACCTGTTCAGTAATTCTTGTTGGATTGTCATTCCTTTGGCAAACTGAAATGAAACACACAAATCTCAAAATAGATGTAACCAGACTCCTCAAACTTAATAAATACCATATGTGCTTACACTAGGAATTTCACTTGTCCCATTTGTTAACTGGTACTTTATCCCACTCTCCTGTTTCCTGCTTCTTCCCTCGGTCCCTGTTTCCTACAAATCGAAGGCTGACAGAGCTTTTCCCCTGTGAATGCCACTGACTTTACCAGCAGCTCATCCTGTGTAGTTATGCTGCATCTTTTGATGTTGTGCACTCCGTTTTGATAGTACATGTTGTTTAAGGAACTATCTGTGCTTGTCTTATTTTGTTTGTGGAGGATGTAAATGGTATAGGGTTAATTTTGTTTGCCATCTTCATAGTGAGCTAGCTGTGGGCTTCATATGCTAGCTGTACACAGCAATGCATATGTGCACACAATAGGTTTTGCCATGGAGTGCTTCTTTCTTCCGAGAGCAGGCCTGGTCAACTGTTGATGCAAGCCAACGACATTTGTTTATTGAGTTCTTAATCTGTGAGGCACTGTGCTAAGCTTTATGTGTTTTAGTTCAGTTAATTGTCAAGATAACTTGGTGAGGTTGGTACTGTTATCATCACCCCATTTTAGTAGGACCTGAAGCATGGAGGGGTTAAGCTACTTGCAAGTGATCAGAGGATCTGGAGTTTTCAAGTTCGGCAGTTGGCCTCCAGAGCTCATGCTCTTACTCATTTCTAAACCACTGTTCCTAGTAAGGCAAATGGTTCAACCAGGAATTGGCTTAGCCCCTGAGTGACAAAGCATAGAGTAGTCATGGCTTCAATTTAGCATTGATACCTTTATTTGAGGGATTCTGAAGAATTCTGACTCTATTACAGCCCTTGAGGCCTTGATTAAGAAACTAATTACCCTGATACATAATGAGATTTCTGTCTTGTTTCCTCAAAAGTGAGTGTGTATAGATCTAGAGCTGTGCTGTTCAATACAGGAACCACCAGCCTTAGAGGCTGTGGAGCACTTGAAATGTGGCCGGTGTAACCACGGAGCAAATATTTAAAGTTTATTTCATTTTAATTAATTTACATTTAAAAACAGTTCAGTTATTGGAAAACTTTTTCTGTATTTGGAACAACTTGAGTATGTGAACCTGTTTTTTTAAATTGTGTATTTTATGAAATTAAACATAAGTATATCTGCTGAAAATGTAACGTGAATTAGAATGTGATGTAAGTAAAAATACACAAGATTTCAAAAGCTTATTTTGCATTTCTTCCTATTTCATTGATAATTTTATGTTGGTTACATGTTGAAATGACACACCTTATTTAAGCCAATATATCCAAAACATTATTGAAATCAGTTTCTTCTTTTTACTTTTTAATGTAGCTACTAGAAAATTTAATTTCATATGTGATTTTCATATTAATTTTTTAGACAGTGCTCTTTGGAGCATGGATGTGAATTCTCCCCTATACTGAAGTAAGTACTCAAAATATAATTATTGAATAGGTGGTTTGAGAGTGGGAGCTAGTTAGAGACCCTATTCAGTGGGGAGAGCTAATGGAACCTGATGACTTTGTTGAAACTGGTACTTATTTTAGGATATAAATGAAGAAATAATGATGCGTAATAGACTTCACATAACATACACAATGCCTTTTGGCCCTTTCTGTAAATTACCTCTTTGACTCATAATATGATCAAATCAAAGTGGAGAAAATTAACATGAGCCAATTACTCTTGTTCAGGATGAGTTTCCTGTTTCTGCCATGAGCTGGATTACACTGACGCTGTTGATTTGTTTTTCTTCCCTTTGGTTGGATTTTGCAATTAAGCATATGCAGCCCTCCAGGACCCGCCTCCTCCTGGTTTCTTTTGCCTTCTTGCCTGCTGCTCACCAATTCCCTTGTGATATGAGAACCCTTTGCATACATGTTGTTTCAGCTCTCCCTGACATCATGTGTAACACCGAGGAGGAAGTCAGTGCCTCTGGAATCAGAATTAAGTATCTGTGTTGCCTTGGGATACCCCATGCCTTGAGAAGTGACACAGCTGTTGTCACCACCTCTCATTATCCACCTACTTCTGACTACTTTTCTCTAGCTTCCTTGGCTGGTATCCCTTTTCCCACATGCTCCCTAAATGTTTGGATGCAGCCAGAGCTGCACCTGTCTTCTGACTCATGTCATTTGTTTGTCATTCTGCATGTTGCCTGAGCCTTCCCATGCACTCTCAGGACTTCAGCTCTCTCTTGCATGAGCTGTCCAGTGTTTGTCAAACTGGGGTGGAAATACTGAACCTCCTGTGTCCTCATGCTCCCCTTGGAGGGGTCACCAATTGAAAATTCTTTGCTTAACTGAGCATGCAGTTAAGAGTCAGGAAATATATGTTCTGATCTTTTCTTCTGCTACATTTTTTCTGGTTATAATTTTTTTTAAAGAAAATAATATCTGAGTCCTTTAGTTTTCCCACCTTGTAAAATGGGAGCAGTATGTGCATCCTGAGGCGATTCTGAAGGAGCATTATGCCGTCATGGAGAAACACAATACATCTATGGTGTGCCATATTTGGCTGTGTACTACATTTTAGAATAGTTAACTACTATTGGATTTGAAATAGTACATTAAACGGAAACACTGCATTTATTAATGAGGGTAATTTATTCCTAGGAAAGCTTTTTAACAATGAATGTCTCTTTTAAGTGTTTGTTGCTTTCCTCTTTCTCGACCATATTGTCCCTGCTTTGTGTCTGTGTTACTACTTTTAAAATTTCACATAGATTTGAATAACTCTTAGCTTAAAAGATAGCCTCTCCTCTCCCTAATAGAGGACAAAGGTGGGTATTTTAGAGGTAGGTGATATTTGAGGCAGAATAATTCAATGTTTAGGGCATACACATAGGAAGTGGGAAGACCTGGGTTCTGGTTCTGTTTCTGCTTTTTCAATAATTTTGTAAGCTGAGCAAGTCCTTTAATCTCAGATGATGTGTATGTCCCTTAGCACAGGGCCTGTTCTGTAGTAATTTCTCAATAAATATTAACCATTATTATTGGTTATCTTCTGAGAATGTCACTTGAAGATTTAGATGAAAGTATTGGGAAGGTTGCTGTATAATTTGTCAACCATGGCTGACACAGGAAAGTAGAGAAGAAGCTGATAAAGATGAAAGGCCCATCTATCTATAGAAAGATACTGAAAATTTATTTCTTCTAGGTTACACAATGACAGTAGATATTATACTTTATAAGAAACAATATGCTTAATCCATTTTTCTCTTATGGCCATAATTAGTACATAGTCCCCTCAATAAGGGTTGACAGTATAGCCTTCTCATATTGCCACTCCTAGATGCATTTGTAGGCTTAATTTTGGATCATATGCAGGATTTGAATTGCATTATGGAATCAAAGGGATTGTCATGGTGATACGCAGTTCCAGGAAGGAATAAATCCTATGTTCTGGTTATTACATGAATGAGAGATCCAGGAGTTCACTTAGCTAATTTAACATCTATCAAAGGTACCGTGGCTAAGGGACTACATACAGTTCTCACTTGAAAGTGAGGGCAGAGCAGGAACTTTGTAGTTGTGTGTTCTTTTAATAAAGGCTATTAATTTAGTTTGTTAAAAAGAAGAATTGGCCTCCTACCACCAGTTAACTGTCTTGCTCTTCATTTCTGTTAGGAGGACCAAGCCCTGTTCTGTGGAAGTGTTACAGAATGTTTGGCTTCACATAAGAGACCTCCCATTCATGTCTGATGAGGCAAGGAATGTAATTGGGGTTGTTTGGAAGATCTAATTTTCAAAGTGGTGCCATTGGAAAAAAAAAAAAAAAAAGCAGCAAAGCCCTGTAGGCTGTCGTTTTCTTAGTCTTATCTGAGCTGCCCTTACATTTTGCTCTTTGTATAGTTTGAACAGCCAAGGAATATTAGTTTAACTCCTAGGTAATTTGGGACCACATTTCGTCTTTTGAAAAATGCAGTTACAGATCAGTTTTTTACAAAACAAAGCGAGGCTGTTCATCCCTTCATTTTGATCCTCTGGGGACTGAGAGGCTATTTAGATTGAGCAAGTAAGATGTATTTATTCTTGACAAAGCCAAATTATTTACCAGAAAGCTCTTTAGTTTCCTGTACCTAGCACTTGACTGCAGGGTGCCTTAAAAAAGCAAGGGACCAAAAATAAACAAAAGAATGAGCTCTCAGTATAGTCCACATCGGGCTGGGAGTCCGGCGCCTGGTTCTGTAGCAGCCCCGCTCCAGAGCTGGAACCAACATTTGTTTCCTTGTGGTTAGAGTTAGAAACTTTTAACCCTGGATTCTCACATTCCCTGAACTTTATGAACAGGAAGCTCTTCATATACTAGATCACTTGGGGGCCTGTTATGAGTTTCGTTTGGGGTTCTGGATGATGGGGACGTTTGGGAGATAGTGTTGTTTGCTAGTAACATTGCCAGGACTTTTCTTTGGAAACTGGAGTCCACCTTTTTACCCCAGTGTTTCTCAGGTGTAGAAGCATAATAAAAGCTTTCTGGGGAGCTTTTGAAAATTTCAGCTACCAGGCTATACCCTGCACTGCCTGAATCACAGTTGGAGTAGTGGGACTCTGGTAGCAGTACTTCTTAAAAGTCCTCATGGAATTCCAGCAATCACTCAAGACGAACAGCTGATCACATCTGCTCTGAGACTGGATTGTGCACTAGCCATAAGAAGCTTCCTTTCAAACGCAAAATGATGGCGTAACAGAAATGTTCTTATGTGATACTATGATCAAGCAGAGTGATTTCATTGCTTCAACTAATCTAGTCTTTCTACACTATAATAGCACAGGCTTGATGAAACAGGCATATCATAATTTTCCTTTATTGAAATAGAGACCTGCCAGCGGAGTCCTGAAGGGCCCTTAGGTACCTTGAGGTAGTGCCTTCTAATTACCATTAATAAAAGATCAACAGGTTCCAGATGTCCAAATAGTGTATGTGAAATTATCCTGGTCACTGATGTCTCAGTTTGTGCTTTTTTGTGCAGGTCCACAACCCTGTGTTAGTATTTTTGATTGAAAATCTTCAAAAAACATATTTTTACTTTAAAAGAACTCATTTCAGTTACAAAGCCTGGCCAGACTGAGCTCACCTGGCAGCTAACCTGACCTTAGCCAAAGGGAAGCTACTTAGTCTTTATTTATCCCACTTAGTGTGAACTCATGTTTGACTACAGACATCCTAATATTTTGACTATGGGATACTGCCCCAGATATGGCTGCCTTAGAGAGTACATGGCATATGCACTATGTTTATTACCTTTCCAAATTCCAAAAGAATCGTGAATTCTGAAAGACATCAGTCCAAGCAATTCAGATAAGGGACTGTGGACCTGTGTTGTCATCAGGCCAATTCTAGGGTCTCATTTGCAGTCACATAGTTTGCCTTCTCATTCCAGCTCTCTGCCACTGTGTGACCTTGGGCAAGTTACCTGCCCATTTTGAGCCTGTTTCCCATCTGTAAAGTAGTGCAAATGATGATAATCTGCCTTAAGGGTATTGTGAAGACTAAGAGAAATAATGTGGATAGAGTGTTTTAAAAATAGAAGTTTAAGGAACTTGTGAATACAAGTTCTTCTTTGGCCACTGTGAGGGCACATGGTAAACCCTGAAATATAAGTTCCTTTTAGTAGGTGAGGGTTCCACTGTGAATTACAGTGAGGTATAGTAAAGTGTTGTTTTTAAGCTGTGGGCCAAGATTGGGTTTTGGAATCTGTTTATTAGATTGTGATGTTGAGGCCATTCTATATGGAAAAGAAATACAGTAATAGAATAAAAAGTATTTGTACATTACATCAAGGAAAAGTGATTTTTTCTGTGAATTGTTTTTCAGTACTTGCACTTTTGTATACATATGATATATATCTTTTTAAGAGTTGGGGTCTCACTGTTTCCCAGGCTGGAATGCAGTGATGCCATTGTTGTTCACTGCAGCCTCCAACTCCTGGGCTCAAGCCATCCTCCCACCCTAGCCTCCCAAGTTGCTGGGATTACACACATGAGCTCTTGGTACCTTGCTTCTATATGTGTATTCTGAGTCGTGATCCTTGTGTTGTGGCAGTGGCAGGCAAAAAGAGGTTGGAGTAGATTTGTATTAATAACAATAACAGAATTATCCTGTTCCCTCTTCAGGGAACATAGATCTCTGTTTTTAGTGGTCTGCTTATTTTTAGTGCACTGAGATGGTCCAGTACACATGTAATACTCACATGGTGATTCAGATACTTGAGAAAATCACTGGGCTGATATAAGTCAAAAGTTCCTTTTGCATGTACCATCCAAAAAATCAACACCCAAGTTGTTTGTTTCTTTTTTTTTTTTTCTTTGAGATGGAGTTTCTTGCTCTTGTTGCCCAGGCTGGAATGCAACAGCGCAATCTCAGTCCACCTCCACCTCTACCTCCTGGGTTCAAGCAGCTCTCCTGCCTCAACCTCCCAAGTAGCTGGGATTACAGGCATACGCCACCACGCCTGGCTAATTTTGTATTTTTAGTAGAGACAGGATTTTTCCATGTTGATCAGGCTGGTCTCAATTCCTGACCTCAGGTGATCCACCCCCCTCTGCCTCCAAAAGTGCTGGGATTACAGGCTTGAGCCACTGTGCCCAGCCTAAGATTTCATATTGATACAAACAGTCTGAATAATTGCCTTCATTCTTTATTTTATATTGCATATGCAGACCCAGTGTTGAAAGGTCTTCATAGAAAATATTAACAATACCCTTTTGTTAGGACACTCTTAGTATAAGAAATGAATATCTTGGACCATGGAGTATTTGTGTAGTTTATCACATTTGGAATTTTCTGGCCCTTGGAGTTTGTTTAATCTCAAGTCAAATTAATTAATTAATTAATTAATTACCTTACTTAGAGTCTTGTTCTGTTGCACAGGCTGGAGGGCAGTGACGAAATATTGGCTCACTGCAACCTCCCCCTCCCAGGTTCAAACAGTTGAACTGCCTTAGCCTCCCGAGTAGCTGGGATTACAGGTTTGCACCACCACATTTAGCTGTTTTTTTTTTTTTTTTTTTTTTTTTTTTAGTAGAGACAGCATTTTGCTATATTGGCCAGGCTGGTCTCAAACTTCTGGCATCAAGTGATCCTCCTTCATTGGCCTCCCAGAGTACTGGGATTACAGGCATGAGCCACTACACCTGACCCAAATTTACTTAAAACTAAACTTTTCCTTGCCCCATCTCACTTGCTTACTTAGTGTTACCTGGTCATCGTGTTCCTGTGACACTCTGATCAGGAAAGCCACCAGCTCTGTGATTTGCAGTTGCCTTTTGTTTGAGTATTGGCTGAAGAGAAGTTTTACCTCCAAATGTAAAGCTTTTTAATTAAATGGAAAATGAGCTTCACTTATTTTATATAATTAAATGCAGACAGAGCTGGGCTCAGTGGCTGATGCCTGTAATCCCAGCATTTTGGGAGGCTGAGATGGGAGGATCACTTGAAATCAGGGGTTCAAGACCAGCCTAGCCAACACAGTGAGGCCTCACCTCTACTAAAAATACAAAAAATTAGCTGGACGTGGTGGCAGTGGCACCATCTCGGCTCACCACAGCCTCTGCGTCCCAGGTTCAAGTGATTCTCCTGCATCAGCCTCCCCAGTAGCTGGGATTATAGGCATGCACCACCACACTCAGCTAATTTTGCGTATTTATTAGAGACAGGGTTTCTCCATGTTGGTCAGGCTGGTCTCTACCTCCTGACCTCAGGTGATCTGTCTGCCTCGCATGAGCCACTGTGCCTGGTGGCCTTCTCCTCTTTTATGAATACGATGATAATTCATTGTAAAATTTCTGTCTCAAATGGTGTCCCGAGGAGCCTTGGATGAGGTCAGCAGTGTGGCTTCCTTTCCAGGAGTCTGGTTGGCAACTGATCAAAATGCACCAAGATTGCACTATTCTAGGAATGGCTTTACTTAAAACACCAGCGATGTTTACCATTTATGATACATTTTTTATTACTTAAAGCACAGCTATGTTTACTATTTGATTATATGCTTTAACCATTTATGTTTGCTTTCTATTTATTGTTCAATAAAGGAAAAAGTAGTAGTACCAACATTTTGTAGACAGCCAGACATCTACAAAATGTTGGTACTCCTACTTTTTCTGCCCCTTGGAGTTTGTTTTTAGAGATTTACTCTTGTAATCTCAGCATTTTGGGAGGCCAAGGTAGGAGGATCTCTTGAGTCCATTAGTTTGAGATCAGCCGAGGCAACATAAAATACGTTTTTATTGGTTTGGTTTTAAGAAAAGTTTGGTTTTAAGTAAATTTGGGTCAGGTGTAGTGGCTCACACCTGTAATCCCAGTACTCTGGGAGGCCAAGGCAGGAGAATCACTTGATGCCAGAAATTTGAGACCAGCCTGGCCAATGTAGCAAAATGCTGTCTCTACTACTAATAATAAAAAAAAAAATCTGCCTCTATAAAAAAATTTAAAAAGTAGTTGGGCATGGTGATGCTTGCCTGTGGTGCCAGCTACTCAGGAGGCTTAGTGGGGGAAAAATCAGTTGAGCCTGGGAGGATCATTTGAGCCCTAGAAGTCAAGGCTGCAGTGAGTGGTGATTGAACCACTACACTCCCAGCCAGGGTGACAGAAGGAGACCTGTCTAAAAAAAAAAAAAAAAAAAAAATTGTAGATGAGTGATAGTTTGACTTGCAGTTCTGATAAGAACCCCTCCATAGTAGCCTGAACACCTTGTGTGAACTTGGTGTTGTTTCTAGGGTTTAAAAAATAATAATTATGTGGACAGTGCAATCCTCACATCGGAGAAATAGGAGCTTATGGGAAGAGTTGTAGGCTGCGAGGTTGAGTTCATTTTCTGATTCATTTGGGTGCAGAAATTCCTATCTGGGAAATTAGAATGATCACTTGTGTAGCATCTTGTTTATCTTCTCAAGCTTCAAAGCAGGATTATAAACACTTGGTTTTAAATGCATGAAAATGCTCTTGGTTAGAAACAAAAGTATAGGAGTGCTTAACTTTTCTGAAAAGATAGGGCAAGTAGCTTGAAACCTCCCTATTTGGAAAGATTACCATAGAGATCCAGCACAATCAAGAAAGTTAGTTTCCATGAGGATTACCAGGAATTATAGTGCAGTAAGTCACGGCAGATAGCTAGCTGCTGAAATCTATAAAAACTTATTAGAGACGAGCTGACTCATCATTAGCCTTTACTTTTGGAGCTAGAATTTTTATTACTAAATTTCATTAGTAAAGAAATACTCCTGCAAACTGGGGAAGTCTCAGGTGCTCAGATTCTTCATCTATAAAATGAGGGTGTTGGAAATAAATAACTTTCGAAAAATATTCTAAAAAACCCCACAGTGTCTAGGTTCTGGTACTGTTCTGTCCCTATCCCAAACTTGTTTCTTCCTCCTTTGATTTCCTCTCAGCTCTGATTGCTGTAGATCCTAGATGACGACAAATTGCTGTCTCAGAGTAAGCAGTAAACAAGACGGGAGTCTCAAGCAGGCTGGCTGTTGATTTGTTGTTTGGGTTTTTGGTCTGTTTGCAGCTTCTCAGGTCCTAGCCAATACCAGTAGGTGAGGTTCTTATATAATTTTACACTAGGAAATTAGAACAAAACAAAACAGTGGAGGGAAGTGGGAGATGGACATTGAGTATAGGTTGGACAATAACGATATAAAAGTGGTTTGGATTCTTTATAATTATGGTCTGACATGTTTCCAGTAAAGGTGTCTTTGGTTAAATTGGGTAGTACGTGGTATATATAAATACACACAAACTATACACACATGAACATAGCAGCTGCTAAATTTAATGCCCTAGTGTTGCTTCATACCACATGTAGCTTTTAATGAGTCAGCATAGTCTGCTAAAGTCTCAAGCTTCAGGCGTCGAGAGCCCTTTTAAAAACTCATCTAAACACTATTATTGATCATTCACAAGTGATGGTTAAATTTTTTTTTAAATAGCAGAACCTTGGTTACCTAAACTAAAAGTTACACAGAACTGCAGTATATAAAACAGTTAAAAGCCAAACGCTCCTATGTTCCTGGGCTCCCTGGGGCCTCCAGGGGACTTTGAGAACTTTGGTTACTTTGTTTGAAAAATCCTGATTGGAAA
>NW_016107342.1:2885590-2933733 GCF_001604975.1 Cebus imitator | reverse complement strand
TTTTTTGGAGACAGTCTGACTCCATCACCCAGTCTGGAGTGCAGTGGCGTGATCTTGGCTTACTGTAACTTCTGTCTCCTGGGTTCAAGCAATTCTCCTGCCTTAGCCTCCTGAGTAGCTGGGATTACAGGCATGTACTACCATGCCCAGCTAATTTTTTTTTGTATTTTTAGTAGGCATGGGGTTTCACCGTGTTGGTCAGGCTGGTATCAAATTCCTAACCTTGTGATCCGCCCGCCTTGACCTGCCAAAGTGCTGGGATTACAGGCATGAGCCACTGTGCCCGACCTGAATTTTTTTTTTATTGTTACAAAAAGGTAAAGTATGCCAAATAACAAAATTACAAAACACCATTCAAGTATTATGGTGGTGATGCGATTTTGTTTTTATTATAATAGGAGGTAGTTCTATACATTGAAAATCATTTGCGTTTATTGTTGAGTGGTATAGAAAAATGTTCATTACAGAAAAACTTAGGTAGGATGAGAGCTGAATTTCAGGAAGCTTTATTGCCTTATATTCACTGAAAAATACTATAAAGACAAAGATGAATTGTACTAAAAAGCTTATATGGACCAAATTAAGAATAAAAATGAAACTTCGTGGCCTGATGAATTTCAAATAAATGTATTAAAACTATAGCATATGCTTGATTATAAGGCAACCCTCAAATGAGGTCATATCCTACATTCTCAAGAAGAATAACAAGTTCTGAATGTATAAACTTCTTGGGATATAGGTGAAATAATTGAAAGTATGTTAATATTTAGTTAAACTTATACAATATGAGACAAAATTTAGAAAATCTGCATTTTCCCACTCCAAGTTTTCGTGTAACAGTTTTTTGTTGGTAGTGGTGTTTTGTTTTGTTTTGAGACAGTGTCTTACTCTGTTGCCCAGGCTGGAGTTCACTGATGTGATCATGGCTCACTGCAGCCTCTAACTCCTGGGCTTAGGCAATCTTCCCACTTCAGCTTCCTGAGTAGCTGGAACTACAGGTGTATACCACCACACCTGGCTAATTAAAAACAAGTCTTTAGGGGGAATGAGGTGTCACTATTTGCCCAGGCTGGTCTTGAATTCCTGGGCTCAAGTGATCCTCCTGCCTTGGCCTCCTAAAGCTCTGGGATTACAGGAGTGAGCCACTGCTTCCGGCCTAGTGAAGCAGTTTTATTTAAACCCTACATGTGCTTCAGCATTACTTCATCAGCAGAACCACTTTTTGGCTCCTTCTATAGTTTGAATACATCATCTTTATTTCTAAATCTGTATAATATCAATTTTGCATTAACATCTCAACTTTGATGTTTTTACATTCTAAATTATCTACATGATGTCAAAAATAATTACTTGGAAAGAAGGAAAAGCTTAAGTACATTGGCTTTAAAATATATATAATTGGCAGATTGATGAATTCATGGATGCTGTGGGTTGAATTTTCTTTTTCTGAGGTATAGTCTCTCTCTCTTGCCCAGGCTGGAGTGCAGTGGTGCAATCTCAGCTCACTGCAACCTCTGCCTCCCGGTTCAAGTGATTCTCCTGCCTCAGCCTCCCACATAGCTGAGACTACAGGCGCGTGCCACCACCCCCGGCTAAGTTTTTGTATTTTTATTAGAGACGGGGTTTTTGGCCATGTGACTTATGTTGTATGAGAGTGTATGTCCTGTTCCACAGATGTTGGCCTTAGCCTATAACCGGTTCGACCAAAGAATATAAATGAATGTGTTGCAAGCAGATACCTTAAATGGGATGCCTTAAATATGATGGGGATTTTGTGCCCCTGTGAGTATCATGAGAAAATGTGCCCCAACTACCTGCTACCTCTTTAGCCTGGACCACAGAAAGACATAGGTGCTATAGCAGACCTGATTTTTACCCTTAGCAGGCAGGCTGCAGATCTTTAGGATACGTCAGACAGCAGCTCCCTGTCAGCCTATCAGATCTAATTTGACCGCTACAACTCACAAATCTAATAATGATCTTGCAATAATTTTTTTGCTGAATTAGCAGAACCAGAATTTACACTTAAGGTAGGTTAGATAATTTCTAGATTAGAAAGAACTTTGGGCCAGGTGTGGTGGCTCATGGCTGTAATCTCAGCACTTTGGGAGGCCGAGGTGGTGGATCACCAGCAGTCAGGAGTTCAAAACCAGCCTGGACAACATGGTTTAATCCCGTCTCGACAAAAAATATAATAATTAGCTGGGTGGAGTGGCAGTTGCCTGTAATCCCAGCTATTTGGGAGGCTGAGACAGGAGAAGCGTTTGAACCTGGGAGGCGGAGGTTGCAGGGAGCGGAGATAGTGCCATTGTTTTCTAGTCTGGGCAACAAGAATGAAACTACATCTCAAAAAAAAAAAAAAAAAATTGGGGATAGTGCCCATCTACCAAGGGCTATGCAGTAACTTAGGATTCTTGGCAGTAGGCGTTTTCAAGAATACAGTATACATGAAAACCAGATGCATGCAGTAAAAAACGTCTCACCAGCCTCAAGGGCACTGTTCATTTTTCCAGTGAGACCTTCAAAAGGCCTGTGAAATGAAGCCTGGTGTTTCCCTCTTCAATGACTCATTTTTGAGTACACTAAGAACAACATTTGGCCTTTGTATTAGGTATAGTTTCAGGGTCTCTCCACATTCATTGGATTTTGTAAGATAGGTCCGTATATATACACAAGTGGCTCCCATTTTAGTCTGCAGATTTGAAGCATATGCATGTGCTTGTGCATAGTCATTCTGCCTCTGAGTATGTTTAACTAAATTTATTACGTGGACCCTTTTATGGGTCTCTGAAGGAAAGTAAACACTAACTGTACAAAAACTTCAGCTTTACATTAAAAAAAAATTCTTCTAAGCAGAAGAATTTGAGATAAAACATGTCTAGTTATGCCTTCATTTATCTACAGCTTACCTAGTTTACTCACCAAAATAGATCATTTAATTGAAACTGTCCAGTTTGTGTGATGTCTTCCTAAAATACACTAAAATGACTGAATTTTGACCCGCCCATTCATTTGATCATGACTTCGATATAGCACTTTCAACAGCCAAAAAACAACATTTTGGCTTTTTTGGTGCTTTTCTACCCTGATATTTCACATGAGACTCATGTGGGGAGCTTTAAAAAATAGTGCTGTCCAGGCTTTTCCCCACTAAGATTCTGATTTAATTTGTTTGGGGTGGGGCCCAGGCACTGGTAGCTTTTTAAAGCCTCCCAGGTGACTCTATAATTTGTAGTTAGACTTGACAGCCACAGATACAGCTACAGCCTTTTTGTAAACTGTATTATTGAAACTAAGCAATTCAGATTGAAATTTGTTTTACATATTGGATTTTTCTGTTAGGTCCTCTCCAGTGTCCAGGTCAACCTGATAATGTCACATCTTCTAGGAAATTGGTGTCACGTTTGCAACTTTATTTATCTCCTATCTTTCAAGAATGCTTTTGGGTCATTCTTGAAAGACTGGTGGGAAAATTAGTTGCATAAATAAAACCTTAATGCTCTCCTGGGGATAACTACCTTTCTGTATGACTCCAGCTATTTAGGTAGTACTCAAAGTTGCCTCTTAAATAATACTGCCTCAGTCAACTTTATGGAAATGGATTTAAATAGGGGTGAACTTTCCTCTGTCATGGAGAGGAGCCCAGTGGATTTGTTCTGGTGACCTCAGTCACACTCAGCACAGTAGAGCCTTGTTAGGGACCTAGGAGGCAGCAGACTTACCTTTTTCTGCCAGATGACTATGTAAATAGTCAGTGACAGGTCGCTATAAAAGTTTCAAATACTTGAATGAAAACTGAGTTTTCCAAGGAAGAAATACAAAGCCTTAGCATGTGTACTTAAATTAAAAAATACTTAAGTCTACTGGAACTGTGTGTTTTCTTTTGCCACATGAATCTTTTTTAGAAGAGGAGGGGATTTTCTTTCTCCCCAGCCAGTAAATATTTATCTTTTGGATATGTAGCCCAGCTGCATATACTGCATGAATTCCTCTCCATTCATATGTGAAATAGCGTATTTTGTTCCACTAGCCAGCAAGACTCATACTAGTGTATTACTTATAATAGGATGCATTGAGTCTTTCTGATTCATCCTTGCTCTTCTAGGATCCTCATCAGCTTCCATGGAAGTTTATGATCAGTTTCTTAAGACTGGCTGTGGTGGGTTTTGTGTGGGAGGTAGTGTACTTAAGAGTTTAGGTTCTAAACTCAGATTTTTTGGATTTGAATTCTGGCTTTTCTACTTAATGACTGAAGGATTTAGTTTTTAAAAGACTTCTCTAAACCATATTTTCTTCATCTACAAAATAGGAATAATCATTGCCACCTATCTCATAGGGCAGTAGGGAGGATTAAATGAGGTCTTTTAAACCTTTGAAACAGCTTCTGGCATTCTGTAAATGTTAGCTGCTGCTGCTACCTACCCCTTATTACTGGTGTAACTGCCTGATACTGTCCCCAGTATTGCTCTTTGACATAATTATAAAACATGAAGTAAACACAGGTCACTGGTGAATTATTAAGAAAAAGGATCAACTTTCTTTTCCTAGGCTTCTTTTAGGCAGGCCCTCCTGAGGGCTTCTGTTTCATGAGTCAGAGGCTTATCTCTCTGTGATTACAGGGTCTCTGAGGGCAGGAATCTGTTCTATTTTATCTAAATAAATCCAATCCCTTCCCATGCAAAAGTTTTGTGTATCAGCTGTATTGAATACTTGAGGCTCGTAATAGGAATCTTACAAATAGTCTTATTGCTGTAAGAATTTCATAAAGACCGGACATTGTTTTTCATGGTATTTTGACTCTTAAAAAAAAGCAACACAAAAAAAACCTCGTGGAGTGGCTGAAAACTGGAAGCTTACATTTCCAAGTTCATGTCTGTGTCACTGTAGACCCTGACTGGAAAGTCCTCGTTTCCTTGAATCTGGAGGAATGTGCTGAAATAGTAGTAGGTGTTGGTTAAAATTAGAACCAATTATTTCCATAACCAGAATTACAGACACATTTTTTAAAAAAGTAAAGTGACAGAACTCTACTAGTTTTTCCTTGTGTGTTCAAGAGGTGTTTGACCCAGCTCAGCTAACTACAACTGGATTCTGTCCCTAGACTTGGCTCATGACAATGCACCGTAGACTCTCTAGACCTGGTTATGGAAACTCAGAACTCGTCCCAGGTTTGAGCCCTTAAAAAATGTCATCAGGATCTGAACAGGAAACGGCAATGTTTTCTCATGGTGTCTCCTTTGTGCCCTCCCTCCCTGATGCTAACCCTCAGGAAAAGATTCCATGTTGACATTATTTGTGTTTAATAGCTCATTATTGTATCCACACTCTCCAGCTTTCCATTACTAGCAGTGAGCCTGCCAAAGCGCCAGCAGTATAACTACACATGTTTCTAGACTACCGTATGAATTGCTCATCTCTTGAAGCTATTTATTTGTAGCTAATAGCTAGCATTTGCTACCTCTTGAGTACCAGAGAAATGTACACACAGTTTCCATGGAGAGGGGAAGAAAACCCAAACCACCTGCAATCCAGGATCCTGCTTTTGTCTAAGGAATGCAGTTTGCTTGAGCAAGACTCTTAAGATGTTTTTGTATAGGGTGCAGGTGTTAGTGCTTAATGTGTGCTGAGATGGGACCAGATAATGGACCCTCTGCACTGGTCAGTGGTATTGAATCAAGCTATCGCCAGAAGCTCCTGAGAAAGTAGTTTCCGACGGTCATAGCCCTGATCCCTTCACATGTGATTTCTTTTGGCCTTTCCCCCGTCACATGCTGAATCATAATGGAGTCACTTGTGTGCAGTTCCAGAGCATCTCAGTTTTTCCATCAGACACCTAACATTTGCAAAATTATTTTGAATGTTTGCCTCAGTCCAAGGTTTTGGGACTCAGCACCTTTTTTCTTGCTCATATAATTTTAAAAGCCTATGTTGCCATTTTTCTCAATGAACAAGCCTAGTTTAAAAGAGATATTGAGCCAAGTGTGATAGCTCGTGCCTGTGATTCCAGTGCTTTGGGAGGCTGAGGTAGGAGGATCACTTGAGGCCATGAGTTTGAGGCCATACTTACATTAAAACATTTGATTTTCAAAATTTATAACACTACTGGTATGAAGGACACATTTTCAGTTTTCAAAGAACCATCAGATAAATTGTCAAAACACAAACACACAACCAGTTAGAGGTTGAAAACTAAACATATCTATCTATCTATCTATCTATCTATCTATCTATCTATCTATCTATGAATGGTGGAGAATCTTACTGTGTCCCCCAGGAGGCAGTGCAGTGGCACAATCATGACTCACTGCAGCCTCAATCTCCTGGGCTCAAGCAGTCCTCCCACTTCAGCCTCCCAAGTAGGTGGGACCAATACGGCATCCTGGACAATACAGCAAGACCTTGTCTCTTAAAAAAAAAATTATCTGGAAGTGGTGGTGCCTGCCCAAAGTTCTACCTACACAGGAGGCTGAGGCAGAAGTATCCCTTGAGCCCAGGAGTTCGAGACCACCCTGGGCAACATAATGAGACCTTATCGCTGCAAAAACTTAAAAAATTAGCTGAGCATGGTAAGTAGTCCCAGCTACTCAGCTGGCTGACTTGGGAGGATCACCTGAACCCAGGAGTGTGAGGTTACAATGAACCATGATGGTGCCACTGTACTCCAGGCTGGTTGACAGAGTGAGACCCTGTCTCTAAAAAATAAAATAAAAAGAGAGCTATCAATGGCTTTAGGATTTGGGCTGTAAACAGTAACACAGAAGAGATGCACTTTGGGAAAGAAAAGAAACGGTGCTCTTAGGGACTGGGGAGTGTCTGGTGTATTAATGGTTCCTGTCTTGGGAATAAGCTGGTGTAGCAATGTTCTGGGGTGTTCGCAATAGCTCTTGTATGTGAGACGTGGTCATTTTCTAGGTTGTTCACCAGTGGTAAAAGAATAGATGGTATTTATAATTGTTACTTTGTATTTTCACCTTTAAAATTATTCTGTAATTTAAAAACATTCTGAGGCTGGGCATGGTGGTGTCTCCCCGCACTTTGGGAGTCCAAGGTAGAAGGATTGCATGAGCTTTCAAGTTTGAGAGCACCTGGGCAGCAGAATGAGACCTCATCTCTACAAAAATAATGTAAAAAATAAGGCGTACTGGCGCACGCCTGTGGTCCACCTACTCGGGAGGCTGAAGTGGGAGGACTGCTTGAGCCCAGGAGATTGAGGCTGCAGTGAGTCATGATTGTGCCACTTCACTGCCTCCTGGGGGACAGAGTAAGATTCTCCGTCATTCATAGATAGATATGTTTAGTTTTCAACCTTTAACTGGTTGTGTGTGTGTGCGTTTTGACAATTTATCTGATGGTTCTTTGAAAATTGAAAATGTGTCCTTCATACCAGTAATGTTATAAATTTTAAAAATCAGATGTTTTAATGTAAGTATGGGAAGAGTACTCCATGAAGGTAAAAGCCCGTGATTCTCCTTGAATAAGGGTAGTATTGTTCTGTGCTAGGGATTCTCCATTTCGCCTAGCTATGCTAGCAGAATAGAGACTGCATCCCCTCTCATCCTACAGGCAAAGAATAGTTTGAAGAGAAAGCTTAGTGAGTTCACTGCCAAAAGAAAGCTTTTAAAAAAATTGTTTATTAAACCATACCTCAGGCTGTGCAGGGACATGGGAGGAGCATGCAATTTCTGAAAAAGAACATTTAGAGTAGGAGTTTATTGTATAATTGGCAAACTTCTCTTCTCTGAGAATAATTGCTTGACTTCATGGAAAGGACCAGAACTTGGATATCTTGAGGCCTAAGATAAATAGATAGCAACGGATCATGCTGGTCCCCATGGTTACCGGGAACGGAACTCAAGTGGATTGTTACCCTGAACAAGCCTGTGTCAGGATATTCTTGTCACCTTTCAGCTCTTTGGTATTTTTTCTCCTTCTTGAATCAGCAAAAGAAATCACTGTAAAGTTAATGTAATTTACAGGAAGTTCCCCTGCCACACTGCATGCTTTTGTGTGTCACAAGACTTAAGCTTCCTGCTACCCTCTGTTAAAGGAGAACTTTTTTATGTTCCTAACAATATTTGATCTTTCAGGAGCTATTTATATAGGTGGGATTGGTTAATAGACAACTGGAGCCTGGGCTATAAGCATTTTGACCTGGAAATAATTTTGGGAGGCTTTGTCAAATACTATACAATAAAACCTCAATTAACTAGGATTACTTAGAGAAAAGACAGTTTCTGGTTAGTTGAATTTTCTTTTAAATGGAAGGTTCAACACTTTTCTCAGCCCTTCTTACTCACTTTCTTTCTTTGGCTATTGGAATTCGGATATTAAGGTCTCGAAAATAAGTTAATGTTTCATTGAGTTAGTCTGTAACAATGCTGTGGATCATCCTTGAGTTATGAAGCTTGTTATTCAGGCTTTACTTTCTTTAGAGGATTAAGAGACTTAACTTGGCTGCTAAATTCGCTAAGTTGTTTTCTGGGGGAAATAGTAAATTTTTTTGTGTGTAATTTTATCTTCTTGTGTCTTTCTCAGATTCAGAATAAGAAAGCTATCTTAACATGCCCTGCATTAGTAGGCCTCATTATTTATGTAATAAAGTAAATAATCATTATGTTAATTAGTAAATTGCTTAACTTAGAATACTGAGTTTTCTTCTATGTGTGTTAAAGTCAAGTTATATTAATTTAATAAGCAGTTAGGTAGGCCGTTTTGCATAATTCAGACAATACATGGATCCCACAGATATTTATTGAGTATATACTCTGTGTTCTTCATATACCATGTTAGGCACTTTTGTAATATCAGTCAGCATAAATTATAACCTTCTGATAAATCTTCACATAAATCTGATTTTCTAAAGCAATGGAAACTTGTCCCTAAGGGACTTCGTGATCATAGCAGTTCTGATTTCCTTGTTTGAAATTTCTGTAAACTTTCCGACTTCTTTCTTTTGCACTCAGTACTTAAAATAAATTTACTGCTAGAAGTAAAAGTGCTATTATTTTAATCAGTCATAAGTTATGTATACCAAAAAATCAGAAAGTTTTCTTGAACGTAAATAGGGAACTTAGGTGAAAGGATCGCTTAAATTTCATCTAGAAGAGAATTTCTAATACTGCCTTTCAAATATATCGTTAAGAGTATAGTGTTTCCAAGTGAAGGTAGAAGTTTTAAGGTATCATCTATCAGTGATACCAGCAAGAACTAAAATTACTAGGAAGTAAGCTAAGAATAGTCATTTATAGTCAAGATTTTTGACTTCAATAAAAATGGAACCAGTTTCCGATGATTTCTCCCCTTAGTTCTTGATTTAGCCATACTATGACCGTTAAATGAAAAATCTTTAAAATGTATGTGAAAAAACCTGAAGAAAACGTGACAAAGGGTAAGATTTGATAAGAAATGGGCCTAGGTTCATAGGGAATGCATTATATCTTCATGGTTAGGTGTGTTTGAAATATAATAAAACACTTTTAGATGAATTCTTTCTTCTTTTTCCTTCGATACACAGTCTCACTCTGTCGCCCTGGCTGGAATACAGGGGTGTGATCTTGGTTCACTGCAGCCTCTGCCTCCTGTGTTCAAGCAATTCATGTGCCTCAGCCTCCAGAGTAGCTGGGATTATAGGTGCATTCTCCAATGCTCAGCTAATTTTTGTATTTTTTGCCATGTTGACCAGGCTGGTCTTGAACTCCTGACCTCAGGTGATCTACCCGCCTCAGCCTCTCAAAGTGCTGGGATTACAGGAATGTGCCACTATGTCTGGCTAGATGAATTATTTCTTGTAGAAATGTATTTTCTACGTATCTGCATAAGTGTTTCATTTTTAGTACTGTGAAATGAATGGGCCCTGTGCTGGGTCCTGTTGGGGTTTGTGATTTGTAGATGTTAAAATACATTTCACACTTAGGCAAAATGAAGCAATCTACCTCTATATAAAGAGCTTGCCTGTCGGTGGTTGTAGCAAGTGTCTTATTATTATTTGACAATTGAGGGCAAGAGAGAGGTCAGACTATTGGTGCAATCCTTAGTGCAAGCAAGTCCACAAATAAGCTTTTTATTTGCTTAAGCCTAGGTGTTTTATTGGCATTGATGCCCAAGACACACCAGCAATACTTGCACAATCAAAAGTGCTGTTTTTCCAAGACATGCTGGTCACAAAAGAAAAACTGAGATAACGTATAATTTAGTCATTGTGTATCCACTTTGGATCCAGATTGCAAATCTGTATCTGTATACAAACGTATACATACACACATACCTGTGTGTATATATTTGTGTACGTGCCTGCGTGCGTGCACACACGCGCGCGCGCACACACACACACACACACACACACACACACACACATATATTTTAAAATCACGGTACTTAATTTGCCTCCAGAACTAGTAGCCACATTAATGTGTTCAAGTTGGCTTGGCTTGAATCAATTGGCAAGATCCTGGTAAATAGTTATGGTGTCAACTAGGACACAAGCCAAGTGTAGTGGCTCACACCTGTAATCTCTGCACTTTGGGAGGCTGAGGCAGGAGCGCCACTTGAGGCTAGGAGTTTGAGACAAATCTGTGCCATATAGACTCCATCCACTAAAAACAAAAATTTAGCTGGGTATGGTAGCATGTGACTGTAGTCTTAGCTGCTTGGGAAGCTGAGGCAGGAGGATACCTTGAGTCCAGGAAGTTGAGGCTGCAGTGAGCCACGATGGTGCCATTGTACTGCAGCCTGGGCAACATCAAGGCCCTGTCTAGCAGGGTGGAGTGCAAAGGATGCCCGTGGAATGGAAGAATCTGTTTGGCACTCACCCTTCTGCTCACAGGCTAAACCTATGAGAAGAGTGCTGTCAACAAAATAATCTTTCCCTACAGTGGGGAAGGATTGAGGTTAGCAGAAAGGATAGAACAGGAACAAAGGAATTCCTGGCCATTGGAAGAGGTGGAATTGGAAAGGCAACACTTATAACAGGAAGGAAATACCCCACCTGGGGCCTGGCCTGCCTTATTCTGGTGGCCCAGCTTGCTGCCTTTCTCTTGATTCTCTCTATGTGCCACTTAACAGTTTGCATTTCAGCTTTCTCCATTCAGGGAGGGGCCAGATGTAGAAACGCCTCACACTACAGCGGAGGAGACCTCACTGGCTACCTGTGCCATTAAGATGGGATTAGCTCAGGAAAGGTTGTTGTTTGTTTGAGGGACAGGAATAACTTGAAAGAAGGAGCGAGATAAACAGAACAGCTGACCGAGCTCTAGGCTACTGGACGGTCCTCTGTGCTTATATATACAATGTAATTCTCATAAGGACAAAGCAAAAGGCTTGGAGGAGGCTGTGGACTACCTATAGTTGACAGTATTTTCCTTTGTGGGGGTGGTGGATATGGGACGTAGAATGGAAACTTCCTACCTTATGTATTGATGTTATTTCATTGATTATAGTGAGCACTTTAGACTGAAACAAGCCTCAGAAAAATTCATTTTGAGCTTAGGAGATAGAGATGACCTGCCAAAGATTTTACGTCCAAAAAGTTTGTATGACTGATAGTATTTGTCAGTCAAAATATATTGAGAGTTTCTTAGTCATATCGACTGATGATACTACCTATGTTTTAGTGATAAACCACAAGGAATAAAATGAGTTTTTAATTAGCATCATATAGCTACTTATTAACAAAAAAAATGTGTAGCAGACCGTTCAGTTCTCTTTAATATAGAAAAACAGATGCTATGTTTCTAGTTTTGCCTGTGCCTGGGGGATTTTTAAAACTTGTACTTAAATGTTAATTTTGCCATGGTAGAGGTGATGGGGAAACTTGGAAGAAAAAGGGGAAAGGGGAGGGAATTGGGTGCAGTAGAAGTGAGCATGAGGCCAGCAGTAGGGAATGAATTTACAATAAGGTGTGAGAGAGGTTGGAGGGTGTGGGAGAGGTTTGGCGGGTGGGAAAACAAGGGAAAAGAAAATGCAGGGATATAGTATTTATTTGTGTTCATTTTGGCTTTGAAAACCAAAAGTGTACAGCGTCATTCTCAAGCAGAGTCTGGAAGGACTTGAGTTGACTGCCACAGTTTATGATCTACCCGAACATAAACGTTCCTGGAAATCTTTGACCTCTGTGCTGACTTCTTGTCTGCTGTTTGTGAGCCAGGAATTTAACAGCTCTGCTGTATGCTCAGGCTGCAGATGCTTCTCTTTAGCTTTTGCTTTCGTGCGTGCGTGCGTGCGTGTGTGTGTGTGTGTGTGTGTGTGTGTGTGTTGTGTGTGTTGGATAAACTTAAAAAACCTGTCGCTTCCTTGCAACGGCCCAAACAACTTGGGACTCATGTTCAGCCTCACCTTCCACATTGGCTAAAACTCTACAGGAAACAGTTTATGGAGTTTAAAGGAAAAAAAGGAAAATTATCAGGCTCCAAGCAAGTTATTTATGGATCAGTATGTGAACAGCACATCTGATTGAAAAAAGAAAAAATTGCAGATGGGTGGGGACGGAAAGGCAAATGTGTTGTGTAGCTGGCCAAGTAATATCTGGCTGTGTCAAAAAATGGGAAAAAGAAATCATCTTCACTGAGTTACATTATTTGTATTCCTTCCATCTTGCCTGCCATATAAGGCTGCTGTCTGTTCAGCCCGCTGTGTGCTATTCCCTCGCCAGCTTTGCTCCATTGTGCTGTTTGTGGGGACACAGCCCAGGTGGTTGGGTGGTGCCTGTGCTTCCCTCCTGCCCTCTCTTGGTGTTGCTGTTTGAAAATCACTAGTATAATGAATGTGTCCTCTCCCCACTCCCATTGTTAAGTGAAAAAAGCCAGTAAACGTGAACATCTGTCAAAGAAACTGTCCAGATTTAAGGAGGAAGTTTGCTAGATTTATGATCTCCCTTTGTAACTCAAGTATAAATTGGCCACTAGCTGAGGAGCGAGATCTTGCTGCACAGTTATCAGGGTCAGGAGGCCGGACAGGGGTCGGATAGGGTGAGTGGAGGTTCTGGGGTTGCTGCCTAGGCTGGAAAAACACTGTGCATCAGCTGAATGGCTGCCAGCCTGCCAGGATGCTGTTATTTTCTATCCTGATTCAGTTTTGTGAAAGGACAGTGGGTGTGAATTGTTAGCTGGGTGCTTTGGATCACTAACCAGAAATAAGCTTAGCTAAACTGACCACAAGGAATTTCACTCTTTTAAATCGCACCAGCCAACTCCCCAAATTTTGCATTATTTGCCTCTTTCCTTGAAATTTAACATTGCATAGTATATTTTGACTTCATAATGACTAAAGATGGTTTTAAAAAGTAACTATGTATCGGCCAGGAGTGGTGGCTCACACCTGTAATCCCAGCATTTTGGGAGGTGGAGGTGGGAGGATCACTTAAGGTCAGCAGTTTGAGACCAGCCTGGCCAGAATGGCAAAACCTCATCTCTACTAAAAATACAAAAATGAGCCGGCGTGGTGGTGCGCATCTGTAATCTCAGCTACTGGGGAGGTTGAGACAGGAGAATTGCATGAACCCGGGAGGCGGAGATTGCAGTGAGCTGAGATTGTGCCACTGTACTCCAGCCTGGGTGCCAGAGTGAGACTCCATGTCAAAGCAACAACATGAAAAAACTATATATTGTCCTAAAATAGAATGATATTGAGCTAAAATATGCATTTTAAATTAATCATTTATGTACTATGAAAAATAGTAAATTGCTTTTGTAAAAATAAAAATTACTAGCATGAACATAGCACTGTTCCTATGGAAGGAGTTTGTGGGTTTCATAAGTTTGGTACCTCCTGATTTAGGTATGGTCCTGTCTGTTGAACTCATGGTTATTGTGTAATGACATCTCTTCATTCCGTCCCCAACCCTCTGCCCCCAGAACAATTTCCTTGCTTTATGTAATTTCTTTTAGATTAATCTCTTGTCTCTAAAAGCAACTGGGATGGATTAAATCAAGGTTCATATACAGCCTGTAAAAACAGGAACTTCATTTTGGGGAAGATGTTTGTAAGATCATTTTCTAAAATAGCATAGTATCAGAAATACTTCTGTAATGCTTTTCAGGAAGGAAATTAGTTCAATATTTTTGGCTTTGTCAACTCAGTTCTCAATAATAGCTATGCTCTGTTGTCATTACAGTTTTGGCTTTTATCAGCTGGAGAATGGTTTTATATTAAGTGCTTTGAAATTACTGTTTTCTTGCATTTTTATCTAAGGTTTTGTAAGTGGGGTGCTCAAATATAGTATGGGACCAGAATCTTCTTTTCCTTATCTTTCATCACTTTCCATGTTTGTTTTGAATTAATTAGCTTTGATTCAAACAAAAAAATTAGCACTTTAAAAGATCTGGTGTTTCAGTATTTTGTTTAATCACCCCTTGTTTCTTTTGACACTAAATTTTTCTAAAGAACTAAGCAGATCAGATACTGTTCTTCTACTTTGCTTTATTGAGCTCTCTAAGTGAAATCTGTTTTAACCAAGAAGCAGTTTTTATGTGTTGGTGATAAAAAGAAAATAGCTGATAAATTACTAGTTTTTTTTCTCTTCCACGTCACCTTGTTATATAAGGTTATTTCATTGGCTTTTTAACGATTTTCATGGAACTAGTCAGCAAGGATATACTTAACACTGCCTGACATGAAGCCAGATGTAATTTGGGTAGAAATAGTAGACTCCTACTTCCTAGCCTTAAACAATGTATGATCTAGTTAGGAAGTTAAATCCCAGGGGATACATCATGAAACAATGAATTATTCAAACTGGCACTCTAAGAATAAGTTCTAGATGGTATGGTGCAACCTGTAAGAGTGATTGGAATTTAAAGAAGAGATTGTTACGCAGTTAAGGAAAATGTTCTCGAGAAGGAGAAATCTGAGAGTTCAAATTGTTTTCTCACCAAACTTGTCCTTATTTTAGATTCAGCATTTGATAGGTAGGCTTCCAGTGTAATTTCTTTTTTCCTGTTAACATAATGAACCTCAGAATTCTGAAAAGGGAAGATACTGAGTCTTTCAAATCTCAAATGTCCTAACTTTATAGAAGAACGTGGTACTATCCAAACCTCATGTTGAAATCTGATACCCAATGTTGGGAGGTGGAGCCTAGTGGGAGATTATTTGGGTCATGGGAGGTGGATCTTTCGTGAATGGTTTGGTGTCCTAATGCCTCTTCTTGGTATCATCACTAGTGGTAATGAGTAAGTTCTAGCCCCATTAGTTCATGCAAAATATGGTCATTAAAAAGAGCCTGTCACCTCTGTTGCCATGTGATCTCTGTACACAGCAGCTCCTTTTCCCCTTCTGCCATATGTGGAAGCAACCTGAGGCCCTCACCAAGAGCAGATGCTGGTGCAATGCTTTTTGTACAGCCCAGAGAACCACAAGCCAAATAAACCTTTTCTTTATAAACTACACTGCCTTGGGTATTTCTTTATAGCAACACAAATGGACTATGACAAATAGTCACCTTTAATTTGGGTTTGTAGGATAGCCAGTGTTTTAGGACCCTGTAATTTTGCTTATAAAACCATGAAAGCTTATTTCAGATATTAACAAAGCATTTGGCTTACATATCTTATTTGCTTGGTATGTACACAGGCTGGATTAAAAATAAAAGCAAATACAGTTTGGAAGAAAATAAAGCAGGCAGCATCCCCTGGTGAATCCCTTTAACCATCCACCCCGGAAATGTGCACAGTGCTGGCTAGGGCAGAGTGGGGCAGTTCCTCTGGAAGACAGTATGATAAACGAGGGTCACCCAAGGGTGAGGCTGGAAGAAGGGAGACTATCTTCAGGAAGCGGTGAGCTTTTCCTTTTGTATGGGGAGTGTTGTGTTGGACCAAAGTTGTAGAGGCGTTTGACCTCTGGCATTGTACTTCATGTTTCAACCTCAGCGTCTGACCCAAAATAACACATATCTTTTCAGTTACTTGGAACAAAGCTGACAAAAGGCAGTCAAATTCAGAAGGAGGCTCATTGTAAAGGAATGATTATAAACTACACAAAGAGCAAAATTAGTAGGGACTCTACCACCACAATAATAATGTTGCAGTGCTTTCAGAACTGATAGGTGATTATGTTTTTCCTGTCTTGATTGTTTTTAAGTTTGGTTTAAAAAATATGGCTATGAAATTAAAATTTCTTAAACTGCTACTAGTTTATCTCCTTCTAGAGAGAAAGGATATTCATTTGATTTGAGAATTGTCATTCTGGTTTCATTAACAGTTGTTTGAAGTATGTTAAAAATCATCGTGGTGAATTGGTCTTTATCCAAACAATTGCATGATAATTTTAGATTACGCTTGAAATAGGCCTCAAAACGACAAGTTAGATGTCGTGACCATTCCCATGTACCTTGACTATTGTTACAGAAAGCCCAGGGTTAACAGCCTGTTTAGAAGAAGTGACCTGGTATGCTTTTTGACTCTTGGCTCTGAAATCACATCATTGGGACCATGTGGATTTTATTCATTTAACAGATACTTATTGTGAACCTATTATGTGCCAGGGCCTGTTATGCAGAGGACAAGTAGAGTCCGCATAGAATATGGAACTACTAACTCTTGCAACACACACAGTCAGCTCTTCTGTTGTAGCTCAGTTTAATAGAAGGAAAAAAATTGTTTTGGAATACGTATAACACCTGGAAACACAGCGTTGGAACACCTGATTTGTCTATGATGCCTGCTTACTACTCCTGTTATTCCATGCATTACAAAGCCTGAATATGTAAATGGGAGTTCAGTGGTCTTTTCGAAAAAAAATTACTGAAAATATGCTAAAAGGAATAACACTAAGGAATTCAGGAGCTGCAGGAGCTCTCAGAGTTCTGTTATTTCAGGTACTTTCTTTAAAATATTAAGTACATATTATCAGTAAGTTTTGTCATATTCCTATTCTACGTAGATCATATTATCAGACAGAGAAGATGTAAATATAGATGAAGATGTTCATGTTGGGCCAGGCATGGTGACTCACGTCCATAATCCCAGCACTTCGGGAGGCCGAGATGGGTGGATCACTTGAAGTCAGGAGTTCAAGTGATCAAGAGAACACGGCAAAACACTGTCTCTATTAAAAATACAAAAATTAGCTGGACGTGGTGATGCATGCCTGTAATCCCAACTACCTGGGAGGCTGAGGCACAAGAATCCCTTGAACTGGGAGGCAGAGGTTCAGTGAGCCAAGTTTGTGCTATTGCACATCAGCCTGGGTGATAGAGTGAAATTCCATGTCTCTCTCTCTCTCTCTCTCTCTCTCACACACACACACACACACACACACACACACACACACGACGTTCATGACCTAAAAGCTTTTACCTCCTAGTTGAGGGGACAGGATATACATACACACTCACCCCACTATCTGCCTGCCTCCAGGAAGCATATACAAAGCACGAATTGACTAAGATGCCTTGTTTAGTGTTAAGAACTAGAGAATGACGTGGATAGCTGTTCTGATTCTGTTAGTATTCCTTAGCTTCCTTTTCACCCTAGCCATTTCACTATTAAGTTGGTAACGGTAATTCCCCATGTTTATGCCAGCATTAAGCTTGTGTATCTTCTATCAGCCCATATACTTTACAGGTGGTAAGATTAATTTTAAAAGAATTTGGCTTAAAGAAAAGTGGCGAACTAGTACAAGGAGTTGATATATAATCTTTCTTACTTTCCTGAAATAATGTCTTACAGAATCATGGTGTGATGATCAAAACTAAATTAAGAGAGACACAATACTATGAATCATTGTCCTGCTAATGCCCTTTTCTGAGTCCAGGATCTAGGTCTGGTTCCTACATTGCATTTAGTTGTTATGTCCCCCCAGTTTCTTCTAATTTGGAACAGTTACTCAGTCTTTGTTTTTCATGATTTTGATAATTTTGGTGATTACTGACCAGTTATTTCATAGAATGTTCCTCAATTTAGGTTTGTGGATGTGATTCAGGCTGGGCATTTTTGGCAAGAATACCACAGAAGGGAACTTGTGTATATATTAATGCATTATCACCACATGCATGTGATATCTACAAGTCTTGTTACTTTGCTGACTTGATTACTTGGTTATGGGGGCACCTGCCAGATGTCTCCACAGTAAAGCTATGATTTTTCTTTTTGTTATTAGTGTCTTGTGTAGAGATACTTTGCAACTCTGTGAATATTCTAGTTTCATATCTTACATTTGCTCATTAATTTTAGCATTTGTTGATTTCCTGGCTGCATTGATTATCACTGTGGTGTTTGCCAAACAGTGATTTTTAAATTTATGTCATCCCTTCATTTGCGAGTTAGAATTCTGTGAGGGTGAGCTGTTCCTTCTCCCTTTATTATTTATTCAGTTATTTATATCAGTATGGATTCATGGATATTTATTCTATGGGCTACAATCTCTTCTATGATTATCTATTGTGTTGCTCAAATTGTTCCAGATTTGACTATTGGGAGCTCCTTAAATTTGGCTTGTAATGTTTTTTTGACATGTTCCTACATTTGGACCAGTTTCTTACTTTTAGATACCATAGATGTTCCAGGCTTATCTTGGATTTTTTTTTTTTTTCTTGCTCTATCCCTGGAATCAACCATTTTTCTAAGAAGCTCTAGTTCCCCTTATTGGACAAAGGTATATAGAAACCACAGTTTGGTGCTAGATGTGCTTATTGTTCCTAAGATGTCAGTATTTCTAGCCCTTCTCAACAGAGCTGGGAAGTCTATGTGTATACATATACATATGGACACATTTGTATCTGTATATTAAAAACCTTAGTGTTCATTCTTACTTTCCCCCTTATATGTAACTCTTTTACCTGAATGTGAGAAACCTGGCTGTCATTATCCACAATATGTTTACTTATTTGTATAGTTCTAAGCTACACACATAGTAGTTTCATAATGCTAATACATACCCTTATGAAAATAAATTTACTAACTAGAATATAGTATTTGTGTGCATTCGTTTTTTGTTTTTAGTATTAAAATATCTACAGTACTATTGTCTCAAGTTGCTTAGGTTCTTCTCTGCCTACTTTGTGCTTTTGTTGTTCATTCGTAATGCATTAGGTTCTCTTATTTCGATTAAAATCATGTTGGTTTTATTTATTTTTAGATAATGTCAAATATTGCCACAGTTCTAAAACTTATAAATACATGAAAAGTATGCTCAGAATGTGTCATTTCTTTTTCATCCTTTCTGACCCATTCCCATCCTCCTTCTGTAGATAAACAATCTCATTACTTCTTGGTTTATCCTTCCTGGATATATTTTTTACACAAATCAGCAGACACATGCTGCATTTTCTTATTTCCTTTTTTTTTTTTCTTGAAAGGTAGTACTTTGTTGTTGCGCAAAAATTGCCACTAACTTAGAGGCTTAAAATCACACAAATGTATTACCTCATAGTTTCTGTGGGTCAGGAGTTTGGGCATGGGTTCGCTGGGTTTTCTGCTCAGTCTCACCAGGCTGAAAATCAGGTGTTGGCCAGGGTTTCGATATCATCCGAGGCTTGGGAGTCCTTTTCCAAGCTGACTGGTTGTTGGCAGAATTCCATTGCTTGTAATGGTAGCAGTGAAGCCCTTATCTCCAAGGAGCTGCCCATGTGACCTCTCCATGGATTGTCTCTGAGTAGTGTCTCTACCGCTTTGAACTTTTCTGACTAATATTTTCTCTGGCTCGAGACTGTCTTTAAAGGGTGTACTTTTTTAAGGTCAGACCCACCCGGGATAATCCCCTCTCACCTTTGGCATATAATGTAACCTAGTCATGGGAATGAAGTCATACCATATTCCTAATCTGCCCACAGTTAAGAGGAGGAGATGGTAATATAGGACATGTACCCAAGAAAGCAGGAATCTTGGAGGCTATCTTAGAATACTGCTTTTACCACATAGTATGCTACAGGTAGAATTCCAAGATAGCCTCCAAGTGCAAAAATTTTGCACTTTACACAAGTATTATGAAAAAGCATTGTTATATTTTCTACGCTTTTTCTCTATGACATAGAGTATTTTTGGCAGTTAAGAAGGTTTGAATTTCTGTTCTAGTGTTATGTTTGTACTTTACCTTAAAAAAAAAAATGCCCACAGCCACTGGTATCTTATTTAACTCTATATTATCTGGGTTGTCAGTTTTTAAGGATATTCTTGAGCCCTTACCTATGTTCTGTATACCAATCCATGAACTTAGTCAAATTTCCAGTTTCACTCTTCCTTCTTCCATTTTTTAAGGTGCTGTATATAAGTTGTGACAACATATTGTCACATTGTTCTTTTCAGATATGCATTTCATTCTTCTGGCAGATTTTACTGAGGATATTGTTTTTGTGTAACATATTGTTGCTGTCTCATATATCAGGAATCTCTCCACCACCACCCTTTTTCTTTAAAACCTTAAGAATACTGAGATTTGGAAGCTCATCAAAGAAAATAAAATTGAAGACAAACAAGTGTACTTACCTGAATGTTCAGAGACCTCACCATTCTTGTGCATTATTGAAAACATGGCAAATGGTCCTTACTTCTACTTCAGTAAGAGGCAGAATTAGTCCTTCTTCAACATAATTAGTGAAGGAATTTGGCATCTTTGTAAACAGAAAGGGCCTATGTGATTCATATGTCTTGCTGTAAGGCAGTAGCCAACCATGAAGGGCAAAGGGGCCCTTAGTTAATTGTAACTCGAGTAGGATGGGAGGGGTCAGTGGCATTTTAACATAGAATAACCAAGTGTTAATAAAGAGCTTTTCATCCCCAGGAGCTTGGTCAGCTATGTTTTCTGTTAAGCCTGGTTGGGGCGTCAAAGTCTCAGTGGGAAAGTGTTGATGAGAATGCAGATTCTAGAGGATCAATATTTCGAAACTCCTTTTAAGCTCATCTTACTTGACAGCTAAAAAGCTGTTTAGGCTTCAGAAAAAGGAAAGGCACAAAAGAATGAATGAATCAGAATTTGTCTGGACGTGATGTTCCTGATGGTCAGAAGTCCTGAGAGTTCCAGCCCTGAGGCCTGGCTTCTATCGTTCTTCAGGCCTCTGGCTGGTTGCTTTTGGAAGAAGCTGAGTGTTTGGGTTGTTGTGATTCCCGATGTTGGGGACTTCATATACCACAGTTCTAGAAAGTCTTATACTCATGACTATTAGTTATTCAAGGCCAAGTAAAATCTAAATCAAAGAAATGACTAGAATGGAGAGAAGTAGGAAAGGGGCTCATTTGAAAGGATTTCCTGACTGTTACAGGTCACTCAAGGCCTAGTGTAGGCATTTTTCAAGGTATACGTCTTTTAGGACTTGAATGGGTTCCAGGTTATATGAGAAAGCTTGTGTGTAAATAGGTTTCTGCTGGCAGATGGTTGGCAGGCTCAACCATCAGCCTTCCTTCCAGACTTGGGATTCTAACAAGATTCTATTCTGTGGCACAAGCCTAGAATAAGCATGATCCATATAAATACATTCATTTATGCACATATTAGCAGTACACCGAGTTCTTGTTTTTGTGATTTTGATGATCTGGTGCTTTTGGTTTTCCTAATACTGGTTCATGGAGAATTAAGTTGTATTGTGTTGGCTAAAACCCTCTTTCTCATGTTCCTCTAGCCTGGGGGAAGTCTGTCTGCTTTCTCTTTTGCAGTCGGGAGATAGAGCATTGACCCCTGAAGCAATGTTGGGTTTACTTTATTAGAGCTCACCCTTGGATGTTAATGAAAGCAGAACAGTGGATTAGTGCTGACTTCAGAGCAGGACAACTTGGGTGGGGGAATCTCTGAAGGGAACATGTTGTTATAGGCAACACCCAGGGGAAAATTGACAAACCACGATAAGAATCATTGGATATTTCTGGCCCACCAAGAGAGCAGGAGGATGAGAACTAAATCATCCCCTGAAATACACTTAGATTAAGAAATTAGTCTGATGTTCATTCCATAACATTCATCAGAAAGAAAAACAGGACTGAGCCCAGGCAAAATTTACTGGTTGGAAAAATGTCTTCTTCTGTCTCCTCCTCCTCTCTGCTTAGTTCTCCAGTACCTGGTTAATTAAAACTCTGCTGTCTACCCACTCAGAACCTCTTTCTTAGAAACCACCTGAGATTCTTTCAACTAAAGAATCCGCAGCTGTCGACCGTAGCAAATAGGTCCGCTACCTGCAACCATACCCTAGTATCCTTACAGTGCCTTAAAATGAGCATCAAGCCGGGCATGGTGGCTCACGCCTGTAATCTTAGCACTTTGGGAGGCCAAGGCCCATAGATTACCTGAGGTCAGGAATTCGAGACCAGCCTGGCCAACATGGCGAAATCCCGTCTCTACTAAAAATACAAAAATTAACTGGTGTGGTGGCAGGCACCTGTAATCCCAGCTACTCGGGAGGCTGAAGTAGTGGAGCCACTTGAACCCTGGCGGGACAGAGGTTGCAATGAGCCCAGATTGTGCTGCTTCACTGCAGCCTGGGCAAAACTCCATCTCAAAACAAAACCAAAAAAAAATGGGCATCAAAATTCAGCTATCTACAGGAGTCAGTTAGGTCTCTTAAATTTGTAAAATCTGCCTGGATTTGAGGCAAAAGGGAGTGGTGGAACCTTGGCAAGCCAGAGAGTAAAGTCCCTGACTGAGGCAGGCGCCACTCGCTTTAGCCCACACTGGCAAGGCTGGCCGCTGCTGCGTGGCCTTCCAGACTTTCATGAGAAGATGAAAATTTGGATTCTTATATGAAATCTGGCACATTGTTCATGATGGTTTTAAAAGTTTTATGGGCAGTAAAAACAACTCTTTTGCCCTTAGTGTCCTGAAATTAAACCATGTGGGCCAGTAATTCCCAAATCATCTTCAACCTAATAGGCTTTTCTTAAAGCTATATGTGTTTAAGGATTATCTTTTTATTTTCATGTTTTTGTCCTTGCTGTATTGTTGATATAAGAATGTAATTGCTTTTCTTAAGTGACTTGAGTATAGGGTTAGCTTTTACTTGCATTTAGTGAAACTTGAAGGATGACCTTCCCAAAAGGGAACTCAGAAAATGTCTCTGACTCTTCTAAAAGACATGTAACTTAAATGCATAATTCTTTATGAGCTGATATCCAGAGCTCCGGATGGGTTGATGGAAATGGTAATGAAGGCTCTATTCAGTTTTTAAATTTATCTTCAATGAGCAGCCGGTACAGAGGCTCCAAACCAAACTAGTCAGCTTGCCCTGATGTTGAAAAGCAAAATCCCCCAGGCTGTCCAGGGTTTTGAGTGAAAGGGTCTCAGGAATATTTACACAGAAAGGAGTAAAGAGCCTGATTATGTTCCTGGCTTTAACAAGTAAAGATACTCTGTTTCATCCTGTATAAATTTGCCTACCTTTTTTAATTTTGAGAAATTAATTGCTAAGACTCCATCTAGAAGGAAGACAATGAGAATGAATCCTGTGAATGTCCATACTGCACTGTTTATCTAATGGGGTCCTGTGTACCCCCTGTGAGTTAGATATTGGCAGAAGGTCCAGTATACACTTTGAATGTGATCCAAACATTCTAGTTCATTTAAATTTCATAAGTTATAGTTTCCTGAAAGAGAAACTGGTAACTGCATGGTAGCAAGTATGGAAAGGAACCTAGTTTTAGTTTTCACTGCTGTGCCCTGTCATTTAACAGTAGCTTTGAGTAGTTTAAAATCAAAAGCAAGAAAATATTGATGCTTTAACTTTTTAACCCCTTGTTCTTTATACCAGTCTATAGGGTAAGTTCTTCTTGTGGAGATAAACACATGGGTTATTTCGGGGCAAGTGGGGAGGTGGTAACAGTGAGAATTTTGTTTGAAGATATGCTTATCTGATTCCCTCTCCCTATTCAAATATAGGATTGATTGTTTCATCCTTGGAGTACCCGCTAGGTACAACTCTGTTGGAAGCCTTAATGGTGAAAGCAGCGTCTATTCATTGAATTCTTTTTAATGTGCCAGAAATTGTGCTGTGTGAAACACAGGTTATAACATTTATTTTTCACAAAGGTCTATGAGAGAAGAATACAAGAAGAATGGTCTTCAAGAGAGGAAAAAATACTGCCTTTGGGACTGGCGCGGTGACTCACGCTTGTAATTATAGCACTTTGGGAGGCCAAGGCGGGCAGATCACCTGAGGTCAGGAGTCTAAGACCAGCCTGGCCAAAATAGTGAGACCCCGTCTCTACTAAAAATAAAAATATTAGCCGGGCATGATGGTGGGTATCTGTAATCCCCGCTGCTCGGGAGGCTGAAGGCACGAGAATTGCTTGAACCAGGGAGGCAGAGGTTCCAGTGAGCCAAGGTCGTGCCACTGCACTCCAGCCTGGGCAACAGAGCAAGACTCCATCTCAAAACACACACACACACACACACACACACACACACACTCACACACCAAAAAAGAAGAAATACCACCTTTATTTCATTGTGAGGAGAGTGGGAGAAGAAAGTACAGCAGTGTGGTGGGTTTGTGCGTTTGGTAGCAAAAAGGGGAGAGAGTTCTGGTATAAGGGGCTTTATTTTCTTCATGAGATACAAGTGGTGAGGCTATATTGAGAGAAGGGGGTGAGGAGAGGGTATGGAGATTGGAGGCTGGAAGAGATTGTAGACGGTTGACCAGAAGAAGGTAGATGTTTTCTGGGCAGTGTTGAGGATAAATGTTCTCTGGGCAAGTGACAGTTGTTGCTCTGGCTGACTGGTCTACCTGTTGCGTGGCACTCTCTGCAGTCTCAGGTGTTTCTGTATAAGGACGGACTAGATGGGATTCAAGAGGAATTACTCAAGACACTTGTTCAAGATGGTAAGGCAGACTTTATTCAGGACCATCTCGATAGCCATAGGGACCACTGCAATGAGATTTTTGCAGTGAGAGAGAGAAAATGAGCTCAATTCTGAACATAGCATGGACAAATAGAAATTTATAGCCAAGGAGTGGGGTGGCGTGGAGGTCAGTGGATGGAAAATTACTCGGAGGAAACATCAGGGCTGTGGGAGTGAAGTAGGGGAAGAGGGGGAGAGAATTATGGCTAAAGTGACCCTGACCTATTACAGGATTCTTGTTGAATCTGGGAGAGGATGATCAGATACCATCTGGGGAATGGGAGAAGATGAGGAACCCAATTCGCTAGTGAGGGTGATTAGAAGTAGAGGGTGGGGAATTTGGGCTAAACTGACTTAGAGTTCTTGCCAAAACCAGATTTTATAAGGAGGTGTATACATGGATATAGGAGAATGTACAGGAGCCTGACTAAAGTTTGGTCAAACAAAAAATCTTTATCACTGGTAAGTGAGTTTGTCTAGGTTTGGGGGTGTGTTGGGTGGTTGTGCTGAAAAGACAGCTGGAGGAGCAAGAAACACTGGTGCAGGGTCAAGAGCGTTATTTACCTGGGCCGTGGATTCTAAGCTGGGTAAGGAGGGAACTGCAGAAAAGAGTGAGCTGATGGGAGTTCTTTACTAAGGGTCAGACAAACTTGGGAAAGGTATTGCAGTGGGGAAAAAAGGTGTTAGGTCAAGAGCCAGGATGTTCTCTTGCAACTGCATCTCCAGCCTTGCTTCTAATGGGGAACTATTCACGCATTCCACAACGAAGAACAATCAAGCTGGGTGCGGTGGCACACACTGGTAATCTCAGCACTTTGGGAGGCTGAACTGGGTGGATCACTTGAGGTCAGGAGATCGAGACCAGCCTGGTCAACATGGTGAAATCCTGTCTCTACTAAAAATACAAAAAATTACCTGGGTGTGGTAGTGCACTCCTGTAGTCCCAGCTACTCAGGAGGCTGAGGTATCAGAATCACTTGAACATGGGAAGCAGAGATTGCAGTGAGCCAAGATTATGCCACTACACTCCAGCCTAGGTGACAGAGCGAGACTCTGTCTTAACAACAAAAAAAGGGATTTGTTTGTCCTTTCTTAAGATGTCTCCTGCCTGCATGCAGGGAGTCTTCTTACTTTTTTTCTTTTCTTTTCTTTTCTTTTTTTTTTGAGCTGAGTCTTGCTTTATTGCCAGGCTGGAGTGCGATGGCATGATCTCAGCTCACTGCAACCTCTGCCTCCCGGGTTCAAGTGATTCTCCTGCTTCAGTCTCCTGAGTAGCTGGGATTACAGGTGTATGCCACCACGCCTGGCTAATTTTTGTACTTTTAGTAGAGACAGGGTTTCACCATGTCGGTCAGGCTGGTCTTGAACTCCTGACCTCGTGATCCACCTGCCTCAGTCTCCCAAAGTGTTGGGATTACAGGCATAAGCCACCATGCTCGGCAGTAGGGAGGCTTCTTAAAAACCTGTCTAGTGTCTCCCCGGAGCTGTATCCCACTGTGTTTGTATGCGTTTTAATATATTCATGCTCAAAATTTTGAGAAATGAGTAAATGGGTTGTTTACGGAATGCAAGCATCTATCTTTTGTGCACTGAGGCACTTGTTTATCAGTAGACCTAAGAAATTATGTACATACGGAGCTCATCTCTCAGAGGCTTGTAAGAGTTGTAGATTCCTGGGCTCAGATCTCAGAATTCCTGAATCACTACTGCAAGACTGGGGCTTGTGAATGTGCATATCTGTGTATTAATACTCTGAAGACATGCAGCGTTCTAGAAGGTGAATGCTATCATTCACGTTCATCTTATGCCTTAAATGTAGAACATACTGACACGTAAGGAAAAAGCAAAGGTAATTTTGTCTTGAAAAGCCATCACATTTAAAGCATAGTTCTTCAGAAATCAAGTCAGAGGGATATGGCATGATATTTCTCTCTATTTATCTAAAATTATTTGTAGGATTTCTGTCATGTGGATGTTATGAAAAGTCACACATGAGTATGCTCATTCTTTGGGAGTCTATATTTACTAATTCAGAAGAGTTTTTTTTTTTTTTTTGCCCTGAAACATGAGAGATTTTGTAAGAAACAAAATCTTTGCAGTTTCCATTTTTAGAGAAAGGAGCAGTAGAGAGTCAAGTGTGAAAACTAGGCAGCCACTGGGTTTCTTGGGAAGAAAAAATAGGGTGTTAATGAGTAAGAGATGTTGTGCATGAAGAAAGATATTAAAATTTACCTAAGGGCTGATTGGGAGTTACAGGAAAAAAATGGATAGAATTAGAAAAAAGTTCCAACTGTGGCTACTTTAAAATGAAATATGGAATTTGTCATAATTGAACAAAGGAGAATTTAGAATGAATGAATTGCTTTTCTTATAAGAAATATTATATATTATAATATCATTTCTTTAAATAAGGAAAGCCAAGTCATTATTTGGCTTATTATTACAAGTTATTAACAACTTAGTAAAACATGCATGAAACTGTAAGGTGCAGAGCCTAATTCATAGTAGCTTTGGCAGCCAGATGTGCTGATTCACTGTCTACCCACACTGACTTCAGAGTCACAGGACTGTGGGTTAGAAGCAGGATACTAAGGGTCATCTGGCTCCAGCCTTGTCTTCAAGTGTCTGATAATGAGTCATTTAAAAAACTGAAATCCAGAATCATACTTCTCATTCTTGCTTAGCTATTAATACAAGCAAACATTCATAACCTGATTTCTTCAGTATGTAATTGGCTTGTAAATCAAGGTGGCCATATAATTAATAATCCAGATTGGAGTACTTTTAGAGTGAAAGGGGGCATTGTTAATAATTATGCCAGGACAACAGGCGTTTTAGAGCAATACTCTATCACAAAGCTAAGTTCTAGTCAATGGTTTTGAAACTGTGTTCAATCTGAAAGATTTCTTTAGAAGTTACAAGTGAAAAAAACTTACCTAGATTGAAGTTTATTTACCAAGGTAACTAGGGTACTGCCTACTATGTGATATCCTGTTTACATGGAACCCCTAGGGAAATATCTCATTTTTATGATAGTTTCTTTAGTTGAAAAATTTGTACATTTATTTCTCAAATCAATATTGTCCAACTTTTAACAATTTCTCATATGCAGCTTTAGATTAAAATTCTTTATAGAGGGCCTTTATTTTAGAATATGGTCATTCCTGGGTATATATGGAGGATTGATTCTGGGACCGACCTCCCCCACCCTATGGATACCAAAATCAGTGAATGCTTAAGTCCCTGATAGAGTATATTCACATAAAACCTATGCATATCCTCCCTTATACTTTACATCATGTCTAGATTACTTATAATACCTAATAAAATATAAGTGTTATATAAACAGTTGTTATATTGTTTAGGGAATAGTGACAGAAAGTCTGTACACGTTCAGTACAGATGCCTTTTTTTTTGCAAATATTTTTGATCTGTGTTTGGTTGAATCCACAGATGTGGAACCTATGGATATAGATAATCTACTGTGCTGCCAGAAAGTAGTAATATCGGTGTGATGGGGGTGGAGGCAGATAGTATCTAGACTAGAGGTTTCCAAACGTTTTCAGTCACAACATCTTTAGTGTCTCAATGATTTTATGCTGCCTCCTAGACCAAAAGAAAAACCTCTAACCATCCCATTTATTAAGTACTTACGTATAAACAACTCTTTATGACCTACTAATTTAGTGGCTGTTTAAGAAAATATTACATATAAATTGTGAGGAAAAATCTTTCATTTTATTTTATTTTTTTGAGGAGAGCCTCGCTCTGTCGCCAGGCACCAGGCTGGAGTGCAATGGCACAATCTCGGCTCACTGCAACCTCTGCCTCCTGGGTTCAATCAATTATCCTGCCTCAGCCTCCCGAGTAGCTAGGACTACAGATGCGTGCCACCATGCCCAGCTAAGTTTTGTATTTCTTTTTGTAGAGATGAGGTTTCCCATGTTGGCCAGGATGTGATCCGCCCACCTCGGCCTCCCAAAGTGCTAGGATTACAGGTGTGAGTCACCACACTCAGCCCATTTTATTCTTTTAAAAACATAATTAGTTATAAATATGTGTGCAGCTATAGGGCATTTGCACAGCTTTCATACATTGAATTAAGATTGTACACACACTTCACTTCCTGTTCAGTTTTCATTTTCTCCTGTTACTTGCTTTTATCACAGCAACTGCTAAACCAATTTTGCAAAGGTAAGATGTTATGGAAAGGAAATGTTGTGTGATTCAGGGTAGAAACTGTGGACCACCTCAGGCTAATGGCTTGTGCAGTATCTGATTTTGAGTTTTGTCGCTACCTTTGGAAATAATCCCATAGCTTCCATTTAGTTCACTGTAGTGCTTTAGGGGCACCTTGGTGCTTAATTTGGGAACCACAGGTCTAGACATTTCTATTTAGTTCATTATATGGCTGCTAGCTAAACATCCATTGTGTTTATGGCAACAGAAATTTTTATGTATGTGAGAAGCTCTGGCAAAGATGCTCCAACACTTTACTCCTCCCTTTTTTGAGTTAGGTTGTATCATATTCTGGTACTGAATAGCTAAAGTTTACCGAACACTTACATCAGGCACTGAGCTTGATGAAACACTTTGCATGTGTTCTCTGATTTTCTTTTTGATTTTCATAACAGTCCTACTGCATAAAACCTCTTCTATCAGGCTCCTCCTGAAATCCGCTTGGAGTAGATACTGTCCTTATTTTATAGATGAGGAAACTAAAGTTCAAGTAAATTAAGTGACTTGCCTATGAACATACAGCAAGTAGTTTCAGTTCTATGATATAAACTTAATTTTTAAAATTTTACTTGAAGACTGGAATCTTTGTCTACAGCCACAGCCTCTTCTGTAGACACTCTGCCACCATCCATGTGTCTACTGCTGTTTCAAGAGGTACTTTCTGTGTTTCATGGTGATCCTAACAGGGAGATCTTTTTGTTCTCATTTTCAAATAAAAACACCGAGACTCAGAGAAATGTAGTTACTTGCCAGAATTAACAGCTAGTAATTGGAATTTGAACCCAGGTCTGAGTAATTCCAAAGGTTGTAATTGTAATTTATCGTGATGACCAAAAGACTTTCTAAAATTCTGGCATTATTTCAAAGTCATTAAAGAAAGATTAAGTTATGATAATATGGCTTTTGTGTTAATATATTTTGATAAATCATATTCATTTAGAAATCATGCATGGTATGTGTGTGCTTCTCTTTTAAACAGTGTGCCTGTTGCCCAGCCATGTGCAATAACAGAGAATATATTGTGCTTATCATTTATAAATATATGTATAGAAGAGAGAGAGAATGAATGGACCTATTTGTCAGTGGGCAGCTGACTGGGATGGAACAATACAGCAACGCTGAAATGACAGACCCCTGAGCTAGGATGGTGTGTGGAGGATCAGGTTTTAAAGGCTTGTTTAGGAAGATGAGTAAGTACTAAGTAATTTCTCAAGGTGAAAATTAGAAATCTCTTGATCCTGTCACTTCTCTTTAAAACCTAATAAGTAAACAGGGATTCATGTGCACTTGGAGTTGCATTTCCCTTCTGGAAGAGGGACAGATCTAAATCAGAGGTATGCTTCAAGTTGGCAAACACTTTGAGTGGGAAGTAACATTAGGTACTGGATGAAGTGTGTTGCTTTATCTCTTGGATCCTTAGGACTTGAGGTGTAATTTACAGAAAGATGGATTGGTACGTGTGAGTTACCTATGATTCATCTTTTGAGTGAGGAGGATGGAGTTGTAAGAGAATGTAAGAATGCAAAGATTGAATGGTCAATGTGGTATTTTGGCATTCTTCCAAATACTTGTAGCTCTCTTGGAGAAGCATAACACTGCTTTGTAGGAAACAGAACAGTGTTTACATCCAGAACATATTGAGTGGGTGTACTGAGTTCAGCAGCTTGGGTCGTGTCCCCCAGGCCTACTGTTGTGGTTTACCCAGCTGAGACGTGCAGAGTCAATACAGTCAGATTTCTGCACCCTGCCACCCCCCGCCCATTTTCATCTCTGTCTTGCATGCATGCTTTCTTTTTCCTTTTTCTTGCCCACAACCAAATCCAGCACTTAAAATGGAATAGTGCACACCCTAGGGCCTGCTTCCCAGAAATTCTCTGTCTGCAAATGTAGGTGTGCGCCCACCCTGGAAAATGCTTTCTTCTTGTTGCCTTGCTTGGTGTATGCAGTGCAGATGTCACCATGCTTCCTTGTTTTAGGCTGAAACCAGACCATACACTTGGGTAGCACTTTACACCTAGATGTAACACTGTGGTGTGACAATATAAAACCAGGCATAACTCAGATGACATGGATTTTATTTCACATGAACCGTTTTATCTCCAAATAGACAAACATTGAAAACTTTGTGCCCCAATAAGAGGTACTTCTGACTGAGGTATCTAAGGGTACCTGTTTATAACATGATTTAGCTCATCCATTTAATACATAATCTATTATTTAATGCCACAGTTGTTGTGCATTGCATGTATAAATTCTAAATTTCCATGTACCACACATCAGAATTAGTTTTATTATGGGATTTTTGTTTTTGCTCATCTCATAACTGTTAGATGTGTATTGTGTATTTGTCCATGTTCTGAGTATCGTAGAAGACATCAAAATATGCCAGAGAACTTTCCCTCTCTGGATAAAAAGTGTACACATGTGAAGTGGCAACCAGTAAGATCACATTTGGTCACTTGAACAAGTGCTATTAGAGACAATACAAAGCAAAGGTGACCCCAAACATGGTATATAGAAGACTCAGGTCTTGGGTTGAGATGTAGGTTTGGTGGAGCGAAGGTGGGTGGGGATGGTAGGAGAGGCAGGTCACGTGCAGGCCTGGAGTATAAGAGAAGGTATGTCTGAACCTCTTTTTTTTTTTTTTTTTTTTAAGGCAGGGTCTTTCTCTGTTGCCCAGGCTGGAGTGCACTGGCATGATCATGGATCAGTGCAGCCTCAGGTTCCTGGCTCAAACATTCTCCTGCCCTAGCCCCCTGAGTAGCTGGGTCTATATGCACATGCAGCCACACCTGGCTAATTAAAAAAATTTTTTTTTTGGTAGAGGTGGGATCTCACTATGTTGCCTAGGCTGTTCTTGAATGCCTGGGTTCAAATGATCCTCCCACCTCAGCCCCAAAGTATTGAGATTACAGGTATGAGCCATCATGCTTGGCCTATCTAAAGCTTTTAAATATATATATATATATATATTTTTTTTAACTTTGCAGAGTCGAAGTAAACTCTGTCAGTAGTTGTATAATATTTAACAACCATGTACAAATAGATAATGACTAAATTTGACACTTGCTTTTCTGGTCCTAATTCTTTATTTGTTTAAAAGGAGATTGAAGATCTTGGAGGAATGCCTTTTATCAAAATGTAGCTTGTGGCTGAACAGAATTCTGTTACACCATAATTATGCACCATCTGAATACAAATACTTTATGGGGGTCCTAGGGCTGTAAAGAGGACTACAAATTATTTTCCTTCCAGGGACTTGGAGTTTTGTAAGGATAGAAAAAGAAATCAGTAAAATAGAATGTGATTGGTGGTCCCCTCAAAAAGATCTTGATGTTGTTGAGTTGCTTTTAATGACAGTTGCTTTGGGACTACTTCTGTTTTTATGACATCTTAGGGGGTTTAGCAGTTTTAAAAAATTAAATATGAAAGTGTTCCCTTAGATATTATGTGTGAATTAACTTGTTGATGGTATTGACTGTAAAAATACCAGCAACATTAAAGTATTACTTTAATACTAGGATGTACACACAGATGCAAACATTTACTTCATAGTATTTTCCACCACCAAGAGGGGTTAGAGCCAAAAGCTAAGTAGCAGGAGTAAGGAGGAGAAAACTACGCAGAAAAATTAATCCACTTGTCACATAGCAGAAGGCCTACCGCACAAGACTGTCCAACTTCCTGCCTCTCTTGGCTGGGCGTGTCTGGAGAGACACTGCATTTCTGGAAACGAGACCATCAAGACTCATAAACATGTGTTGTAGTGAAACCTTAACTTGTCTCAGTGTTACTGGGTGTTTGGATAGTACAGAACTTTACTTCAGAACATGGTTCCTTCATGAGCTGATAGTTTTATTTTAAAATTTTTTTAAAATAAAAAAAAAGTAATTTAATCTTAGGAACATCATAATTTCAGGTATCTGAGTCTCTGTTTTTAATTCCTTTATGTATATACCTAGTTGCAGAAATGTGGGGTACTCTGTTAAGTGTATGATCAACATTTTGAGGAACCACCACATTGATTTCCATAGTAGGTGTACCATTTTATATTGCCAATAACAATAAATAAGGGTACCAGTTTTTCCAAATCCCTGCCGGCACTTATTTCCTCCCCACCTTTTAAAACTATTCTTTCACTTTTAAGGACCCTTGTGATGATACTGGTTCTCACCAAGGTAATCCAGGATGATCTTCCCATTGCAAGGTTCTTAACTTAATCATGACTGCAGATCACATCTTAGTATATAAGGGATATTCACAGGTTCCTGGGATGGACATGAGGAAATTTTGGGGGGTCATTATACTGCTATGACAGCAAGTCTACCTTTGAAGTTGCAGCTGTTTGCAAATGAGGAGTCATAAATTTGAGGCTATAAGTTTTGATAGTGGTTATGGCAAAAAATTTTCATTCTTAAGACAAAAGCGTAATCTTTCTCTCGTTATTTCAGAAGATGTGACCTTAATTGAGCATAGAGTTGAATTCTTTTGCTCCTTTGGTGATCCTCATCATGAGATTGAAGAACATGAGGCTGTAACCTGGGCCAAGCTTGAGTATGGAATCCAGGTTCAGTAGTCATTTCCAGAGTGACTGCTGTGAAAGAGAAGAGGGAGAATAGCGATGATCTTAATGTCCTGAGAAGGGAGTTAGAGATATGTTGCTGGGAAAGGGATGGGGGAGATGAGGCCGGGGTTTCAGGGCAGTGGGACAGGTGAGATGGTACAGTGCTTCAGATCAGCGGGTGATACAGACTGCAGTCTCATGGCTTTATTGTGGTGGAATCTTGCTATCTAATATGTTACAATTTGAGTTTGGTATTCTCAGTTATCAAAATGATTTTACACTTCAGATCTTGTCACATAGAAAGCTGACATTGAACAGTAGAATAAGAACACTTTCTCTGGATTTCAATGCATTTTGGTCTGTAATGTTGTCTAATGATTGCCCACAAAGGAGTTTTCTAGCATCTCAAGTGTGGCCTCTTGTGTAACTCCCTCATCCAGCACACAAATGTGTGGATTCAGACATGGCTCCTGGCACAGCAGTTAGCAGACAGTAGGTGAAGAGTGTTTGAAATCCAGAACATGTCAAGGAATCAGACAGCAGACCTCCAATGAAAATCAGATATGCAGTTGGGAAAACAATTGCATGAGTAATTCTTTCCATTATTCTCTTTGTGTTTAAATGCAATAGGAATCCATATTTCAGGGGTTGGCACTTTGACCAGAGAAGGGATATGTGGTTTTGGCGTCTATTAGATGTTGAATCATGTAAGCCAATGATATGGGGAGTAGTAGAAAGATGGGCTGCAGGAGAGCTTGACCTTGACTGCTGTAGCTGCACCCTTGTGTTGTGTGGACAAGACTGACTCTCCCATTTAGATTGGTCTATATTGATGATAATCTGGCTTTGCAATTAAATAAATACTGTAAACATAAATATGTACACAATGAACTCCTTTTTTAATGAACTATTTACTTCCATTTATAAAGGACAGCAACAGTGTGACTGATTTAACACAGTAGATAATTCACATGAGATTTGGGGAATTCGTTTTTGTCTGTTTAGAGGCAGGGAAATCGCTTGAACTCAGGAGGCAGAGTTGGAATGAGCCTAGATCACACTACTGCACTCCAGCCTGGTGACAGAACGAGACTCCATCTCAAAAAAAAAAGTTATGGAGGAGTCATAGAAAGCAATACTTCTAAGAACATAGACTGTGCCTAGGATTGTGATGGAGAGATTAGAGCTATGTCTCATTACCACAGGTTCCCCAGAAAGGACAGCTTTCTAGTCAGCTTTTATTTCCAAGATGTAACTAGATTAGGGAGAGCCTAACGTCTCCCTTTGTGAGCTTTACTGGCTACGGTGGTGATCTTAATACCCTCAATGATTCAATAAAAATAACAGTGACAATGAAAAATGACTGCCTGGTGATTCACTTTGGGGAAGTGTTTGGCTAGCTGCCCGAGACCTGTGCCAGGAAAGAAGCTGAATAGATTTCAGCAGCATCCTCGAGGCTAGGAAGATAATAAAATTTAGGATGCCAGGTAGTTGTTTGGACCATGCATATGGGTCATGGAAGATTGGCTTTTAGGTGAGGGGAATGGATGGGTTGGCCATGTGCTGAATTTGCAGCCACCCCGCTGAGGTCCTCAGCTGTTGCAATTTTAAAGTGAACTCAGGAGAATTGGTACATTACTCAGTTGCAAGTGACTTGACTTGATGTCCCAATAATGATATAAGGAAAAATGTCAGTGTAGGAAGAGTTAACAGAACAGGAGGAATCAGTTACCTCATTTGATTTGAGGACGCTTTAAATACTTGCTTTTCCTAGATATTTCTTTGGCCAATGACTTCTCACTGCCATAGAGTAAGTTTGAAATTCTCTGATTTGGTGTCCACGCAAACTTGGTCTCACACTATGCACGCCTTACCTCCTGGTTTATTCTGTGCGACGCACAGCCCTTTACCTTCTCCTGTGTTCATGCCTTTGCTCATCTCTTTCCCTTTACCTAAAATAATAAGAATAATAGGAATAATATCATTGAACATACTGAGTACTTTCTGTGTACTTACTTTTGTACTAGTGTATAGTAGTCCTCCATAGGGGATACTTGTTAAGACCCTCAGTGGATATCTGAAATCTTATATAGTACTGAACCTAATCTATATGATTGTTTTTCTTACATATACACATACCTATGATAAAGTTTAATTTATAAATTGGGCACAGGAAATAAGCAATAACTAATCATAAAATAGAGCTATTATAACAATATACTATAAAAAAGTTTATGTGAATGTGTTCTCTCTCACACAAAATATCTTATTCTTCACTAACCTATTTTGGGACCATGGTTGAACCCAGGGAACTGAAATAGCAAAATAACAGAAAGCAAAATCATAGATGTGGATGAGGCTACTGTACATGGATTACCCAATCTAATTTTGCCCAGACTCTATGATGCAGGTAGTAACATCACTGCCATCCTCATCACCATCATGATACTCAACACTACCACAGTGATCATTTCCACGTCACAAGTGAGGAAACTGAGATTTAGTTTAAATGACTTAGCTGAGATGACGGTCTAAATGAATGGTAATCATGATTGCAGCCAAGTTGGCCCATCTCCAAAGCCCAAACTTTGTGCCATTTAATGCCATTCTGTACCATCCTCCTCAGACATCCAGGCTCAATGCATAGCATTTCCTGCTTTCCATAAGAAAAAGTAATAGCTCCTTCTCTGAGGTTCTGTCGTATTATTTGACATGCTTCATTTTATATTTGTGTATTCATCTTCTTTCCTTCTGCTTCACTGATGCCTCATCAAAGCCTGAGTTTACCATGTATTTGTATTCCTGTCTTGATTTGTTATTTGACAGTTTATTACGTATATATTGATTTGACACCATACCTTGCTACCTATAGTCAGCCCACTCATTTTTTTTTTTTTGCTGTAGTTATATTTTTCAACATCTTAGAATGCTTCTATTAAAATGTCAGTATTTTATATGAAAATATTAATGTTATGCATTTCCACCTTCACTTTCCATGCTAATGACTGTGTCTGATTATTTAAGTGGAATTGTGGGATTGCGTAGTTCAGACAAGTCATATTTTAGAAACACTGTAGTTCAAGTGTCATGGAGGGGGATGGTCATACAGACTGTATTCTGAGTCCTGGCTTTGCCGCCTACCTCGTGCATGGAGGAGTTACTTAACCTCCTTGTCCTCTAATTTCCTTCTCTGTTAAATGGAAAAGATAATACCTACTTGTCAGGATTATAAGACAGATTAAATTGGCCTGAGACATATCAGACCATCAATAAATGGTACATCTTGTTGTTTTTGACCCTCGATTTTGATTCTGATTTTCAATTTTGAAGTACATTTACTGGCTGTTTCGACTATGGGGTGTTTAATCATTTAATTTGCTTTAGGATTCAAATAGTGTGGTTTAAGATCACCAGTGATAAGTGGTAGAGCCAGGATTAGAATCTAGCTAGCCTAATTCCAGAGCCCAACAAGTAAAAATTAATAAATCAGTAAATCCTCGCTCTGCGTTGCCTCATTAGAATTCATTATGCTGCCCAACCATCCAGTTGCAGTCCATCCCATTTCCTTTTTTGTAGCAACAAGTAATGGCTCTGGGGAAGGGGACATGGGGAGTTGTTTGATGGGTATAGAATTTGTTTTGCAAAATGGAAAAGTTCTAGATACTGTTACACAACAATATTAGTGTAGTTATAGACGCTAAACTATAAACTTAAAAATGGCTATGAGGGAGGGTACATTTTAAATGACATGTTTTCTACAATAATTAAAAAAATTTTAAAGTAATGACTCCTTTTGAGTGCCTGAAAACTTTTGTATCTCTATTATTTAAGAGCTCTAAAAGATTGTCTAAGCCATTTCTTTTGTGACACGATTTTCCCTGCTTCCATAAGAAGCACTAATTGCAAAGTCCGTGTTTTTTCTCTCTAAGCAAGTGGTTATATAGAAGAGGTCCTGTTATAAAATCTGGTAACTAAATACTTGTGAGTTTTAATTTAGAGATTATGAGGACAAAGATATATTATATAAGGTATGTTTCATACTGTGCACTTTCCCTCCTGTGTGTCTCCATATCACTGTGGGTTTCTAAGTATGAGCCTGGAGGATATCAGGGTAAAAGAAGGACGTTTTACAGGTTTGCATTATTGCCATGAAACCAGGTCAAAAGCTGACATCAGAAAACTCTGTTGCTCTCACATAGATCTATTTGGTTGTGAATGATTTGGGCACCATCATTCTGTTCTGTGTTGTGTATGATGATTAATCTGTGGGTATAACTTAAGATACATAGGCTACCACAGATTCTTCTTTACCATAACTACTTTCTTTATAAAATACTCAGGAATTTTTGGATATTCTATTTTTCTTTATTTTGTAGTTACAATTTCTATTTTCAAAAGGTTCTGAGATGGAAAACATATTTAAAAACAAAGTAGTACAGTTATGGATAAAACCAGAGTAGAGACCATTCCTGTAACCACCACTTGGAATAGATACAATCCAAATTAACTGGCAACAAAACACAGTTCAGGTTCCTGGTTTATGAAATGTGGCAGAGGACTGCCTAAACTCTCGTTTCTTTTCAGAAAAATGTTGCTAGAATTGAAGATCCCACCCCCCAGCCGCCCATGAATTTTTGTTGGGAAAATAAAAAGCAACAGACATCATCATGGAATGATGTTTTACAAGAAACCGAAATGCTCTTCACTGTGTAGATGTTGTTAATAGCTAAAGCATAAATCCCAAATCATTAAAGATATTTGCATGCTGGGCAGTATGGCTGAGTCTGTTTGCTCTTCAGTATTCAACAACTGTTTAATGCTTACTATTTGCCGTACTGTGCCATACGTTGGTGATGAACAAGAACAACAAAAAATTGTTCTTGAAGTACCCAGTCCAGTGGGAAATTTAGGTAGGCAAACATTGTTAGGGTACAACGTACTAGGTGTTATATTAGAGACATGTAAACAGTGCTGTTAGAGCCCAATGAGAGGATATGTCTTTCTGGAGTAGTTTGGGAAGATTCTAATGATAAATGACATTTGAATTGATTCTTAAAGTTTGCTGGGTTGAGAGTGGAAGGAAAGGAACATTTTTTACAGAAATAATATTCTTAGATGATCTAATTTAGTTTAGCTGGGAACTTGTACAATCTAGAAAAAAGATAATTAACATCCGCTGAACTTTTCAATTCAAATATCATATGTCTTCCATCGACCTTTTAATACTTGCGGGCAGTTACTTCATGATTAAATTGTCTCAGATGCTTACAGGGCACATATTCTGGTATACAGTCGAAGCCCAGGAAATATGTTGGGTGGAACAATGGATAAAAGGAAGGAAAGGAAAGCCCTATGTCACAGATATCGCTAAGTATGGGTGAGGTAGAGTCGTCACTCTGTCAGGAAAACTCGGAAATTGATTTATATTTTCAGCCAAATAGAAGAACAGTCCTTTTTTATAAAGGCAGCAAAGGGACCTGGAGATAGAGCCAGTATTTTCCTCACAAAGTAACTTGGACTCATGAATTACCTGCTCAAACAATTTAGCTTGGACTCCAGAGTCTTGCCCTGTACAGCACAAGAGGGATGAGTTCACTCAAAAGAAGTTTAAAAGCAGTTATTACCAGCTAATCACAGCATCCCTGCACTTTAACCAGACCTCTGTGGAGTGTCTGATTTTAAATAGAACTGCTTCCCTGTGGTCCTTATGGAATTATTAAGCTGTACAGTGTATGCCTGAGTAGCTCAGAGGCTTGACTCATGGAAGGGGTTATTTTAGATACTTGGTGAATGATTACCCAGTGGAGTTTTAGTTTGGTTGTATTGATGTTGCACTGCTACTTCTGACAATAACTAATCATGCTCGAAGAGACTTCTTAAGTCTCTTCTTGCTCAGAGATTCAGACCTTTCTTTTGACCTCCAGAATCATGTGTCTTCCTGCCCGCTTGAGTGTTCTCTTGGTTAGCTCATAGCTATCTCATACCTAAACAGGGTCATTTATAAATTGTATTCTTCACCACCTCTTCCAGATTTATTTTGCCTTTTGCTATGTACCCCTCTTATTAACTGTACCCCCATTCACCTAGTGACTCAAGCTAGAAACAAGGTACAGATCCTTCCCAGCCCTTAAGTCTAACCAATCAGTTTCACTTAATATTTCTGACATTTGTCTACCTTTCTTCATTCAACGTGTCATCAGCCCCATCTAAGCTGCCATCATTCACTTGGACTGCTTAGGCCTGGCCCCCTCCTGCCTCCCTGCTTTTGCTGTTTCGAATCCATTCTCCGCATAGCACCTATTGTTATCTTTGAAAAACAACTTCATTATGTTACTTATCTGCTTAAAAGCCCTCGATAGCTTCTGGTGGCACTTTAGATACAATAAAGTATATTGACCTGGGCCTGCATGTCTAGGCGTGATATGGCTTTGACTCACATTTCCAACTTCATCTTTTTATCATTCCTTCTTTTTTACTTTCTCCCTGGCTGTTCTGACTGTTTTCAGCTCCTTGAATGTGCAGAGCTATTTCCTGCCTTCGAGGCTTCCCTCGTTCACTGTGCCAGGTGTGCTTTCATCCGCTCTTTGCCTGGCCAATCCTTCTCATTTATTGGGACTCGTATTATTTGTTGCTTTTTCTGGAGAGGTTGTTCCAGACTGTCTAATCTAAAACTACCCTCTGATAACCTTTCTCAAGCCTTACCAGACTTTAAAAAGCTTTGTTTGTTGCCTGTGTGTCTCCCCACCATAACATAGTGCTCTCTGGGGACCGCGTCTGTTTGGATTCCCACCCTGCCACCCAGCATGTTACGCAGGGCTTGTACAGGGGCAGTACTCCTTAAACATTTGTTGAATTAAAGACTATTAAATCAAAATAAAGGTTGGTCTGGAAGGGGCATCTTGCCTTTCTCTTTGCAAAGCCTGCATGTAATTCCTGTGGCGATGTTTGCCAAGTGCTTCCACAGGAATGTCTAGCAGAATACTAACAGAAGGCCGTAAGCTATTGCCATTTTGTTCTGCAAAAAAAGCTTGGTGGCATCTTCCGTTTGTCCTTGGGAGCCTGACAGACTAAGTTTAGGTCGTGTCTTTGTTCCTGTAAAGCTGTGCAACCTTGAGCAAGTTAACTAAATTCTCCCAGGTCTATTTCCCTATATATTAAATGGAGAAAATTATATCTATCCCACATGCTTACTATGAGTATTAACTGAGATTACATGTGCAACGTGCTGAATGGAGTGCTTGGTACCTTATAGGAGTCAGGCATTTTTTTTTTTTTTTAATTCCCCTTATGTCTCGAGATTAATAAGGACTCAGGAGGAAAAGAACTCACTTAATTTCTAATCTCCTTGTTCTTACTTAATGCATAATCATACTTGGGGCACTAACATGAAAGTCAACACCAGTTTAAGAGGAAAGCTTGCTTCTCTAGAGTGCAAATAAGCAACGATGGACTGACCATTTACCAGTAAATAACATTAAACTTCCTCAGAAAGATACACAAGGAATTCTCCTTTTCCTTATCTTTAACATTGTCAAATTGTAATAACTAATAATTACAAATGGATTTTTTTCCATTGTAGTTCAAGTAGATATTCCATGAAGATAGGCCATATGAAAACATTTTTCCATATTAGATATTTCTGTATCTAACAAGCCTTGGTAGTACCATTGGAGACTCTAAAGTCCAAAGCTCTTCCAAGTAAATTGTCAGCTTCGAGGGGAGCAATTAAAAAATTGAATATTTTAAAGACAAGTGTTTGTAAAATCTGTGGGATTAGACTCAAATAGGTGGCAGATATACTTAAGGCATACCAATCTAGATGTTAGATTGAATTTAAGGAAAAATGCTTGGGTTAATTTATCACAATCAATGGTTGATTCTTTATCATTAAGTCAGGATAGCACACTGACCTTTGCTTCTGTTGAACTTGTTTCACTCTATAACATGAGACAATAACCATGACCAGGGGAATTGTTTCTTCCTACGTCAAGTCCTTCAGGGGCTGGAAGCTTGAGCATTAAAAGTTCAAGACCTTTGCATTCATGCTTGAATACTGACCCAGATAAGGGACTGCATTGTTTACTTAGGGATAGGTATGATTTAGAGAGTTGATGCTAGGGAATAGACAGGATGATTAATAGATGTAATATGCTAATTGACTATTTAGCTCAGTTGTTTAGCACATGAGAGCTTCAGGGAAGCCAGAAGACTAGATCTGAATTCCTTCTGAGGCTCTCTTACTCTGCCATGGTCTTTTGCTAAAGATCTCACCTTGCATCTAAACCTAGTTTCTTAAAAATCCAATGTCATTTGGGACATTGGATTCATGACATGTGAAAGGACCTGGGCAAAATCCATGACCAGCACTACAGAAGGTGTGCTGTGTTAAGAGGCAGTTTACATGAGTGCCGATGTCTGGACATCTCATTTGGCTCATGATTAATTTCCTACTTCAAACTCAACTTCATAAACCAATATAGCTAAACTGAGAATTGTGGTTACTAATGTTGACACAAATGTTAACATATGTCCTCAAGGAATACTGTCATCTCCCAGAGGGGACAAAAATTAGTTGCATCATTGTCTTTTTTTTTTTTTTTTTAATTTGTTTTTTTCCTCATGGTTGTTTATCAGATTGAGTATAATTTGAATCTGTCAGTGGTTCTAGTCATTGAGTTCTCATTTGGTGTTTTCTGTTTTGTTTCTGGTGGGGCTATATTGCTTTAAAAAGAAACTGGATACCTTCTGACCTTTTTGTTGAGTAGAAAAGGGAGTCTGCCAAAGAGACAAGACATCACCTTTGCTAAAATGCAAATCTGATTGTTCAGAGCAGACCATCTCACAAGTCCCAACATAGAATTTCAGAGTTTCCCTCCTCTTATCTAACCAATTTGATGTTTAACTGACTTCTTTGGGTATTTTGATTTAATCCGATACTAGGAATTGAGAGAAAGTCATGAAAGAATCATAGTGGTATTCTTTGGTCTGCCTGCAAGTTACCCAGTTGGAAGCCTGCTGTGGAGTGACATCTCTCTTTTTTTTTTAACAGAATGCTATGAACCTACCTCCTGACAAAGCCAGGTTACTGCGACAGTATGACAACGAGAAAAAATGGGAACTGATTTGTGATCAGGTAAGAAACGGTGACACTTTCTTTTATGAAAAAGGTAATGAAAGAAGAGATCCGGTGTGAATTTTATGGTATGTCAATTATATCATAATTCAAACCATAATTTGTGGTTTGAATAGCTGTTATGTTATCCTGTCAGAAAAAAGCCTCGGCTATAGATTTTCAGCCTAAAATATTAATGCAAATCTTATTTGTGAAACCTTAAAATGATGACTGTGGGGTGGTGTTGATATCTAATGTACAGGAAGGACACCCCTGTGCCCCAATGCTGTGTGCACAATGTACTGGACACAAATATTTCTTTTTAAGCATATAATATGGATATAGTATATGTTATTTAGGATACATGTTATAGGCAAGGTACAGAAAGTGATAGATTATGTTAAAGAAATTGTTTACCAGGCCGGGCACAATGGCTCACGCCTGTAATCTCAGCACTTTGGGAGGCTGAGGCAGGTGGATCATGAGGTCAGGAGTTTGAGGCCATCCTGGCCAACATGTTGAAACCTTGTCTCTACTAAAAATGCAAAAATTAGCCGGGCATGGTGGCCAGTGCCTGTAGTCCCAGCTACTCAGGAGGCTGAGGGAGGAGAATCATTTGAACCTGGGAGGCAGAGGTTGCAGTGAGCCGAGATCACCCCTTTGCCTTCCAGCCGGGTGACAGAGTAAGACTCTGTCTCAAAAAAAAAAAAAAAGAAAAAATTAATTTTTAAAAGAAACTATGAATATGTGTGGGAGGACCTATGGAGAAATTATTTCAGGTTTCCGTTTCATGAAAAATTACTGTATGAACATGGTGAATCATGGAACTGGTCATTGTTTTCCTTGGCTGCTAAGATGCTCAGAGCCAGATTTGTGGCCTGAGCCACAAATTTGGTATAAATGGTTGTAAGAGACCATTTATACCAGCTGCACAGTATTTCAGTGACATGTGTTTTACCAGCCACATCCATGGCTTCATCTAATTTTTCCTGCCCACATTTTCCCTCCACACTGATTTCCTCACTGAAAAAAAACTTTTATGAGGTTGTAAACTTTTGTAAATTATCATTTTGAGCAAGATAAATATAAAAGTATATATCAGCATTACTGGTGAACAGAGATTATTCTTGCATTGCTAACTAAACTGAAATGTTCTCTATGCCGTAAGGCATTGTACAAGTTGGTGTATTGAATCTGTTCTGCTTCTCTCTAAGGAAGCAAATATGGAGTGTCACAATAAATGCTTTCTCATGACTTGACTTTATCATGAAGTGGCAGTTCATCATTTAATCTGGGGCACCAACTTCTTCATACTTCTGTATGATTGCATTCGTCTATCACTTTGTTTTGTAAATGTGTATTTAAGTGTGTCTCCCTCAAGAGTAAATTCCTTTAGGATATGGGCCTCTAACAGCTTGCTCAGTGCTTGAAACATGCTTATTGAAAACGTGTTGAATGAAAGAAATAACAGCTAAGTGTGGAAGACAGTGGAGAAGAAGCTTGCATTTTTGGCGAGAGGGCAGAAGGGAGAAGGCAGGTGAAAGAGGTGGGCTGGAAGACTGAGCAGAAGTTTGCTGTTTCCATGAACTTGTCACCTTCCACCTCCTCTACTTGTCAGTGTGGTTTGCTTTTGGTAAATGAAAGTAATTCACTGCTCAATTCTAGGAATTACTTTAAAGAGAGAAGGAAACCATTTTTAAATGTAATAATTCAGTGATACTAATACATTCATGCTGAAGATAAACATTTTTTTTTTTTTTTTTTTTTTGAGACGGAGTTTCGCTCTTGTTACCCAGTCTGGAGTGCAATGGCGCGATCTCGGCTCACCGCAGCCTCCGCCTCCTGGGTTCAGGCAATTCTCCTGCCTCAGCCTCCTGAGTAGCTGGGATTACAGGCATGTGCCACCATGCCCAGCTGATTTTTTGTATTTTTAGAGACGGGGTTTCACCATGTTGACCAGGATGGTCTTGATCTCTTGACCTCGTGATCCACCCGCCTCGGCCTCCCAAAGTGCTGGGATTACAGGCTTGAGCCACCGGATAAACATTTTTTAACATGATTGATGCTGATAGGAATAGAGAATAAATTCCAGAAATTCTGTCCCAAATTTAATTAAGATTAAATCCCAAAGAGCTTTCTATAGTAACAGTGTTGCCGAAATACCCCTTGGTCCTTTCCTGGCTTAGTGCGTAAATATAAAGATGACCTGAGCTTCTAGTGGGTCTCAAAGGTTAAAGTCACAGGGAAGAAATGTCTAACTAATTCTGGAGGGAGTGGGGATATGGAAGCCATGGAAGAAGCCATGGAAGAGAGACATCTCTGCTGGATTTGGGGTGAGGTGAGATGTATCCTAGCCTGCCCATTTCTGTGTTATAGTAGGTGAACTGAGTTCCCATGAAGACATTATTAATTTAAGGACTTTGTGGGGACACAGAGGCAAATTTTGTGGTGTGAGGGAAGAAAGCTGGAAATGTCAGTATCCTTTGATAACTGCAGGTAAAACTCGTCAAGCTACCTAGATGTAAGAGCTCTTTCAGTGGTATTTATACTTATGGAAAGAGAGAAAGCCCCTTCCTCTCACTTGTGCCTCAATTTTTGGTGTAGACCCTGTGCTGCACATTTTCGTTTTGGAGTTTTGGCCATTTCCCATGAGTTTAGAGCTCTTAGCACAGTCGGTAGTACTATGGATAAATCCTGCTTTGGAGGGTTTAGAGATCCTGGATGAATTTAGACTTTTAGATCATTTATATCTGGAAGGGTTGTTAGAGACCATTTGTCCCAAGCCACTCTGATTTTACTTTTTCTATCAGAAAAGTTAACACATACTTGTCCAAGAAAGAGGAGCATGTGGAGTAAAGGGCAAGTCTCTTTGCCTTTCCTATATGTTCCCCAAGTCCCTTATTTTATAGTTGATTAAACTGAGGTTCACAGAGCCTAAACGACTAGGTCAATGCCAAGGCCACCCAGATAGTGAAGTGAGAGCGTCTGTTATTTCCATACGCTACTCACAAGCTTTTTCATTTGTTGCCTGTTATACCAGGACCCGGAAGCAAGCCACTGAAGCAAAGATTGTAGTAGGGTTTCTCACTAAGGTTTTGTGCTGTGGCTGCTGAAGTGATTTAGGGGGAGCCTATAGAACTTACAGGTGGTGGGTTCATAAGCGTGCCTCTGCTGGATCATCAAGTGGAAGTGGTTAGTCAAAGAATTTGGGACATTAGAGATGCCTAATGAGGTTGAGTGTAGATCCCACGAACATATAATTCAGTCCAGAGGCTGTTAGAGGTGCCACCACTAAGTTGGGTTATAAAAGCTTCCTTCTGGGTTTGCTGGTGCTGAGGGTATGATTGGTTATTTTCTGTGGTGATTTTGCACCTGCCTCCTGATGGCTGGCTGTTGCTTTGCATAGTAGGCTTGGGGAAGGGACCAAGGGGAGGGGTAGACACAGAGCATCTCCCCTTTCTTTACTTGTATAAAGTGATAGGGGAGAAGGAGATTAAAAAACAAAACAAAAGATGAGAGTGAAGAGGTACCAGGAAATTGTAGCCACTTAGCCTGAGCTTCCTGTGTTAAGCATTTCAGGGAGGTCAGACTGCAGCTCTCCAGGTTTGGCATGGGTCCCGATCCAGGAAAGGGGAAGCCCTTTGCTGCCACTCAGCCAGAGCTGAGCCAGGCCAGTGGCACTAAGAAGCCAGCTTATTCCCATCGTGGGAGATGATCTCTTGTCTTTTTCAACACAGCTGACCCATACCGTATACATGTATTTAATCATTAAGAATTTAATTATTTTTTAAACACTTTACTTGTTGTCTAATACCATTTCTTTAAAAAAGACAAGTTTCTTACTGGAGAACTTGCATCGATATTTAAGCCAATTTGCCATTGGAATTAAATTTCCTTAAAAAGTAAAGAGCAAATACATCTCCATGGTGTGTGTGTGTTTCAATTTTTTTTTAATGTTCATGTTTTTATAAGCCAGTTAAAGCTCTTCCGTGCCTATTAAGCAAATACTGTAGAATCCTGATAAATTATTTCCCGCAGGCTGTTCCAGGTAAGGAGGGCTTGTCCTTGAAGCGTCAGGGGTAATAAATGAGTATGACAGTGGTGGCATTTTTATAGCCTACTTTGGTGTTGGTGACTGGTATGTTGATAAAGCGTAAGAAGAGCTGAGACAGTGGTAAAGAAGCTGAAAGAAAAGACGGTGATGCCAGCAATAACCTTTCCCTGGCCCTTTCCCTCCCTTTTGCTCCTAGACTTCAGACTTAGTCTGCCTTTTAGCCCCCATTTCCCAGGTTCCAGGCTTTGATTCTACAGTTAGCTACACTCACTCCTTTCTGGCGTCTCACTCGCAGCTGTTGGGATAGCAGACAGCCATTTCTCCCTCTCCGTTCCCTCCCTTCCTTCTGTCCTCTGGCTAACTGCCATTTTTACTATGCTTAATACATTAAATTGGTTATATTTTTACCATGTTTCCATAATTCTGTGGTATGATTAAATGCTATTTTCAAATTATTAGATTTTTGTGATGTTTAATTTTTTTCAAATTTTATCTTTGACCCTTAGTTTTCTCTTACATTTTGATAGCTAATCTCCCCCCTCTATACATTCATTCTTTTGGTTATACATTAGTTACATTTTTTTTTTTTTTGGTATTTGTTTTCTAGTTTATCTTTTTAAAAAAGCAATTCAGTATGCACCTTATAACATTTTTCTTAATATCTCCTGTTACCCAGTTTATTGTTCTCAATTTTCCTTAAGATATTCTTTCTATCTGATTTGCTCAAATGAGAATCTTGTGCAGGATCAGTCACACATCGTATTTGGCCATTATGTTTCTGAAATCACTTTAAATTGGAGTAGACTTTTGTTTATGATGCTCATGTGGTGAATATACTATGCAAGCCCTCTTACAGGAAAGTTTCATTTTCTGCAATTTACCTCTTTCCTAGGGGTGTCTTAGCTCCTGAGTTTCCTATTAACTAGAATTTAGATTTAAAAGCATTATAGATTGATGTTGAACATCTTTGTCAAGAATATAATAGAAAAATAATGTCTGGTTGTCACATCATTAAATAAGTTCGGCCAATGGATCCAGTGACAATTTGATGGCCCCGTGTAACTGTGTTTTCCCCTGTGCTGGAGAGAATTCTGCTTGGTGTTACTTTGGCACCGTAAATATGTCCAGTTACGTATCAACCTTGTACCTAATGGATTTCAAACCAATTGATAATCTTTCACTGAATCAGTTTCATTACAAGTTGGAAAAACATGATTTTCTAATCCCCCTTTCCTTCTATTAATACATTAATCTGGTAACTAGAGCTTTCAACTGGATCTTGGATTATCCTGGAATATAATTATTCCTGAAAATTTTCCCCTCAATTACCATTTTTTTAAAGTAAGAATTTGGATTAATAGATCCTTCAAAAGATGACCAGTGGGTTTTCTCTGGCCTCCTTTTTTTGAGCATCACTATGAACT
>NW_016107342.1:2776118-2885495 GCF_001604975.1 Cebus imitator | reverse complement strand
CTCTGTTGCCAGGCTGGAGTGCAGTGGCGTGATCTTGCCTCACTGCAACCCCTGCCTCCCAGGTTCAAGCGATTCTCCTCCCTCAGCCTCCTAAGTAGCTGGGATTATAGGTACGTGCCACCACGCCAGGCTAATTTTTGTTTTTTTTTAGTAGAGACGGGGTTTCATTATCCTGGCCAGGCTGGTCTTCAACTGCTGACCTCAGTATCCACCTGCCTTGGCCTCCTAAAAGTGCTGGGATTACGGGCGTGAGCCACTGTACCCGGCCAGAATCATCCTTTTTCAATCAACATGATATTATTTTTGAGGCTCGTGTGATTTATATGGGAATCCTTTGGTGCTGGTTCTTGTGTCCGTATCACATGACCCTATTAATCCTTGAGAGCTTGTTTTATGGTATGAAAAGGATCTCTCAGTCTTAACTTGTATGTTCTTTGCCCAGGCCTAGAATAAGTCATTTCTCTGGCGATCCCTTTTCTTTTGAGTGGGAGGTAGGATTAGAGATGAGGATGTGAGTGCAGCAGGTTTTCATAGCTGTGGAGTGAATTCGCTTCTCAATGTAAGTTTCTAGATCTTGAAAATACAGATCCAAAAATTATGAATTCAGTATTTTCAATAAATTTTTATTTTTGCTTAATCGCTTTGATTTTTATAGTTACCTTTCTTTTACAATGAAATGTTTGATTCCTAACAATATAATTTATCCTTTTCTATCATTTAAAAACTTTTAAAGCAATGCAAGTATCATTACTACCTAAAACATTGCTAACTAAATTACTGACTGTGGCATAAGGTTTTTTTTGTAGTTTTCTGTGCTCCAAATGGTAGGGTAACGAATATATGCTGTCTTAGCTTCCTACGGCTGCCTTAACAAATTACTGAGAATTTGGTGGCTTACGACAACAGAAATGTGTTCTCTCACAGACCTGGAGACCGGAAGTCTGAAATCAGGCTATTGTCTGGGACTTGTTCCCTCCCAAGGCCCTAAAGGTGATTCCTTCCTTTCCTCTCTTCCTTCTGGTGGCTCTGGGCATTCTTTGGCTTGTGGCTGTGTAAATCCAATCTCTGCCTCCATATTTACCTGGCCTTCTCTTCTCTGTGTCTTCTCTTGTCTTTTATGAGAACTGTTCTTGGATGTAGGGCCTACTTGAATAATCTGGGATGATCGCATCTTGAGATCCTTAACTTCATGACATCTGCAGAGACCCTTTTCCACAAATGATTATACTCACTGGTGGTTGGGGGAGGAGGTTAGGACATGGACATATCTTTTGGGGTCACCATTCAACCCACTACAGACACTAAGATGTATAATGATTCACATAATAAGATTTTAATTTACATAATTGGGTTGGATATTGTTGGTCTTTGGGAGTCAAATCCACGCAATCAGGGACCCAGGTGAGGCTATTTTCAACACACAGCTTCAGCTTCACCCTGCCAGTCCTCTTTCCAATCAAAGGGAGAAAGAACATGCAGGTGCACACCTGGGAAGTCTTTGGCCAGGACTGGAAGTGGCATGCATCACCTGCACTCTTATTTTATTGACTAGGACCCGCAAAAAATGATGAGAAATGTAGACTAGATGAGCACCCGGAGGGAGAAGAGAAGGTTTACTACACAGCAATTGCTAGTCTCTGCCACGATTCCCAATTTTGATAGTCTTATGGTTCATTTGTTTTAGGTTGTATTCAGTATTAAAACTTGCTCTTACTTATGTATTCATTAATTTATTCATTGACTAGATATTTAGTTGTATAGTTGAGGGAAAGGAAAGAGTGATGTGAGACAGAGAGTGTGGATCTGAGCTTTCCTTCCCAAATGAGTCATCTCATATGTCTCATATAAGTCAAGGGAGAGACTCCAAATGCTTAGTAGTTCCCATTTGTTTGTCCCAAGTTCCAACAGTGTACCAGACAAGAATTGGCTATAGGACATGGTTATTTTTGCTACACCTCAGAGAAAAAACAAAAACAAAAAAAACAGGCATTTTGTGTCTTTGCTGTTTTCTGCTTGAGACTTTGAAGGGACTTTTCATTTTCTTGAGCTCTCCAAACCAGAGGAAAGGAACGGAGTTAATTGCTGTTGAAAAGAAGTCAAGTTACTTTTCATTTCCTTCCTGAAAGCAGTTTTCTTTCCGTTAAGACTCACTCTAGGTCTCTAATTCTTTTATTCTAAAACACTGGAGAAGAAATCAAATAGCAGATGCCAACTCTTTGTATATTGAGCTTTTGGAGTTTTGGAAAGTTGGGTCTGAACCTAGAAGTGAATTTACATTACATCTTTCCTCTTCTAGAGGTTTCTTTTGTCCCTAGCTTTGATACTAGAGAGAAAAATCCTGGCCTACCCTACAGAGATTGGGGTCAGGGGAGAGAAAAAAGGAGAAAGGTAATCAGAAGAGGAGAGGAAACAATTATTCCTTTTAAAACCATGCTTTTTGGTGGCTTGATATAAATACTCTGTCAGAAATGCTGTTTGGTATTTGTTGCCAGAGCTAGACACTGATGGCTTAGTCCTGTTTGAAACATTAAGGCTTTAGAAGGAGCAAGATTAGTGGGGAGGGAAAAAAAGAAAAGAAACTTTTAGGCTGTATTTTGCCAAAATGTATATCATAGTGCCTACCTTTGTGCTTGGTAATACAAATGGAATTATAGATCCCCCACTTTCACCCCACCTTTTAAAAACGACTTAATTGCCTGAGCTGGCTTAGACTACTTGGTTGTGTTGCTTGAAGTAAACTTTATCTTATCAATTACTTTTATAAACTTGGGGACACTGATGTTGATCTTTGACCTGTCTTTTAGGAAATTATTGCTAAGCAAATTAAAACGATTTATTAAGGCAGGTTAGCTAAAAATTTCTACCAAGTGATACAGATACTACTTTATGTTATTTCAGCATTTGGCCATTTAACTCAATCTTTGCTTGTGGAAGGCTATTTTTGCTCAGCTTCACACACACACACACACACACACACACACACACACACACACGAGTAAAGTGGCTTTCTAGAAGTTGTGCAGCAAATGGTTGAGCTGAAACTAAGGCTGAAGTCTACTAATGCCTGGTTCTGAAAAATTTTACGTTTAAAAAAGTCTTCTTGAGAAAACCACCATGCAATTGTAGCTTCTCCACCATCAAACAAACGATTAAGCTCACCTTGTGAAGTGATGTGCTAGATGCTATGACCATCATGCTTCAGAAAATATTATGCTGAATGTTTCAAAACAGGTTGAAAAAAGATTAAGACATATATTTAAAAGTAAACTGCAGAAGATTAAATATATAATAGAAAGCTCTCAGTCCAGATACATACTCTTTCCTGGTTGCCTGCAGCATTCTTGATGAACTTTGAAGGAAAGAAAGAGTTTAAAAGAAGTCATTTTCTGAAGTCATTGAGGAAATTGAGTTGTCCACAGTCTTTATCCCTGCTGCAGAAGTAAAACAACATTTTTATTTATTTGGGTAGCAGAAATACAAGGTAAATTGGTTTTGACATCTAATGATACTGTAGGTATTTGGGAGCACAGGAAAATAGGAGGACAACGAATTAGAAGTATGGTTTGGGTTTTGTAAGAAACAGCTGTACGTAGGGAAGAGACTGTGTATCCTCCATCAGCATGGTGGTTACTAGCTGTGGATAAGCTTGTATCAGTTTGTAGCAGCATCTTCAGGTACTAATCGTTATACAGATGTTTCTTACCTGTAAAACCACTGTTGCTTCTCTTCACAATCAATTTGACGCAACCACTCAGTTATTGATATATGCACCCTTATTTTCAGATAGAGTATAACTTCAAGTCAGTCTAAAACCGTATAAGATGAACATATCTAACAGTCTGAGTGTGTGCTTATATATCTTTGTCCTCAGCAGTGACCCATTTAGAGGGCCTTCCTATTTTCCTTATCTGCTTATCCTTAGATCATATTTGAAAGCTTGGCTTAATTACTGATTTTGACCATGTGAGTCACAGATTGAAACTATTATTTGCTTAATCATGAGATCTGAAGATGAAAAGAAAGAATGTGGGACTTATTAGAAAGTGTGTTTTTTGTTTATTATGCTAAATGTGAAATTAAGATGCAAGGTCTTTTTTTTTTTCTTTTTGAGACAGAGTCTTGCTCTGTCATCCAGGCTGGAATGCAGTGGCTCAATGTTAGCTCATTGCAACCTCCCCTCCTGGGTTCAAGTGATTTTCCTGCCTCAGCCCCCCAAGAAGCTGGGACTACAGGTGCCTGCCACCATGCCCAGCTAATTTTTGTATTTTTGGTAGAGATGGGTTTCACCATGTTGGTCAGGCTGCTTTTGAACTCCTGATTTCAGGTGATCTCAAAGTGCTGGAATTACAGGTGTGAGCCACTGTACCCAGCCTAAGCTAAAAGATCTAAGGGGAAAGCCTCCAATGGGATCATTGGAGCCTGGGTTTCAGATTTAGATCTTCAAGTTATTAGCACATGTTATTTCAGTTTTTATGTTTTAAAAGGAGAATATTTATATATCTAGAAGAATGGAATGTGGTTTAAGGGTGGGGTGAGGTACAGAATTTGGATCAAGGTAGTGAATTAAGCAAATACAAAGTGACAGTGAAGACGAAGTAATGGTTTGAGGTACGGAGGTACATTTAGAGCCTGATAAAAAATTGTAATGCAGTCCCCATAATTTTTAATTATTTAAATAGAATTATGAATGATGTTTTTGAAGTAGTAAAACTAAGGTTTATAGGATCCCTTGGAGAGTACTTTATTTCTCCAAGCGTATTAATTGACAAAGATGAGTATTTGGCCTGTCTCTGGTGGATTTCTTCTTTATTAGGGCAAGATAAACTTTTTCAGGAAAGTTGTGCTCAGTAACAAAGTAAATAAATAAAATATGTCTAAAATTACTTTGATAAACTGTTTTGAATCATTTTTATTGAGGTCCAATTTATATGCAATAATGTTCACCAGTTGGGTTTTCCAAAGTGGCTAGACCATTTTGCATTCCTACCAGCGATGTAATAGAGTCCCTGTTGCTCCAAATCCCATCAACAGTCTTTTAAAAATTGCCAGTCTTTTAAAATTCTAGCCATTTTTATGGGCATATGGCAGTATCTCACTGTGGTTTTAATTTGCGTTTTGCTAATGACTAATGACAAAGAGCATGTTTTTATGTGCTTGTTTGACATTTGCATGTCTTTGTTGAAGGATCTGTTCTGTTCCAATCTTTTGCCTATTTTATTTTTTTATTTTTTTGAGATGGAGTCTTGCTTTGTTGCCCAGGCTGGAGTCGAATGGTGTGATCTCAGCTCATTGAAACCTCCGCCTCCTGGGTTCAAGTGATTCTCCTGCCTCAGCCTCTTGAGTAGCTGGGATTACAGGCATGTACCACCATGCCCAGCTAATTTTTGTATTTTTAGTAGACACAAGGTTTCACCATGTTGGCCAGGCTGGTCTCTAACTCCTGACTTCAAGTGATCTGCCCGCCTCAGCCTCCCAAAGGACTGGGATTACAGGTGTGAACCACTGCGCCCGGCCCCTTTTGCCTAGTTTTAAAAAGTGGGTTGTTCTGGAGGCAAGGTTACAGTGAGCCGAGATCATGCACTGGCAATAGAGCGAGACTCTGTCTCCAAAAAAAAAAAAAAAGTGGGTTATTTGTCTTAGTGAGCTGTAGAAGTTTTAAACAACATTCTGGATACAAGTCTTTATCAAACAAATACTTTGCAAATATTTTATTAGCTTTTGTCTTGCTTTTTAGTATTCATAACAATATCATTTGAAGAACAAAAGGTTTTTGAATTGGCTCATGCATTTTGATTCCTAAGAAATTTTTGTCCACCCTCAGGTCACAGAGATTATCTCTTAGGTTTTCTTCTGGAAATTTAACAGTTTTTTTCTTACATTTTAGTCTATGATCTGTTTGATTTGTTCTGTTTTGCTTTTTTTTTTTTTGAGACGGAGTTTCGCTCTTGTTACCCAGGCTGGAGTGCAATGGCGTGATCTCGGCTCACCGCAACCTCCGCCTCCTGGGTTCAGGCAATTCTCCTGCCTCAGCCTCCTGAGTAGCTGGGATTACAGGCACGCACCACCATGCCCAGCTGATTTTTTGTATTTTTAGTAGAGACGGGGTTTCACCATGTTGACCAGGATGGTCTCGATCTCTTGACCTCGTGATCCACCCGCCTCGGCCTCCCAAAGTGCTGGGATTACAGGCGTAAGCCGCCGCGCCCGGCTTGTTTTGCTTTTTGAGACAGAGTTTCACTCTGTCACCCAGGCTGCAGTGCCGTGGTGTGTGATCTCGGCTCACTTGCAACCTCCACCTCCTGGGTTAAAATGATTATCCTCCCCCAGCCTCCCAAGTAGCTGGGACTACAGGTGCATGCCACCACGCCCAGCCAATTTTTGTATTTTTAATAGAAGTGGGATTTCACCATGTTGGCCATGACGGTCTCGATCTCTTGACCTCATGATCCACCTGCCTCAGCCTCCCAATATGATCTGTTTTGACGTATGGGATGAGTCAAGGGTGAAGTTTCACTTTTTCCTCATACCTCTATCTATCCATCCATCCATCCATCTATCTATCTATCTACCTACCTACCTACCTACCTATCTATCTGTCTATCAATCAGTCAACCAACTGTCTGTCCATCCATCCATCTATCCATCCATCTATGCTTCTATATTTATCTGTTCCTCCAACTGTTTCAGCACAATTTATTTAATAGTGTTATTTTTTTCATGAACTACCTTGGTATCTTTGAAAACCAATTGGCCATATACGTGTGGGTCTATTTTTGTGTTCTCTATTCTGTTCTACTCGTCTATATTTTTATCCTTATGCCAGTATGTCTCTGGTTTGATTACTGTCTTGAAATTAGGTAGTGTAAATTCTCCAGCTTTTTTCTTTTGCTGAATTATTTTGGCTATTTTAGTTCCTTTGCATTGTAATATAAATTTTAGAATCAGCATGTCAGTTTCTAAGAAAAACAACTTCCAGAATTTTGGCAGAAGACACATTGACTCTGTAGATCAATTTCAGTAGAACTGACATTTATACAATATTGACTTTTCTGATCTATGAATGTGGTATCTCTATTGATTTAGGTGTTTTTAATACCTTGCAGGAATTTTTTGACATTTCTAGTAGTATTCAAGTCTTACACATATTTTAAAGTTATCTCTAAATATCATGATTTTTGATGCCATTTTAAATGATATATTTTTTTAAAATGTTTCCAATTTTTTGTTCTTAGAGGAATATTGTTTTTGAAAAACTTCCCACCACTTCATTTATGCCTTTATAGAAAGAAATGGTTTATGTTATATCACTGTACTTACCAAAAGCCAGTTTTATGATTAAACTCTTTATAATTTTATGGCTTCTGTAATAGAAACAACTGCCTTGGGTAAATGTTGAAGTTTAGTATTCTGAGCTTGGTTCTTATGTTTAAATCTGTGTCTAAATTAAAGCAAGTAGTAAGGGTAGGATGATTAAGATCTGATGACTTCCTCTTATTTTCAATTGTTCTGTTGACAAGCATGCTTTCTTTGCATGTATCAAACACCTCACACCACTTACTGATTTTAGTGGAAAGCAGCTTCTTTCTGTAGCTCCTCCTATGCTACTTGCTTTACAGTTTCACTGACAAATGTTACAGCCTTAGTAAATATTCCAGTTCAGTTTGAGTTAGCTAGCACCTCTTGAAGTTATGATAATTATACACACAGTTTGTACATTGTTTGAATTGAGGCCAGTGGAGTTTCAGAGAAGCCAGTTAGTACAACTGTAGTCAGAAAAGCAGTTCTTAAAATTGGAGCTTGTAATTTTAAAAAAATTCTTGAGTAATTGAAAAATATTAGTGTTCTTGAACTGCCTAATGCTTCTACAAGAACTCTTAAGGCTTATTTTGTCTTTTTTTTTTTTTTCTAATCAGATTTTGAACTCTGTTCTTCCCCAACCCCCAATGTTTTATTTGTACAATACATGACTATCTCTGGAGACTCTGAAAGATCGTCTGTACCTTCTTTTTGTTTGAAAGGCATTCCTAAGAGGAGTAGGATTAAAGAAACCCATTCAATATTATATATTAGAAAATGAGTTATAGAATGTTTTGGTCAGGAAAGACTCATTAAACTAGAGAAATTCTTGCTAGTCTAAATAAAGGAAAACATTTGGAAAAGTCTCATCAGAGGTTATTTTCAGTCTGAGAGCTGTAATGGAACACTTGGAAAGTTGTCCTCTTCTCTTCAGCTAGAAAATGACTTCATATTCAGAGCTGAAGAACGTTTTGAGGCTCTCCAAGAAACTATGGCTGTGAAATGAATCTGATGTGCTGATTTTTCAAGTCTAGTCTGGTGCAGAAATGGCCAACTTTAAAAATTGGGAATGGAGGAAAGAGGCACACAGTATTAATCATGCATTTTTTTCACTATTCAAGACTCCTGATTGAGTCCCTGTTGTCCGTCCTATATTCCTAACCAAGTATGTGACATCCGCTGTGGTTTGTTCCAACTTTACCATTTAGATCCTTTGTGCAATTTTCATAAACTGGATTACTAGAACTCAGCTACACCTCTTGAAGTTAGTACCACATATCCTGCCTTTCTCCGTCTTTGTTCCCATGTTCCTCATCTGGAAAACTCCTCTGTCTCCTGCCTCTTACACCATCCAAGGATATCTATACACTGTCTGCCTTCCAAAATTTAATTCAAAAGCCACTTTGTCCAGGGAGGTTCCTTTGATCATCTCAGTTGGGAAGAGCCTCACCTTTCTTTGAACTTTGAGAGGATCACATATGGCTCTTATCATATTCTACTTTGTATTACAACTATGTCTGTTGCATCTCAGAGATGAGATTTAATGCTTGGCAATTGAACTTATTTCTTTTTGTGCTTTTTACAGTGTCTTCTGTAACGTGTTCTGGATAGGTGAAAAAGTAAAAAGTCTTTTTAAAGTTTTCATTTTAGTGCCTGCAAACAGGGGACCCAAACATGTTAGTAAAATTTAAAATGTTCAGCGGCAGGAGCTTGTTTAGCAAAATGTTTTCATCCAATAATAACCAGAGGGATCCTTCTAAATAGTACCACAGCTGGCACTAGCTTCCTCTGGTAGTCATTATACGAATTAGAATCTTACCTGAACTTGCCTTCTTGGCCATCTATTAGCAGGCAGAGACTTCATACTTTTTCCTCATTTTCTCTCACTTGTCCTCACCTTTCTCACCATCCCCGACAGGCTCCTGTGCATACTTTCTCTAGGTTGGGACAGTCCACCAGCCACTCTGAAATTTCAGAATTTTATTTTTATTTTGGGGGAGCAAGGAGCATGCATTCAGGACTTTGGTTCTCTCGGTTCTTTAAGAATCTAGGTCTATGTGTGTAAATTGTTTCTTATTTGTGTAAATGGTTATCTCTGGGAGGGCAAGGTATTATGGCTTACCTTGGTCCCACCTGTTTAGGGATTGATTGGTCTTGGCAACCCTCTCCCCTCCCATGGCCCACCCTGTTTCACTGTCCTTGGCCTCTTCCATTTTGGATAAATCATTTCTGTCCATATACAATATTATGCAACATTTTATTCTCATCTTCTCCCTGTTACTTGTGTCAGCATTATTTATTTTAGAGGGTAAACACCTTGAGGATATGGGTGATGTCTGTCAGCTTAACTCTGAAGAGTACTTAGCACTAAGCTAAATCTTACAAATTAGTACTTACTAATGGCAATAGTGCTGGTTGTAATATTGGCTCATTTAGAGACTACAGTTTGCCTACTCAGCCTTTGGAAAGGATGCCCAACTACTTCCAGCTTCCAGGAAGAAAAACATTCAAGTGTAGTGACATTGTGTGAACAAAAACAATGCCCTTTAAATTGTTACTATCTAAAATGAGTTATTATAGGATCAAGATAATAAAACATTAATATTCACATAATGATGATGACATCTAATTCATCCCTGAGGGAGTTCAAGCAGTTTATGTAGCTCTGCTAATAGACCACTGAAACAGAGCCAGTGACTGTGTGGCCATCCTAGACAGGGAGAGAAACTCAACCATGTGTGCCGTTCATTTCCTGAAACTTCTATTTTCAGATGTCATGTTATAATTTCTTTCCTTAGCCTCAGAATATGAAGGTGTAAGATAAACTGGAATGGAATTCTTGTTTGATTGTGGAACTGTGTATCCAAATGTGATTTATGGAGCGGAAATGCTTATAACATGCTTGTTCTGAGTCCAGCTCACACCAAATTAACCCCAATTAATTTCTCATGTAATTGGATAGAGAGGATGTAAAAGATCAGAAATGCTTAGCTAGATGAGTCAAATGTCCAATTCCAAACCTTTACACAGAAAGGCTTTCAATGACAAACTCTATTAGATTTAAGTGGAGAAAGAGGAGGAGGACTTACAGGGAGATGAGGAACCAAAGAAACAGTTCAGCTTGTTAGAAAAGTCTGCCTGTCTGTGTCTAGTAGAAAACGCTATGTTGTAGCATAGCCGGTGAATTCTGTTTGCTGTGACTTACCTAATTAAATTACTACGCTCTTTTCATAGTTCATCACTTAGTTCTTTTCAGAATGGTCTAGTTTCCCACCTTGGGTTGCAGTAGACTTGGTCATTAAGTAGAGTCCAATAAATATTTTCTCTTTTCCTTATCTGCAAGGCAGGTATGTGTATAGGCAGCCTAACATTCCAGGTAACCAGTAGGGAAAGGGGAATCTACCTTAAGCCTTAGGAGATTGAGTTAATGAGGAAACCTATGGTGATGAACGAGAGACACAGCTGCAGCTCATCAGCAAATGTTCTTTGGCTCCGACATGAGCTTGACTAACTTGTATGTAGTGAACCTGCTGGGGTGCATCCTGTATAGTGTGCCTGTAGTCTCTTTGTGTACTTTTATACTTTAAAAGCTTACCCTTGATTTATGAAAGAAGTGACTTGTATGTGACATTTTTTAAAAGTTTAATTCTTGGAACATTAAGGAAGATCAACGACACATACACACACACACACACACACACACACACATACACACACACACACAGAGTATATGATTTCAGGTATGTCATTTAATCTTTGAGCCTGCCTCAGTTCCCTCATCTGCAAAACGGAGTTAATATCTACTTGCCAGATATACAAGCTTGAGTGAGCTAAGGGATCTAAAGGATATGATAAACTGTAAAGCGTCACTGAAAGATAAGTTAATGATCGGAGAAAGAAAAAGTACTGCCCCACATGAAAAGATAATTGTGTTTCTGGGTTTGCATAAATGAAGTTGTTTTTAGAAACAAATCATCTGATCGTTACTGGAGAGGTGTGCTGAATACAGATTGAATTCCTAACAGACTAATTTCTTAAAGTAAAATATTTTTAAGTGACACAGAAACTTAAAGAAGATTTCTTGATTCTAAGGTTTGTTCTCACCCTCTCTTTCCTCCCAAACCCCTTCCAATGCAGTTGGTTGGCTTAGTGGACCTAAATGTTAATAAATGACTCTGGGTTTTTTTTTTTTTTTTGACCGCTTTTGGGGAATGATTAAAACCCCCAGGACGATGGCTATTTCCCATCCCTAAACATTTCATGAAGAAAGTTTGATCACACAAAGCAATAAATGGCAGGGTTTCAGGGTGGTGATGGTATGTGATCAGACATTCTGAAGGAAATTGGTATTTTAAAGGCTGTTTCACGTGGCTTATCAATTCATATTGATAGCTTATCATGACTAAAGAATATTTTTGTCCCCAAGAATAACATTTCTACACAGTGTGACTCAAGTTGGTGACTTAAGAAAGGTATTTACATCAACGATGTCGAGCAAGCAGGTAACTAGGTCCTGAAAATAGCATGGGATGTGAAGCAGTTTTGAAAGTGTGGGTGATGGAAAACCAACCAAAGCAGTTATGACTTTTAATGCAGTATCTAAAATTCTAATCTTTAGAGGGGAAAATATATTAATTCAAATAAATAGGATGCCTATAATCCATCCGAAGTCCTTCAAAATAAAGGTGTTTGCCTAGGTGCTGAAATTCTGTGATGTATTTTCCTAGTGCTTCTGTTGTTCAAACTGACTACATGAAGACAGAGAGAAAAGGTTTGGTGAATTAGGTGCTGAATTTATAACTCAAACAGTGGCTCCTTTAGGTATTAGACAACCCCAAGTTTTACAAAAACAATTGGGGCTTTGTATTTTTCCTCCGTAACAATTTTATTTGAATTCCTGGATGTAGGCTGAGTTTTCTTTTCTTCTCTCCATCTCCCTCTCCCCTTCTTTCATTGTCCCCATGAAAGTTTTATATGAGTTTTATTTAAGAACTCATACAAAATGCAGCCGGGCACGGTGGCTCACACCTGTAATCCCAGCACTTTGGGAGGCCAAGGCAGGTGATCACCTGAGGTCAGGAGTTTAAGACCAGCCTGGCCAACATGGTGAAACCCCATCTCTCCTAAAAATACAAAAATTAGTCGAGTGTGGTGGCCGGTGCCTATAGTCCCAGTTACTTGGGAGGCTGAGACAGAAGAATCACTTGAACCCAGGAGGCAGAAGTTGCAGTGAGCTGAGATCGTGCCACTGCACATCAGCCTGGGCGACAGAGTGAGACACTGTCTCAAAAAAAAAAAAAAAAGAACTCATACAAAATAATTCCAGATAAATGAATTTTAATCCTCATCTTCCTCCTCTTTTCTGAACTGGTTAATTTGTAAGTAGCGTTAATTCGTAACTCTTTGCTGTTAGCAACTACGTGCAACCCATCATGTAGACGATTCTTCAGATATTTTTTAGTGAGCTATTTTAAATACCTTTTGGGAAAAGGCTTCTCAGAAGTCATGGTGATCTTACTCGATAGTTACAACCCCTCCAAATTTTCAGCTTTTCCGTTCACTTTGATACTCTTGGAAAAACTACTCAAAATTGGCAGCATCCATGATTCTATCTTCTAGAGGGTGGGTGCAATCAAGAGTGAACTTCAGAACCTTCTTTTTTTGTCCCCCTTCTCCCCATTTGCCACAAGCTTTCTCACAGGTTCCAAAGCAGCAGTGGAGGTAGAAAGAGGAGATGGGCAGACTATGCTGAGGCAGATGGCCCTGCCCGAGTTTTCTTAGAAGTGGATGTAATGTGGACCAACTGTGTTTTAAAGCATGAGGCTTCCTTATTTTCTCTTTCTTGTAAATACATCATCAGTAAGTGGCTCGAACAAATGGAAAATATGTGGAATATAACAACAAAGGCTAAATAAGCATATTTGAAAAAGTATGAAAAAGCATGTTTGAAAAAGTAGACCTTACTCATAATTTCACTCCTAAGGAAATATGGTCAAGTCAACAGGACTAGCAAATGTGTGTAGTTGAGTAAGCCCTTCTGAGTCGCCATAGTCCCGAGTAGGAAATGAAAATAAGCTGCCTTTCGTGACTGTCCAAGCTAGGGCTCACTAAATGAGTGAATGCCCATGTGTTACATGTGCTACTCCACCAAATTTTATTATGGTAAAAAACTAAATATGGTTTTTCTGTTGTGAAGATGTAGCCTAAAAAACAAAACATTAGAAGTCTCTCAACACCTGTTGAAAGGATCAAATTTAGAAACAAATACTGCATTGGCCAGAGTTAGAATTTAAATTTGATTCCTTTGGGACTCTATATTCAGAGAAATGTGGTACTTGCTATGGAAGAATGGAGCACAGTTTGAGTGTTCACTGATCCTAGGAATTTTTAAAATTAGAGTAGGCCATGTGCCGTGGCTCACACCTGTAATCCCAGCACTTTGGGAGGCCGAGGTGGGAGAAATGCTTGAGCAGAGGAGTTTGTTACCAGCCTGGGCAACATGGTGAGACCTTGTCTTTAGAAAATTAGCTGGGTGGGCCGGGCGCGGTGGTTCATGCCTGTAATCCCAGTACTTTGGGAAGCCGAAGCGGGCAGATCACAAGGTCAGGAGTTTGAGACCAGCCTGGGCAGCATGGTGAAACCCCATCTCTACTGAAAATATAAAAATTAGCTGGGCATGGTGGTGCATGCCTGTAGTCCCAGCTACTTGGGAGGCTGAGGCAGGAGAATCACTTGAACCTGGGAGGTGGAGGTTGCAGTGTGCTGTGATTGTGCCACTGCACTATAGCCTGGGTGACAAAGCAAGACTTCATGTCAAAAAACAACAAAAAAAGAAAAAGTTAGCTGGGTGTAGTGGCCTGCAGCTGTAGATCCAACTTCTTAGGAGGCTGAAGTGGGAGGATCGCTTAAACCTGGGAAGTCGAGGCTGCAGTGAGCTGTGATTGTGCCACTGCATTCCAGCCTGGGTGACAGAGTGAGACTCGTCTCAAAAAAATTTTTTTTGAATAACTGGAATTATATTATTTAAAAAGATAATGTTTATATTCTGACATCTGAGATCAGCTGTTGTCATACACGAGGTTGGAAATAGTGACTGGCTTCTAGATAGCTTATCAGTTCATTTTTCTGAGCTTCTTGTGATTATTTTAGCCCTCAGCTGGACACTGCTAAATCCGCACGGCAATAGGATCCCCCTGATTCCTTGGTGAAGTGATGGTGATTTAAAAAAAGGATTTATAAACAGACACAATGATGGCACTAGAGAAATTGAATAGTTGTGAATTATTACATAGAAATTGCTCTCAAGATAGAACATTTGGAGGAATAATTAGAAAAAGTATGCTGCTCTTTTTTTAAAAGCAGCTTTATTGAGATATAGTTTATGTACTACAGAATTCACCCTTATCATTTTTAAATAAAGGGAAAATATTAATAGGTATCCCACAATAAAACATTTCTCCCTATTTTTAAGTATAGACAATAACAAATATAGATTTTAAATAGTAAGATGATCTTTGCAATATTATTATAGTGGCCTTAAGCAGTTTATAATCTACTAGCAAGCAAGGCTTTGGTGGACCACACAGAGTGTTGTGGTTCCCTGTGTTGGAGGAATACAAGTTTCTATGGGATAAGCAAATGCATGCACATCCTGGCCAGTTGTCAGAGTGAAGTATCAAAAAATTCCATTGTGGAGTAAGTGGTAATCAGATTATAAAGAACTAAAGTAAGAAAATAACTTTTGGGTTGTAGGAAGAAAAGAACATGATAAAGATTTTCTTCCCCTCCCTTCTCCTCCTTCCCTTCTTTCTTTCTTTCTCTCTCTTCTTTTCTTTACTTTTTCTTTTCCTTTTCCTTTCGACAGCGTCTTGCTCTGTTACCCAGGCTGGAGTGCAGTGGCACGATCAGGGCTCACTGCAGACTTGACCTCCCAGGCTCAGGTGATTCTCCCACCTCAGCCTCCTGGGCAGCTGGGACTACAGGCACCCACCGTCACACCCTGCTAAGTGTTCGTGTTTTTTGTAGAGAGGGAATTTCACCACGTTACTCAGACTTGTCCTCATTTCTTGATGGATCACTTTTTCTTTTAGAGCTGATTTAAACTTTTTCTTGTGAAAAATATAGCATCTATATAGAAAAGGTAGTTAAGTCCGAGAACCGGCATAATAAGTGCTGTAAAGCCAGCACCTTTGTAACTGCTACTCAGATCAAGAAATAGAACTCCTTGCCTCCCAGAAATGTGTCATATTTCCCCTTTTGATTACAGCTTTCCCCGCTTCAGTCCTCCAGCCATGACTTTCAGGCTGATCATCTGCAAAGACACATATGGAAAACCATACCTGTGTATGTATAGTGTTACCACTTGAGTATGTATCTGTAACAATTAAAGTATAATTTTTCCCATTTTATAAGTGTGAAGAAATGAAATCAGGTGTTCTTCTTGGCTCAGCATCAGGTTTGTGAGATCCATTCACAGGAGCGTGCAGTACATGGCTTGTTTTCATTGTAATCTAGCATACTGTTGTATGAACATTAACATAAGTACTTGTTCATTTTATGGCTTGTGGACATGTGGTTTCTGCCTAGGTTTTTACTGTTGCCTGTTCTGCTTTGGACATTAGGGTCTATAAAACCTGATACACATGGCATGAATTCTTCAAAGTACAGTTCCTCTATTGGCAGCATTAGCATAAAACGTCTTAGAAATGTCGATTCTTGGACCCCCACCTCTGACCTACATTCAGATATCACCCTGGAATGTGTATTATGTATGTTTATGCGTATTCCAGTGACTGCCTTTTCTCAGGATACTTTTGGATCTCCCAGGTTGGAATTCATTCATGACAGCATGCACACATGTGTATACATGCAGACACACTCCCACATTCCAGTTATTTAGCAATAGACTCGTTGCTCATATTTGAAAACAATTAGTTTTATCAGTTTGAGTCAAATATTTGGTTAAAATAAACATTAAAAATAAAAATATAAAAGATAAATATCCAAAAGAGAAAGACGGCCGGGTGTGGTGGCTCATGCCTATAATACCAGCACATTGGGATTACAAATCATGAGGCAAATCATGAGGTCAGGAGTTCAAGACCAACCTGACCAACACGTTGAAACCCTGTCTCTACTAAAAATACAAAAAGTAGCTGGGTGTGGTAGCATATGCCTGTAATCCCAGCTACTCAGGAGACTGAGGGAGGAGAATTTCTTGAACCCAGGAGGCGGAGGTTGCAGTGAACCGAGATCATGCTATTGCACTCCAGCCTGGGCAACAGAGTGACTCTATCTCAAAAANAAAAAAAAAAAAAAAAAAAAAAAAAGTTTTACCAACATTGAAGATATTCAAAAGAATATGCAAAAGATTGAAGACCTGCTGCAGGAGGACCTGAACCACACTGGGTAAAGCATCATTCCTAGAGTGGAAGCTGCAGGGCCTTATGGAGAAAGCAGTACTGCCTCTGCAATTGAGCAGATGTGGGTTCAAACCCACATGTACCTGTGACCAGCAGTGTCATTCAGGAGGAGTCCTGCATTTCTTTGAACTTCAGTTTTCCTTCTATGCAAAGAGGGGATCACATATCTACTATCAAGATTCAAAACAGTTAGTACATAATGACTGCTTGCAGGGCTGCATTCATACTGTGGTTGCATTTCGGTCATATTTTGGTAACATGAGTCTGATATGGCTGACTGTGTCATGGCTTCATACTCTTCATGCTTTTTACTTTTGTGCTTCCTGCAGGAACGATTCCAGGTGAAGAATCCTCCCCATACATACATTCAAAAGCTAAAAGGCTATCTGGATCCAGCTGTAACCAGGAAGGTAAGATGGATTTATTTCCACTGTTTGTTGTTGCTTCCTTATTAGCGAGCAGAATCCTCCTGCATTGGAAGAGACCTTCCTTCCTCTGCATTAGAGCCTCTGCCAGAGCCTCCACAAAAACGCAACCTTGGGAGACAAACAATGTAAGAAGACAAAGGGAAAAAAGCACCCTTCTCACTTGAAGACGTGTGCTTTTATTCCTAAAAGTTCTTTGCTGAGATGGGAGTCACGTACCTCTCTGATGGTTATTTAGTCACTGCCCTTTGCAGTTACACAGGGCAGTGAGATCAGTCCAGAGGTGTTTAGGCCCCTGAAAGAGCAGGCTTTGCGAAGGGAATACTTGCCTTTCAGTTTTTCATGCCTTGGTGAATTTCCAGAGACCTTGAAAAATCACTGGGCTTTTGTCCTCCCAGCTGTGCACTCACATCCTGTGCTGATGCTTTTAGCAGCTTCCCCGCCTCCTCACCGCCAACCACTGCCCCTGGCCTGAGAAGGTAAGAGAGAATAGCTGATTCCATTCTCAATGGACTCTCTCCTTTTACAAACAAGCCCTGCTTTGTGCAGCCACACAATTGGTTTAAACTGATGCCTTGTGGTAAAGCATGTAGCCTGGCACGGCCCTGCAGGCCTGAATCAGCCTTGGGATGTCTCAGGGCAGAGCTGTCATTGCTCAAGATGGGTGAAGGGGTGCTTTACCAGATAGCACTTATTTTTCCATTGACCTTCTACAATTCCTGCTTTCAAGGCTCCAGCGAAAATATCTCAGGCTGATTCTCTCTGTTCTCTGTGTGACTTACGAGAAAAGAACGGTACACTTGACCTGGTTAGCCACTGTTTCCAGGGTTCTTGAAGCTTGCATTAAACTTTTTTTTTTTTTATCTTCTACTCTAACGCTTCCTTCCTCACCCTGCCCCCTCCCCCCAAAAAAAGTCCAGCAAAGGAGAACAACTATTACTTCCTTCTGGAAGCTTCTTGGGCCTTTCTCTTATGATTAATATGTAGACAAGGGGAAATAAAATCTAGTAGTGATGATGACGGTAGAGTACAGAACTTTGTCATTTTCTGTATGTCATGTGACTTGAATGTGACACAGCCTTGAATGTAGGAATGTACATGTCAAAGTATCATGATACTTCTCCCCTTATAAATGTGGCACACACATTTCTTTCTAAAAGACCTGTTGTCAGGTCCTATAAACGAGACTGTTGCTCAATTCTTGTTAATATATCTCGTCTCTCCCTTTCCCTAAGAATGTGACAGTCTTTATTTCATCAGTTTAAAGAAGTCAATAAAGAAAGATACACCCAGGCTGGGTCCAGTGGCTCATGCCTGTAATCTCAGCACTTTGGGAGGCTGAGGTGGGTGGATTACCTGAGGTCAGGAGTTTAAGACCAGCCTGACCAATGTGGTGAAACCCCGTCTCTACCAAAATTACAAAAATTAGCCAGGCAGGGTGGCACGCACCTGTAATCCCAGCTACTCGGGAGGCTGAGGCAGGAGAATCACTCGAACGTGGGAGATGGAGGTTGTAGTGAGCCTGGGCAACAAGAGCAAAAAACTCTGTACCAAATAAGTAAATGAATAAATAAAGACACACCCATACACACAAAATACATCCCTAGACAGGCATTTTTCTGCACCATTTCTTTGCAAAGGGACAGCAGGATTCTATTTTAAAATTGATTTCTAAAGGTTTTCTGAAATCCCGAAACTTGTAAGCTTCAGGCTGGATGGCTCAGACCCCGGCACTGAGCCCTAATGCTCACCCTGAGCTGTGTATGGCAGAGATGTCGATGTTTATACGGAAGACTCAGACCTTTCTTCACGCAGAATCATCCTACCTCCAAAAAAATTCCTTCCACATTTTTCCAGTTCTGAATAGAAAGGAAAAAACATGCAAACTACTAGAGAGTGTGGCTTTGGCCCCACTTTCATACCCCATATGGAGGAAGATGCTTAGAAGGAAGAGGTGGGCTTCCTCCTGGCGCAGTTCCAGTTCTCCCTCAGCTCAGCTGCTTCTGGGTTTCGGCAAAGAGAACAAAGCGAAACAAAACAATAAATAGGCTTCCCAGAAAATGTTTTGCTTCCTCACAAATAATAAACCAGAGCAGGACAAAAGATGTCTGTTTGGGCCTTCATTCCCCCTGACATTTCTGCCCCGGTCACTGTGCGTTCACCTGAAAGGCCATGTTTGGTCTGTGCCTCATCTTTCAAGATCAGTTATTCTGCTCAGAAAAAATAAAATGGATGGTGGATTAACTACCCCCGCTTTAGTAAGATTCTGTCGGGAACTGGCAGGAGGAAGTGATCTGTTCCACACAATATAATTGTAATGCTTAAAGCCTGGAAAAAAAAGGAGATTTGTTGAAATAAGACATGGTTTGCAGTTAAAATGAGCTTAAAATTCTCAGCTGTATTACGGTGGGGGAGAAAAAGATTTCAAATTGGGGCTTTAAATTTCAGCCAGACAGTCTAGGCTGGGCAGTCTTCCTTTAACTGTGTCTGGGGTCCTTGAGTAACTGATTCATTAATCTTTTGTGCAAATTGAATAGAAGATACTTAATTCGCTCTTTTGAAAAAAAATTTTTAAGTAATATCTATTTAGATTTTCTTCTAAATAGTTTTAAATGAAACCTCTAGGGCAGGAAAGGAAGAGCCTAAATTAGATATCTCTGTGAACAGAACTCTCCAAACCAGCCTCTTACTTAATACCAGGAAGTGATTAGTCTGTATTTAAAGGAGTCTGGCCCTTTGCTGGTGCTGCAGTTGTGAGATGAAGCCTATTGTAGGGCTCATTCTGGGCTCAGCTGCCTCTGCGGGCTCATCCCAGGCTTCCCTCGAAGGGGAGGGAAAAGAGAGTAAGACAGACCGCTCACTGATCCTGTCTGGCTCCCCACAGGCACACCATTTCTCTTCATAGTGTTTTAAAGCATTCCGGATACATTTTAGAAGTGCAGAGTGTTAGCACTCATTGTGTACGTATTGGACAAGTGAACCCCAGGACCTCTCTGTGGCCCAGAATCTAGCTGAAAATTGAACCGTTCCTAAGATAATGTAATACAGGAGTAAATTCATTTTAGTTTCCCTCCGTCATCAGGCACTTGCAGAAGGGTAGTGCCTAGGTAGCACAGTCAGTGCCCAAAAACATTAGCGCTGCTGCTGTTATCATTACCTCATCATGTTTTGATTTAGTTATCTAGTTTCAGTACATAGCTCCTAGCCTTTCAGCCAACCTGCTTTTATACTCTGCTGTTTCCTCAGTGTTACACTGGTGCCCTTGTGCCCGGTGGCATATGTAAGGGATGACCTTGCCCGAGGAGGCAGAAGGCAGTATTAGGGGCTGGGTGTTAGTTCACTTGTATTGCTATAAAGAATACTCGAGGCTGGGTGATTTATGAAGAAAGCAGGTTTATTTTGGCCTACAGTTCTTCAGACTGTACAGGAAGTGTGGTGCTGGCATCTGCTTGTAGTAAGGGCCTCAGGGAGCTTACAATCATGGCAGAAGGCTAAGGTGGAACAGGTGTGTCACATGGTGAGCGACAGGGAGGAGGTACCAGTCTCTTTTAAACAGCCAGATCTTACAGGAACTCTGAGTAGGAGGCCACTTACTATCGCGAGGACAGCACTAAGCAGTTCATGCAGGATATGTCCCCATGACCCATATACCGCCTACTAGGCCCACCTCCAACATTGGAGTTCCCATTTCAGCGTGAGATTTGGAAGGGACAAATATCCAGAGCATGTCAGGGGCCCAGCAGAAGCCAAGGCTGCAGGGAATGAATCAGAAATGCACACGACACAGAGCTTAGAAGGCTGAGTTATTTTCTGACACCCACCTGTGCAGGCAGCCTGAGACTGAGGTCCCTGACACGGGAGTGGCCACATTGGAGCAGCCAGCACATCTGGAAATGGTTGCCTTAGCTGTGTGACCACAGATCCTGGAATTTTTTGTCTCCTTTCTCTTCCCTTCTCTGTATACACAGCAGACTGCCTGCTCTGTCCTACTGATTCTCCTCTACTCCGTTACTCCATTCCTAATTTTTAGCTCCAAGGAAAGAATTTAAAGAGAGAATACCTTTAGCTTCCCATCCTGCACTACTTGCTCCCATCCCTTTTTTTTTTTTTTTTTTTTTTTTGAGATGGGGTCTCACTCTTTCACCAGGCTGAAGTGTAGTGGCACAATTTCGGCTCACTGCAACCTCTACCACCCAGGTTCAAGCAATTCTCATGCCTCAGCCTCCCAAGTAACTGGGATTACAGGCATGTGCCACCATGCCTGGCTAATTTTTATGTTTTTTAGTCGTGATGGGGTTTCTCCATGTTGGCTAGGCTAGTCTCAAACTCCTGATCTCAGGTGATCCACCTACCTTGGCCTCCGAAAGTGCTGGGATTACAGGTGTGAACCGCTGAGCTTGGCTATTACTCTTTTCATGCCAAGTACTGGCTGAGCCCCCTCATTGCTGGGAAGTGGTCTAGGAAGCTCTGGGGTTGGGTGCCCTCCAAATTCTCAAGTATGTCACCATTTCTTAGGCCTGTTTCGACAGAAAAGGGGGAGTGCCTCTCTTTTTTTCCATCACATTGTGGTATTTTTATATCCTTTTTTGTTGAGACGGAGTCTCACTCTGTTGCCCAGGCTGGAGCGCAGTGGCATGATCTCAGCTCACTGCAACCTCTCTGCCTCCCGAGTTCAAGTGATTCGCCTGCCTCAGCCTCCTAAGTAGCTGGGATTACAGGTGTCTGCCACCATGCCCAGCTAATTTTTGTATTTTCTTTTAGTAGAGATGGAGTTTCACTGTGTTGGCCAGGCTGGTCTTGAGCTCCTGACCTCGTGATCCACCTACCTTGGCCTCCCAAAGTGCTGGGATTATAAGCGTGAGCTACCGTGCCCGGCCTCCTATTTCTTATACCTGGATTCTGGAAACCTGACATGATCTTTTTAGATTGTCTTGGGAATGGCATTTATGGAGGAATGGTGAGACTGTCTGCTTCCTTGGGGGCCCTGGTTAGAAGCAGCTGGTGGGGAAGCCAAGGGCTTTCAGAAGAAGATAGCGGGGTGACAGGAGCCTACTGTGCTGATCTATGCTTCAGGTCTTCATGGGCCACCAGGTCCCAGGTGTGGGCATAGCTCTTGCTACCGCACATTCTGGAATCTTTACTTCCATCCTCCCTTTTCTTCTTGTCCTTGGAGGAATGTGTCCACTGCAATTGTCGCAGTAGTGGAGAGAGGTCCTTTATATTCTGAGCCAGAATTCTCAAAGATCTTTCCCGTAAACAGTGTCACATAAAGGTGGTTCACGTTTGTAGCACAGAGAGCCTGGAGTTCTGCTTAGGAGGTGATGACATCAAATTTTCTTCCTTCAAAGTGGCCTGAGACTGTCACCTTAAATAAATATTTCTGTAGGAAAATGTGTTCCAAAGGACTGTTGTGCAGTGTAGCCCACTGGTATGTTGGAAGTGATTTAGGGTCAAGAGGCTAGAGAGGTGTATATTAATATATTTCCTAGCAGAGGTGGATTCACTGGAGGAAGAAGCCCCGAGGGAGTCCTGGAAGGATAGGTGGGATTTTAACAGGTTAGGGAATGAGGAAGGTCACTTCGTGTCAGGAGGGCCATGTGCTCTGGAGGAAGGATGCTCCAAGTGAGGACCAAGGGTCAGAGGGAGCTCTACATGTTTATTTTTGGAACATGTTAGGTCATCCAGAAAAATTAACATAGCAGGTCTGAGACTACTATTCTTAGAAAAAGGCTTGCATGTAACCAGGTGTGTGGCTCATGCCTGTAATCCCTGCTCTTTGAGAGGCCAAGGCGGGCAAATCACCTGAAGTCAGGAGTTTGAGACCAGCCTGACCGACATGGAGAAACCCCATCTTTACCAAAAGTACAAAATTAGCCTGGCGTGGTGACACAGGCCTGTAATCTCAGCTACTTAGGAGACTGAGGCAGGAGAATTGCTCGAACTCAGGAGGCCGAGTTTGCCATGAGCTAAGATTGCACCATTACACTCCAGCTTGGGCGAAAAGAGCAAAACTCTGTCTCAAAAAAAGAAAAAGAAAAAAGATAAAGGCCTGCTTGCAAGGTTGGCTTTGGCTGGTGTCTGGGAACTTGTGTTTGATGGAGGAAGGTTCCTACCATTTCCTGATAAGAATGTTTGCCTGTGCCTAGACTGTTTATGAAAACAACACAGCTTATGCTGAATTCCTCTTTTCCTTTTGGGAGTCTGAATTTTTGTTATGTGCTAGGCAGAGAGTTGCCTATTAAACCAGCCCCCAATAAAAACCTGGCCACTGAGTCTCTAATGAGCTTTATGCATGTTGTCATTTGTGACTCCTTGGGGAGGGGATTCCTGGAAGATTGCACCTGGCTTGCTGCACGTTTTATCCGATGCACCATTTCTCTTTGCTGATTTTGCTTTGTGCTCTTTGGCTGTAATACATAGTAGCCATGGGTATGACTGTATGCCGAGTCCTCTGAGTCCTCCTAATGACTCACGGAAACTGGAGGTCGTCCTGGGGTCCCTGACCCATCGGGATATTGGTCAATATCGTTGTGTGTGGGGGGTAGGAAAATAAAATCTACTTACTGAAAGACACATTACATAAAACAAGGAATTTTTCTAGTCCTTTCTCAGTAGCTATTTTTCATGGTGAGGAAAATTTGTGTGCTTTGCAACAAAAAAAGAAAGGGAAGCCCATTTTAGAAGTGAAGATATTTTTCATATTGTGTTAAATTTATTATAAGCTTCAGTTATAGCAGTTGCTGAAATATTTTGTGAGACTATGTGTTCTTGAATTTTAGAAATTCAGACGGCGTGTTCAAGAATCGACACAAGTGCTAAGAGAACTGGAAATTTCTTTAAGAACCAATCACATTGGGTAAGTATACCCCTTTAACATCTTAGGTCTAAAGCTTTTGGACACTTTATAAAGTAACTGAATCACGTCCAAAGAATTGAGCTTCCTTATGGTTCATTGTAAATTAAAAGACTGAGGTTTTAGTGGATGTAACCTTTGTTACTACTCAAATTGCTTACTGCCCAAGAATCAGCAGAAGCAAGACAGATAGTCCTTGATTTGGAGTTCATAACAATCCTGTGTTTCTTTGCATGGGTGCAGTGAATATGGACACTTGGTTTCATGTGTGCATAGCAATTGGATGGCAAATCAGGAATACCCAAGAGTAGATGTAGACTGAGATCTTGGAAAATCTCTAAGCTTTACTGTAGTTCTCCAAGTTGGCTAGTTGAAGCTGCTTTATTTCCCTTTCATTAATTCTCTAGAGTTTCTGGCTAGAACAGGATGGAAGCTGGAATAATGTCACTTGACTCACCTCATTGCACTCAGACACATTCTCAGTCTCTTTTTCATACATCTCAAAATCTCAGGACCATGAAGTGTAAATCCACTCTGGGAAAATAAAGTTCAGGGAATCTCTGCACTAAGCATTTCTGAGAGTTTCTTTCAGGCAACAACATGGTTGCTTTGTCTCAGGCAAGTACAGCAGTGTTATATACTCCCTTACCCATGGCTGGCTTAATTGTACCATGTCTTAAAATAAGATGGCGTCTCTCTGAGGCAGAATGATATCAGGTATCCTGTTCTGCCCAAAGCACCTGCGTAACATTGGGCAAGCTATTTAACCCCTTTTGGTTTTGATTCTTTGAGCTTTACAATGAGAGAACTATAGACTTTTAGATCTTTAGAATTTTCCTGTGATATTCTTTGCAGGTCAACTGGAAATGAATTTGATGTATGTATGTTGCACTTTAGTTTTACAGAGTATCCTGTAACATACAGTAAGTCCTGTCTCGTTGATAGGTTCTACTTGGAAACCATGAGTTTAAGTGAAATGATGTTATAAAACCTTTTTCTCCCTCATCAATGTCATAATGAAAAAATGTTATTTGAGGTTAAGTAAGGACTCGATGTGGATTTATTATGTAGATAAAAGTTTACTTAAGACTGCTCTAAGCCATTCAAATGGTTAATTAGCACAGTTATTTCAAAACAAGTTTTAGAAATTGTAGAAATGCCATTGTGATTGATAGGTGGTGGGACTTAGGTAAGAATGTTCATTTCTTAAAGGATAACCAGCAGGTGTGTCACCTCTAGAATGAAATATTCAGAAAATGAATTCATTCTAGACTTTGTCCCTGAAAATGGGCTACAGAACAGTGAATCCGAGAGACATGATTTTAGAACTGGAAGAGAAATTAAGGATTGCCTAATGCCTCATTTTACAGATTAAAAGAGTTAAAGACCAGAGAAGGTATGTGAGTTGCACAGAGTCTGCAGCTGTAGAGCCAGGTGCTTTGGCTCAAGTTGCTCTGTTGCTTTTCCTGTATGACTTACGCTGGCAGCCGTTTCCCTGAAAGTAAATAAGATTATCAGGGTTTTGGGATCAAAGCAATGAGGCTTGTCTGCCAGGGATGAAGATGGTGGTAGTTTAATATTTTGGGGCATTTAGACTCAGGAAATTTAAATACTTTCCAATATTTATCGATCAGGAGCTAGATTCAATTTGGTTTGGTCCAACCCTATGCCTTTTGGCCCTTTTAACTGACAATGGTGGAATGAACTGCCGCCAGGATTTCCTCAAATTGTCAAAAAGCATTTCTTAGGATGGGTGCAGTGGCTCATGTCTGTAATCCTAGCACTTTGGGAGGCCAAAGTGGGTGGATCATGTGAGGTCAGGAGTTTCAGACCAGCCTGGCCAACATGGTGAAACCCCATCTCTACTAAAAATACAAAAAATTAGCCAGGCATGGTGGTGCGTGCTTATAGTCCCAGCTACTTGGGAGGTGGAGGCAGGAGAATAATTTGAACCTGGGAGGTAGAGACTGCAGTGAGTTGAGATCATGCCACTGCACTCCAGCCTGGGTGACAGAACAGGACTCCGTTTCACCAAAAAAAAAAAAAAAAAAAAGGCATTTCTTTAAGCATTGCTGAAGTAATGTGAAATTGACCATCAAATACCAAAGGAAGATGATCATTTCCAACACAAACTTGGCTGAATAGAAGAACCTTGCTCGCGTTGAAGCCAGTGCTATCTGCAAGCAGTTGGAGTGGATACTATAAACATGTTGAAAGATTCTTAGACTGTCTTTCATCTTTACCAGCTGAAGTTTTCCTTTGCCCACCACCTATGTGAGGCATTCTGAAAGCTTTTGCTTTAGCAGCAGAAAAATTCATGGAGATGCATCGTCTAATTATATGCAACCAGTCACTAGCATAAACTTACGTGAAGTAAAACCACACAGCCAGATTTTGACCATCTTGCCTGTCCTGAAAACCCAAACCTGATCTCACTCTTTGTTACATAAACTAACTGGCTTGAGCTCATTTGTAGGGAAATCTTCTGAACAATTACTCAATAATGAGGAAAATAATCAGCTACTAAAGTGAAGAATTCTTGGAATGCAAGGGTGCTATATAGGAAGCCACATATTTTATTGTGCTGTTTAAAATACTGTAATAGAGAGATAATTCCGGGCTGAGTGTGGTGGCTCACGCTTGGATTCTCAGCACTTTGGAAGGCCGAGGCGGGAGGATTACTTGAGCTCGACTTCGAGACAAGCTTGGGTAACATTGTGAGACCTTTTGCCTACTAAAAAATAAAAAATTAGCCAGGCACAATGGCACGTACCTATAGTGCCTGGGACGCTGAGGCAGAAGGATCAATGGAGCCCGTGAGTTCGAGGCTGCAGTGAACCGTGATTGTGCCATTGCACTCTGAGTAACAGAGTGAGACCTGGTCTCAAAAAATAAAAGTAAAAAATTGGTGCTTATTTGCTCAAATTTTTGCTGTGCCCCTTTCTAGTTATTTAACCTTAGGTAAGTTATATGAGTTTTCTGCACTTACTATGTGACCCAGGTTAAATTCTCATTGATAAAATGAGTATAATAAGACTTACCTCATAGGAATGTTGTAAGGATTAGATGACATAACTTATGAAGACCTAGTGTAGGGTCTGAATCGTAATTGTTACTGAATATACGATAGTTGCTTGTTGGTGTGCTTGTTGCAAATAACATCTGCAGTATTCAACAGTGTTATATATCTCTAAGGAATTCCCTAAGGTGGAGAGTGTTATCATCTTTATGTAAAATGATCCTGACACCTAGGAGATAGTGATTCCCAGAAATTAAAAGGAGGGATTACATTTACAATCTACTTGTTCTAAATTGTTCTGGGCTCATGCTTGCATTTCAAGGTTAAGGACTTGGGCTTTACTGAGATAACATTCTGAGCTGCAGCTTTGTCAAGCAAAGGGCTTGTTCTGAGTTTTGATATAAGCCTAAAACTCTATAAATGGAACAATCTTCTGAGAAAGAAAATTCATTTTCTTTGAGTCAAATTGAAATAAGAATTGGACTAGAGATAATCCCATTCACTTACTCTTAGGAACTATAATAATAGAGAAGAATTGGATTATAACTTATCTAAGCTTTTGAAATTACTTGAAATACCCTTGAAATGATCCATGTAGTGTTAGAATACACTGGCCTTGCAATGTGAGTAGGCAGATGCCACGGTGCTGAAGATGTCAGAGTGATAGGATTTAAGTGGTGGTGAGGGTGAACTGGACAGATTTACCAGCTTTATTCTATGGATCTGGTGTGTAGGCTGTCTCTCCTTGCAGGGAATTTATTGTAGTAAAGCTGCCTATAATGATAGAAAATTACTTTTCATCCTCAATGCAAGGTCACAGAAGTTCTGAAAGATGATCATTTCACTTTCTGTCATTGCAGTGTAGAGAGAACAGGCTTGGGATTGCAGAAGGAATGTTGCAAGTTGGCTAGGAGGGGAAGGAGGTTTGTAGAAAAGGGAAGATGCTGAGGAACTGCTGCTTAGTGACTGTCGTCTTCTCTCCTGCCTGCTGACTTCTTTATGAATCAGTGCTGGCTAAGCCAGGCCAAAAAAAGAAAAACAGAGGAGTGACAAAGTCTGCTTTTAGCATGCATATAACATGTACGGGTGTGTATGTGTGTGGTAATATGTGTATCAAGCTGCCTTATGATTAATTTATTCCTAGACGGTACTTTTTTAGAAACCATTAAGATATCATTTTGTCATTTATTAAGTACTATGTTAGTACTTTACATTTGTTTTTCTGTGTATTTCCTAGAAAAATCTTATCTACCCCCGAATCCCTGTTGTACAGATGAGAATACTGAGGGTCATCTATTAAGTATCTTGCTCAAGTCCATATTAAGTTAGAAACACTGAGATTTGAACCTAGATTTGCTCACATCTAAAGTTTGTTATCTAAACCAGCAGTTCTCACATTTTTTTTTGGTTGGTTTTAGAATCCCTTTATACTTTTAAGTTATTTTTGAACCCCAATAAGCTGTTGTTTAGGTGTGTCAAATCTATTAATATTTACAATATTAGAAATTAATGCTGATGGATTTTAAATGTCTTCAATAAAATGTAATATTTAATAACATTTAATTTAAATACATAAATGTAAAATAAATGTTATATATTAACATAAATATTAACACTATAAATTAACATAAATAACATGAAAAATATTATTCAAAGCCAAAAAAATTGGTGACAAAGGCAGCATTGGTTTAATTTTTGCAAATTTCTTAAGTATCTGGTTAATAGTTGGCCGCTAGATTCTCCTATGCGAGTCAACATTCAGTTTGTTGTGATCTGTTCTCACTGATGTATATGAAGAAAATTTGGTCTTATACAAACTTAGGGATGAATTTTTTTAAATGATCTTTTCGGATAATTTTGGATATTCTTTTTTTGATAGTAGCCCCTAAATTGACGGCTGGTAACTATTTCTTACAGATAGCTATAATGTAGAGTCTGAAATCATATCCGTGAACTTTTTGAGCTCTGATATATTAAAATCCACTGGCCAGGCATGGTGGCTCATGCCTTCAGTCCCAGGAACTCTGGAAAGCTGAGGTGGGCAGGATGGCTTGAGCTTGGGAGTTTGAGACCAGCCTGGGTAGCATGGCGAACCCCTGTGTCTACAAAAAATACAAAAATTAGCCAGGTGTGGTGGCATGCACCTGTAGTCCCAGCTACTCAGGAGGCTGAGGTAGGAGGATCACTTGAGCCCGGGAGGTTGCGGCTGCAGTGAACCATGATTGTAACACTGCACTTCAGCCTGGGCAACAGAGTGAGACCCTGTCTCAAAAAATCCTTTGTGCTGTCTTGCACTTTGAAACGGTCTTTTTATCCATATGTGATCTTCTGACGTGATTTCTTAACATCATACATTGGCCTTTTGGAAGATCAGAATAACTCAGTGAAATCACGTTTCTCAAATGTTAAAGCATATCACTTTACAGTATTTTAAAAAATCACACTTGTTAATAACCACCAGTCTGATTAGAATGTATTTTAAGTATTGAGAAGCTGTTGAACTGATGGTAGTGAATACAGGTTTTCCAGAATTCTAATTTTGGTTTGAAAGCCCAGAGTTTGTCATCAACAACTAATGCTGTGTTGTCCCTAAAAGGACAGACTCACTTCATTTTTGAGTAAATATCTGCCACATACCGGAAACTCAGTCACCATAGTTTGTCCGTCATTTTTACAAGTAAATTGACATTCCATGAAAAAATGGCTAGTTCAGCTCACAACTCACTTGCATGGATGCTTTTCCTTGAGACAGCTGTGCCAGTTGGGCAGGTAGCAGAAGTACTTTATGTGAGCTTCGCAATTTGTCGTGCTGAAAGATTAAAAAGATATGTACTAAGTCAGGAAGCTTTAATAAAACCAATTTTTTTTTATTGCTTATCTAAGGGCGTTCTGAACTGAAGCTGGCTTTTTCTCCCTCCTGAGCTCATAGAGTGACAAATACAATCAACAGGTGTCTTCTTTGGTTGCAGCAGTTTTACACACTATTTCTTTTGCATTTTGAGTGTGTCAACAACTAATGTCCTAATATTTTTGTGAAAATAGTTTTACCCTCACAGATGCCCCGAGAGGGTTTCAGGGACCTCTAGTGGTGTGTGGGCTCTACTTTGAGAATCAGTTTGCAACACTGCCTACCAGAGTAGAGCTGATGGCCAGTGTTGAATCTGTACAGTGCTGCTTTCTCTTGCTTTTCATGATTTTTCATCAACTTCAATTCCCACCATATGTCTGTAGGACCTCTCTCTAAAGGAGTCTGGCAAAGGGAATTAAGTGCTTACTCCTTTGTCTTGTATGTGCATCTTTGGGCCAGTTGGCTTGATCTTAGAAATTGAAAGCCAGGAACATCTCTTCAGACCTATATGAGGAGAAATAAGGTTCTAAGGTTTGGGGAGACAGAATAAAGGTTTGAAATCAAGCTGTGACAGCCTACAATAAAACGGTGACTGTTGGCATTGGCGCTTACATCTCTTCCTTGCGCCCAGTTTCTTCCAGAGCTGTTTGTCATTGTCCCTGTCTTTACCAGCTCCTAAGCATCTGGTTTAGAATTTGCCTAAATTCAAATTTACAGCATATGGTAATCACATTGAATCTGTGAGGCACTCAGGAAGTTATGCATTCTGTCAGAGTCAGAAATAATTGAGCTTTCCAAAACCTATAATCGCCCAATTTGAAACTGTTTGCCTATTGGCAACATACTAAAAAGTCTGTGTAGCACGCACAGAGGTGAAATGGAAATAATTTACTATGGGAACCCTAAATATATGATATAGTTGTTGCATGATCATTTACATAAATCTGCAAAGTGAGGCATCCATATTCTTTGAATGCTTTTAGATTCCAGATACTGGTTTGAAAGTTGCTCGTTTTCATTTTCACCTGTTTTCTTTCCTTACTCTTTCATTTCTGTAGAACTTCACTTTCAACTTGAATTGAAAGTGGAGTTCTCCATTCCAACTGAAAGTGACCAGTTCTCTTTAATACAGAAAGTTCCAAGTTAAGAAGGGGTAGGGACTGAGAGAATAGTTAGAAAAATGGGGGCTCTTTTTTGCTTATTATCCATACCCTTATTGTTGAAATGACTTTGCCAAGCTAACCTGATACCATTTGATAAAGTGGGGAAGGTAGCCAGCCCTGAAAGACTGATCTCATTATTTCCTAAGTCAGGCAGGGGTGTCAGAACTGGATCAAACCCCAGGGAGGATCATGTCACTTTGAAAAAGATGTTAACTGAATGATATTAAGTCAGGGTTAGAACATGCCACACTTTAGCTGACCTTTTAGGAGGTAGCCACTAGGCTCTTACCTTTACTTGGAAAATTGTCTTTGAGGCCCTTTGACCCAACGTCAGCAAGTGGAGATGGGGGCATGGATAAGGACACTGCAGTGAAGTACGAGGGGCCAATTAGTATTCTTTATCCCTGCATCAAAACATACACAGGTTAGCTTGTTAAGTGAATTGTCGCTCTGCCTATGCTTGGCTATTTCCAACCTTAAAAAAATTTAGTTTTTCATCTTTAGGTCGCTTGTCTCTTGTCCCATTGGTGCCTGAACTTTCCAAGTGAGCTGGAGCTGCCTGCCAGTGGTTGACACAAGGGCAGGCACTGAGTGCATTCTGGATGGTCTGCACTCTGCAGAGGCTGCTTGTGGAAAATCAACAGAAGAAACGACAGTGGCTGCTTCTCTTAGCTCCTAAATTTGTGTGTTCTTATGGGCCACTGAGAATATGTGAAACTGAGATTGCTTGGAAAAATCTGGACCCCTGTGATTATTTTTCATATTAAAAAGACACCCACCACCAAGGGCCGGTTTAAATTGTACAGTCAGAACCCATAGTCCAGACCAATGGAAAAACCTAAGCAAGGCTAAGGGGCTTGAATTTAAAGATTTTCTAATCTTCAGATTTTGATAGCAAGTTCCAGACTTTAAGTCTTCAGCCAGTTACAAAACAGAAAAAATTATTTTACTATTTCTAAGCTTCTAGTTACTAGCATTTAAACATGATCAATGTCTCCTGAGACCTAGCACCATAGAAAGTAATTAAAATAAATAAAAAATAAGTAGCAGATGCTGTGAGATTGTGAGTAGTAGATGCTGTGGCTGTTTTGAAATGGCACTTCAACCACCAGTAGTAGCCAGCCTTGTTTTGTCTAGATTTCATAACAAAATCACTTTGTGAGGCCTACCATTTGGTATTTTCTTTGCCACTGTTGCCACTCCAGGTCTCTCTTAAATGAAATGCTATACATTTGTAGGCAGCTCTGTCAAGTGCATAGGTTTTGCAGTTGCCTCTCTGAGGCTTTTCGGGGGGACAAACACAGGGCAAGCTTTCTACTTGACCACTTTGCTGCCTCCTGGAACTACCTGCAGACCTGGGTTGGGTATGCATCGTGGAGATGACAGGACGAGAAGAAAGAATGAGCTTGAGAATGAAACAAAGAACCCCTTCCCCCTGCCAAAAATTAACAAAACAAAACAGGGCACAAATGTCCTGAATCCACGGGATTGTTTCCTTCCTTTTAAGACAAAGGCTTCAAGGTGTTGCTCATTTTTAAGGGATATTTGGTAGTATTGTCCTGTTGTTTTAATAACTAGCAAAACTGGCTTCCATAGTCTATCATGTCCATAGCTGGTCAACCTTTATAGCTTGGTGTTTCTGGAGGAAAGCAACCATTGTGGAATGCAGGTGGCAGATGTACCTCAGGTGGCATTTCAGCAATAGTAATAGACCTTTTAATTTATTATTTGTTGGAGTTTGAAAACTTAGTGAAGGTTTAATCAGGTATCGTATGTTGTTTGAAGATAATGCGCTGGAGGAAATCTGTAAAAGCGGGTGGTGACATTTTACATCTACCTTTCTAAAGATTCTGTTTGACCACCCTATCAGGATTATTATGAAGAACAAATAAGAATGCATAAACATACTCCATGAACTGTGGCGCACCATTCAAATGCAAGGTGGTATTATTTAAAAATGAATTTTTTAAAAACCTGATATTTATCATGTGCTGGTCTTGATGATGGTATGCAGTGCTTGCGGCTTTTCAAAAGGTTTTAATATTCATGGAAAAAGTTAAGCGAATCATTATCCCTATTGAATTTCTAGAACCCCATAAACACTGGTCTTTCATTGGCTAGTTTAGTGGTTTCTGTAGCTTAGGTGCCAAGGAGTTGAACTTGGATTTGGAATCCCGCCTGGATTTTTGTGGTTATGTTGTCATGTCCCTCGTCTGCCTCATTGTTCATAGTCTTCCTTCCACAAGTAAGCTGTAGATCAATTGTGGTGGAAAAAGTACATTAAGCCTTCTTTGAAGAAAGTTTCTTAGAGATTATCTTAAATTCTCTAAGCACCAAAATGCAAAGATGGCCCACGTGCAGTTTTTGGCCCTTATTTTTGCACATGAACAAGTTGTGGTTTTCTTGGTTACCATATCTAAAAAGCTCCTGCCTCACATGATGTAGTCTAGGCCTTCCTCTCTATGTCCGTTCAGGCAATGAAAGTTTCTGGTGGAAAAAACAAAACTTTGTACTGTTTTGTTTTTTGTTCGGCAGATCATGTGATCAGTTGTGCCAATGACTTTCTTTTCCCCCCTAACAGATGGGTCAGAGAATTTCTGAATGAAGAAAACAAAGGTCTTGATGTTCTAGTGGAATATCTCTCATTTGCACAGTATGCAGTAACGTAAGTAAAACTTGGCTTGCTTGCATTTAAATTTTATGTGGTCACAGAAGATGCAACTCATTGGTAAAATTATACACCACACAGAGGGCAGAAACTCAGAAGCAGATGTGCTAGGGCTTAGGGAGGTTTGTTTCTGTTTGGGTAACTAAAAACAAATCACATAATTGATATTAGAAATGCGTTTAAGGCAGAAGTAAAACAGGTGAGTAAAATTCACACTTAAAGGAACTTTTATTTTCAAAAGTAATGCTTTCTTTAGGGCTTAAGTTACATATATGGTAGAGTAGTTTAATGGTTAGTGTAAGAGATATGTGATAAATCACTAGGCGATGCAAAATAATGATTCCCTTTCTATTTTACAAATGATTTACAGAAAATGATTGCAGAAACAGATACCAAACATAGTGGCACCAGAAGGAGCAGTAACAAATGGCTGTCCCTTTTTCCTTTATATGTATTTGTATTGTTTTGATTCTCTGCCCATAAGCTGAAGGGGAGTAAAACCCAGGGGCAGAGCAGGAAAGAAATACCAACCTATTTAACCTTGTTTTTATTATTTCATAAAATTCTCCCATTTTCTTGGCTTCCAGAATGGTTTATAAGACTTGAAAGTGTACATCTGAATGAGACATTGTCTTCCCCACATTTTCTCCTTTAATCAGAAAACATCCCAGTATCCACAAATACACTCATACATACAGATTGAAGCAGTAATATTCATTTTTTAATTTCACTGAAAGACATTTCAGCCTAGATAGTGTTTTTATGTTCCATTCCTGTTTTAAAAGCAGTGTCTTGTTTTTATAATTGCCTCACTCCAAAAGAGTCCTAAGACTTAACCAGTTGCTATCTTATAATCCCCATTACTTCCCTGAGAATTTGTGAAGAGAAAGCTATAATTACTCCTAACTTACAGATGCAGAAACGAAACTGTTGACTGAAACTGTGTTGATAGGTTTTAGTTTTGATACTTCTCATGTATTAAATGGAATGGACTAAGGAAAACCAACAGACAGATTCTTACCTTCCTGAGAAATGGTCTTCCAAAGGATGTTTCCTATCTATTTCCATTTCATCAAACACTGCGAGTCTCCCTTATGCGTTATGTTATATGACAAGAGAAAATAATATTACCTGCCTTGTTGGGTGTTTTAAAATCTAGAGTAATATTTATGCAATTCAGAGAGGACTAAGAAATGTCAGGAAGAATGGGTAAGAACAGCATGCTGTATTTTCTGGTTGTGCTAATGAATCCTTTACCCACATGACAACAGAGCTTGCAACCAGCTTTCCCAAACGGACCTTCACATAAGACCAGGAAAGGAGTTGCTCCTATGCGGGAGTTCCTGTAGTCTACAGCGTAAGACAGCAGCACACAAAAGATTAGAATTCAGAGTTTTGTTTTTTAATCTTGTACCTTTGTGGTTTTTTTTTTTTTTTTTTTTTTTTTTTTTTTTTTTTAACAGTAATTGTTTTACACTGTTTTTTTTCTATTTTTGGTTTTCTTTCATTAGATAATAAATTTTTTGGTCATCTTTCTTGAAACTAATGGGCTGAAAAAATTTCTTACTCTTCCTTGGCATGTGACAATTTCCTAGCCCATGGAATATGAGCAACAGACTCATAGTGCATCCCTAAAAGAGGAGCACTAATTTTTTTTGTGAGACAGTGTCTCACTCTGTCACCCAGGCTCGAGTGCAGTGGCACAATCTCGGCTCACTGCAACCTCCGCCTCCTAGAATCAAGTGATTCTCCTGCCTCAGCCTCCTGAGAAGCTGAGATTACAGGCACCCACCACTGCCCCTGGCTAATTTTTGTATTTTTAGCAGGGAGGCGGCTTTGCCATGTTGACCAGGCTGCTCTCAAACTCCCGACCTCAGATGATCCACCCGCCTCGGCCTCTCAAAATGTTGGGATTACACATGTGAGCCACCGCACCCAACCTAGAAACACTCATTTGTATGTGTGTTTCCTTTTTGTGCTGTGAGAGTGGGGATGAGCTGAGAGGAACACATGCTGAATGGCATGCGTCAGTGCCACCAGTGATTTCAGGATGCCCTCCTCGTCTTACCTTCTCTTATCTCAATAATAGCTTTCTCTTTTTAGCAGTGAAAATTTTATTAGATTACCCTATTCTACCTCTTTCATGTTCAGCATTACCTCCTGCAGCCAAAGGCATGACAGAATTGTGATCAGATGCCTCCATGGACTTTGTGCTATCTATCAGTCTCTGCTATCTGATTAGTCGTTAATTAGATGGAAGTCATCACCAATTTTCAGATGAAGATTCTAACCAAATATTTTATTTTGGCATTTATACTTTTGTAAAATGTTATACTTTGATTTCCAGCATGCATTGTTTTTTCTTCTGCAGTGTCTTCCAAAATTTTCCTAAGGATGTTAAGTGTAGCTGCCTTCTGATTGTTCTACTGTCTGATCAGATGTTGCTATGGATAGAAACAGTTAATACAATTTTTTTTTTCTTTTGAGAAAGCAGAGTTACTGACTTTGTGAGGGGAGAAGTGCATGGAACACAAAAGCCTGTTTAAAAACTTTGTTCCTAAAACTATACAAGAATGTGCAACTTAACTTGCCGTTTATTCTAACATGGTTAACATGAGTAATAACCTTAAAAAATGTCAGAGAAACAACAGTCTTACTTTAAAGAGCACCACATTGGGAGGCAGATTCCAAAATCAAAGCAAATCCATAACTTTGCTAGTAATGTATCACATATGCTTGGAAAAGTACACTTGCCAACACACTAGGAGAAAATGCTCAGTGAAAATTGATGGGTAGGAATAAATTACTATAACCCTAACATACTGACTTGTTAAAGCAAAACGAAGACAGCTGTAAGATCTTTCCCCCCTTCATCATAGCAGTGTTAGCAATTGGTAAGTTAGCAAGCCTTATAAAATACAAATAATATATCACTATTTAATTTTTGCCGTTAATTGTTGCATTATTCTTTCGCCAGACCCATTATTTGTCATTCTGTATTTTTAAAGATAACACTGAGCCCTAGAAATTGTTTTATTTCCTTTTTAGTTTTCTTTGTCTACAAAGACTTTTCATACTAAGGCGCAGACGTGTTATAGGAACAGCAAGTTATACATGTTGGTTTATGCGTGTGAATGTGAGTTTTTCAGTCTCCAATGACGTTTCTCTGTTGTTTTAGTTTTGACTTTGAAAGTGTGGAGAGTACTGTGGAGAGCTCGATGGACAAATCAAAGCCCTGGAGCAGGTCCATCGAGGACCTGCACAGAGGGAGCAACCTGCCCTCACCTGTGGGCAACAGTGTCTCCCGCTCTGGAAGACATTCTGCACTGCGGTGAGTTCGTTGAGTGAGGAGGCAACTTTGGCAGGGTGCACTGGGACAGCAGGGGTCCTATGTCTTTTGATGATTTTGGGCACTGTATCTCATAAATTGCCACATAGCGCTCTCATTTGCAATGAGGTCTAAATGAAAGTTCTTCAGGAGTTGCTGAGGTCTTCCCTTGGGCAATGTTTAATAACTTTAAATAGCTTCCTGGAAGCACCATGCCATGATTGAGCACAGAAGGTGAGAAAATTCTGCTGCCAAGTGATAGAACACGGTAGTCTCATAGGCAGATAAAGTTTTAAAACCAGGGGAATGTTGACATCCTAATGGAGGTACTGTTTGCAAGTTAGAGGCAGCACTTAGAGATCGGGGGATCTGAAGAGTTCTTTGTTACCCTTTGTTCTTCTGTTCTCTTTCATTTCTCCAGTGGTAGCTCAGGTTGTGTGCTCTGGAATGTTTGCTTAGCCATAGGTACAGGATGCTAACAGTGATAATTTTGTTAGTGAGATGCCATTAAGCAGTGTTTCTTTGATTAGGTATGCTTCAATTGTCAACCTTTTTTTTTTTTTTTTTCTTTTTCCCGAGACGGAGCCTCGCTCTTGTCATCCAGGCTAGAGTACAGTGTCACAATCTTGGCTTACTGCAACCACCACCTCCCGGCTCAAGCAGTTCTCCTGCCTCAGCTTCCCACGTAGCTGGGATTACAGTTGCCTGCCACCACGCCCAGCTATTTTTTTTCTTTTTTTTTTAAGTTTTAGTGGAGACAGGGTTTTACCATGTTGGGCAGGCTGATCTCGAACTCCTGACCTCAGGTGATCTGCCCACCTCGGTCTCTCAAAGTGCTGGGATTATAGGCATGAGTCACCACACCCAACCAATTGTAAGCGTTATATTTCCTCCTAAGTATTCCCTTTCTCATCTCTCCTGGCTAAAGGAGGATTGGTGCTGACCACTTACACCAGTAATGGGTTTAATATCACTGAAGTTGTTCATTCACACAGACCTACAATCATTCATTCCTTGCAAAATATTTTTGTACCTCTTATGTGTCAGGCATAGCACTTAGAACTAATTGTATGTTGGTAGGTAATCAAACTGCTGCCTGTGAGGACAGAGATATCATCTAGAGCAAGCTTGTAAAGGTTTCTGTGGTCCATGATTTTAACATAAAACTTTATTAATAAAACCCTCATCCCAAAATGTTGCTTACTCCTTCTTTTTGTTTTTTTCTGTCCTACCCCCTTAGTTACTCTTTCTAGCTTAAAGTGTTTCTGTCTTATTTCAGGCATGATCTGCCAAGAGGACATTATTTCTCTAAGTGTTTATGATCACTCCGGGTATTCATTGTAGTAGAATCTCTGTGTCAGATTGCAGTCAGTGAATATGTGCCTTTCAGACCTTTGGATTTGGTTGCCTCATTACCTCTTGTCCCGTTGACTTGGGTTTTGTCATGGGAAGTTAAACATATCTCTGTAATGATGTTCAGTTCTGCTTAAGGATTTGATGTTTGAGTATGATACCTCCAATAAATCATTCAGATTTTCCTTGTTTAGAACTGGAAAAAAATGTTAATGGGTTTATGATGAATTGATGCAATTCATCAATAAAGAAAATAAAGAACGGTGTTTTAATTCACCTCATTATATTTGAAGTAGGCCAAGGGTTATGCAGCCTACTAATCTGCATCAACGTTACAGGTGGGCAGGAATATATGGGCTGATTTGGCAGAGATATGAAGAAAGGCTAATTGTGTGAAGAATTCCCTGATCATCTTGGTACTGGAATGGAAATTCTCACCACTAATTTAACTATAATTATTTGTAAGGCATTTAATTTACAAAGTACATTTTAATTTGGTTTTCTATCATCATACACTTAGAAAATACCATACATTGGCAAGCTACCACCTTAACAAGGATTCATTTTTCTGGTTAATAATTCAGTATGCCTACTTTTTAAAGTATTTTTTCCAGTAGAGTGAAAGAATCGGGAAAATCTGGGAAACTTCACAGGTTCAAGGAGGGGTATAACGCTGGATGCTGGAGGTCAAGGGACATCCGAGGCCAGCCTGATTTGCTTCACTGTTTTGGTTCAAGGTGGATCTTGCTAGAATTAATTTCAAATTTTTTTCAAGCTCAAGGACAGAACATTTAAATTTCCTTTGATTCTGCTTTATGGTTTCTAATCACTCAAGAAGGCTGATAAGACAGTAACTTTCATGCCACTTAAGGACCGGAAGCTTAGATTTTTGTTTTGTTTTTAAACAATGTATATCAATAGTTTTTCTGCTCTTGTGGTTTGTGGATTTATGTCTGGGATTCTAATTCTATGTTTGATCATTGGATATAGCATCTATGACTTACAAAAAACAGTAATCAGAAATACAGGCATATGGTACATGCTGCTTTTCATATGCCCAAAATTGCTTACATTTTTTTCTTTTCCTCCTCTCTCCCCTTTCTTTCTCTTCTCCCTACACTGCCTTCACTTTCAGCTTGCTTTTTATTGTCCTCCCTTTTCTTTCTGCCATCTCATTTCTGATTGTCTTCTCCTCCTCTACTTTGTCCTTTCTTGTCCTGCTGGCTCCTCTTCCTCTGGTTCCACTCATCTCATGCCCCCACCAGATTGGTTTCTCTGCCTGAGTGTCGTCAGTTCCCATACCACTAGAGCTGCGTCTCCCTGTTGCCTCTGGAGCAGCTTTGGTTTACACACTGATGATGAGGCCTCAAACTGGAAAATCTCTTAAGTCACGGGTGAAAATGACACCCAGGCGAGCCCACAGGGCATGGCAGCAGGGCGTTCTGACTGCTTTCCATGTTGTAATAGGAAACCCTTGTGGCTTTGTGCTGACATGCCGTACTAGAATAAAGCCCACTGCCTTTTCAACTTTGATACACTCTGTTATCATATTATGATTTCTCATTTTTAGACTTTGAACCTTTATGGTATATTTTAATAGCACAGGTTTGTTTTTTTTTTTTTTTTTTTTTTTTTAAAGAAAAAAGATATAAATTCATGCTCTATGGAGGTGATTTATTCTGGTAGTTTTGTTTAATTAGTATATGTCTTCTGTATCCAAATGCAGATTTTAGTTCCTTCTTCCTAATCTCCCTGTAATAAAACAGATATAGTAAACTTATCTCGTATCACTTGACAAAAGGATTGGTTAATCTTGGGAAAAAAAAGAGATTTCAGGAAATATAAAACATGTTGTAAATGGGCTTGATTAAAGAAAAAAATGAAAAACACTGCATTCACCTGGGTGCGGTGGCTCATGCCTGTGATCCCAGCACTTTGGGAGGCCAAGGCAGGAGGATCACTTGAGGTCAGGAGTTCAAGACCAGCCTGGCCAACATGGTGAAACTCCATCTCTACTAAAAATACAAAAAAGGAAAAAAAAAATACAAAAAACTAACTGGGTGTGGTGGTGCGTACCTGTAATCCAAGTCACTTGAGAGGCTGAGGCATGAGAATTGCTTCAACCTGAAAGGCAGAAGTTGCAGTGAGCTGAGATCACACCACTGCACTCCAGCCCAGCAACGGAGCGAGACTATGTCTCAAGAAAACATAGAGAAACACTGTGTTCTAAAATACAAGGTTTTGACCAAATTCTAGTGTTGATACGAATTCTCCTTGTAGTCATACTTTTACTTTTTAATCATTTAAAATTGATTGTTAAACATTTTATGTCATAACATACCCCTTGAGTCATATCAGCTGTTGGAATCTGTATTACCATGTATTTGTCAGCCTGGCTAGAGGGAAAACTGTTGATATTGGTGCGGTAGAGACCTGGTTTATATTGTCTCCTAAAATTAGAATGTAGTGTGCCTTCAGTTAAGATAGGTTCCTGTCAGTGTGGCTACAGAGCTAGTTAAATTTAACAATGGCGTATAGGCACATTTGTGCACATTAGATCTATGAGGACAAAGGCTGTGTTACAGATGCAAGAGAAAATACTTCGATTTTTAAGAGTGTCCAAGTTAGGCTGGGCGTGGTGGCTCACGCCTGTAATCCACGCACTTTGGAGGCCAAGGTGGGTGGGTCACCTGAGGTCTGGAGTTCAAGAATGTCCAAGTTAATGCCATTAACTCGAGAGAAAAATGACATAGTAAGTAAATGAATTTTTAAAGAAAGAGGTAGAGTACTAACTTAGGGTTTAGATGAAGGGAGAAATTTAAACTGGACTTCAGACAATGGCCAGAGTTGGTCCTCAGGGTAAGGAAAGGTTGTGCTAGGTGGAGGGGAAGTGAAATAATATGAGATGAGCACAGGCCTGCATAAAAAGATCGGGCATGCTGGAGAGAGAGGCAAGAATCTGTCCTTTCAGGGACAGATGCTTTGTGATGGAGGTGGAGAGCTGTCCAGTGGAGGGTGGGAGTCATAAGACGGAAACCAAGATTCACCCTTGCTATTGATCTTTGTAACCAGGGGTGATCATTTCAAAACAATTACATAATCCTGCTCATCTTTTCCTTAAAATTTTTTTGTCTTCCTTTACTTTCCTGAATGTACCCATAGTTTACATATTCCCGTTGCAATGGTTTATTTTCAAATAATATATTTTCTTTAAAAACAGCACCAAGATCCACATTGCCTTTAATATGTTAACTACCGTTAATATTTATTCTACACTTCCCTAGAGTAAGAGTTTGTTTTTCTGATGATGATGATGATGATGATGATATTTTGAGACAGGAGTTTGTTCTGTTGCCCAGGCTGGAGTGCAAGTGTAGTTCACTACAGCCTCAATCTCCTGGGCTCAAGAAATTTTCCCCCTTCAGCATCCCAAGTAGCTGGGACTACAGGTGTGTGCCACCATGCCTGGCTAATTTTTAATTTTTTTTCTGTGGAGAGACAGTCTCACTATGCTGCCCAGGTTGGTCTTGGACTTCTGGGCTCAAACAGTCCTCCTGCTCAGTTTCTCAAAGTGCTGGGATTACAAGCGTGAGCCACCATGCCTAGCCAAGATAATTACCTTAATGGAATGGTATTTCATGAATAGTCCTTATCTGAATATTTGCCACTTGTATACTTAGTGGATTTACATGAAGAGATGAAGAATTCAGATTTAGGTCCTTGTTTATATATTTTTAGCGCTGAGTCCCATTCCTGTTGGTGGTTTTCATGGAAGTAATTCTTAAAGTATTTTAAAATAGTACAAAGATATAGATAGTGTTGATGTAATTTTTATTGGTGAGAAAGGCTTTTATTGAATGTCTGCTGTGTGCCAGCCACTGTACTAAGGGCCTCAGGGGATTTGCTGTTCACAATTTACTGCCTCTGTGAGATAGCTACTGTTACTACCACTGTGAGGAGACTGGGGCCTGAAGTAGTAGTTAAACAACTTGCCTTAGATCAAACAGTAAGGGACGGAGGCAGGAGTTGAATTAAAGTGGTCTTAACCAGGATTGTAGGAAACAAGAGAAGAGGCCTCAGCAAATTCTTGTAGCTGTGGTCCAGTGCCTTCACAGGCAAGATTGATTACGGACTTGGTATGTAAGGGGTGCCTTGCCAAGTGCTACGGATACAGAGGATATATTCAATGATGTATTTGTATGTGATTTGTGGCTGACAAGGGACTTAAGTATATATATGTTTATGTGTATACACGAGCATATATGTGAAATGTCACGTGAGTGTAACGAAAACTATCAATGTGGAAATGTAGAGGTGAGAGTGAAAAACAGAACCTAGGGAGTGATTTATGTGACTTGGTGTGGATGTGAAACAAGAATGAGCAAGACCTGGAGGAGTGGCTGGGAAAAGGGAGAAGTCAGGAGGGTGGTCTGAGTGGAGGCTCGTGGCAAGACCGCATTGTTCCTTTAGGAAACGATGGAGAGATGAGCCTGGCTGCAAGCTGTTGAGAGCCAGTTTATGTACCATTTTGAAGGTTAGTCTGTGAAATTGTCATGGTAGCTCATTGGCAACAGTTTTGTAGGTTTTTGAAAAGAGGGAATAATATGGGAAGAACATAGAAATATTTCCACTTAAAAGTCATAGGAGTGAGATGGTTTCCTTGGACACTTTTTACATGGGGCCATGTCTTGATTAATTAGCCACCCAATAGCAAACACCTTTGACAAATGGACTATAATGAAAAATCAGAAAAATAAGGCTAATAATGACTCTCATTCATTGGATGGGTCAACAGCCTCCCTTAGCATTTACTCCATTCAAAAAGTATGCACCAGAACTTTTCATTAGAGGCTCTGATTTAGCTCTTATCTAGTTCTCTGATGGGACATACAGACAACATTCCAATGCCTGATTTAAAAGCTCATTTGGAATTTTGTTTACTTTTTTCTTTCTTTCCCTCTTTCTCTTCTTAATCCCGCTACCTCTACTTTGAATTATCTGGATTCGACTGTTTCACCTCTGTTTCTTTTGGCTGTAGAGACAGTCAGAAAAATGCCTGGCTCCTTTTTTTAGCATCATATATTTTATGAATTTAATTGATAGAAGAAATATGCCCAAGTGATGTCATGTCTGAAGGGTAAGAAAGAGGAAACCTAAAACCCCAAATCTTGGTTAAATTTCTGTTAGCCCAGACCTTGGAACCATAAACGACTGGTACAATTCTGCCAAATTCTGTAACATACCTCATTGGTGTTGCATTTCAGGGATTGAACCCTTACATCAGCTTCCAAGGGAGTTCTGTACTATTCTTTATTTATAGGTAGATATTAGTTTGAGATCTGAATAATGTGACAGACTGCATTTTGCTTACAAAAATGCTTTTTGTAAGAGAGAAAATATACCTTTTCTTTTTCTTGTTCCCATTAGGGCTTAGATATTAGAAATCTCACAAATGTTGGCATAGAAGCTCCATAGAAGGTTGTGAAAAATCTTTTGGTAGACTCCAGGAAAGCCTGGTTAGGTCAATTTAGGAAACATTCTTTCAAAGTTCTGCGGTATGGTATTATGCAGTCTGGGTAACTGAAGCTCAGGAAGAGAGACAGACATGTACACAACTCATATACTAGTATAAGTCTAAATGTCTAGAAATAAGTGTATATTGTTGAGACAATAGATGGTGATCACAGTTACTTCGGGACATTAATGGGTAAGCAATAGCTTCCATTTTGGTGGTTCTTTTTTTTTTTTTTTAATTGAGACAGAGTCTCACTCTGTCACCCAGGCTGGAATGTAGTGGTGTGGTCTTGGCTCACTGCAACCTGCACCTCCCAGGTTCAAGCAGTTCTCCTGCTTCAGCCTCCCAAGTAGCTAGGACTGCAAGCAATCACCATAACACTCAGCTAATTTTTGTATTTTTTAGTAGAGAGGGGTTTCACCATGTTGGGCAGGCTGGTTCTGAACTCCTGACCTCCTCAAGTAATCTGCCCGTTTTGGCCTCCCAAAGTGCTGGGATTACAGGCGTGAGCCACCACACCCAGCCCATTTTGGTGTTTTCTAAGTGCTTGGTACTTTTACATGTATTAGTCTCTTCTCTAGCTGCTATAAGGACATACCCGAGATTGAGTAATTTATGAAGGAAGAGGTTTAACTGACTCACAGTTGAGCATGGCTCTAGAGGCCTCAGGAAACTTATAATCATAGTGGAAGGGGGAGCAAACGTGTCCTTCACATGGCAACAGCAAGGAGAAGTGCTGAGCAAAGGGAGATATGCCTCTTATAAAACCATCAGATTTCATGAGAACTCACTATCATGAGAACAGTATGGAGGTAACCACTCCCATGATTCAATTACCTACCACTGGGTCCCTCCCATGACACATGGGGATTATGGGAACTACAATTCAAAATGTGATTTAGATAGAGACATAGCCAAACCGTATCATTACAGATATAAATCTCTGAGTAAATCCAGTGTTTGATCTCTTCTAGCTTTTTTGCTCACAGGTAGAGGTCTTTCTCCTATACCCCAAAAATTTTCATAAACATACCACTTAGTACTCATGTTACCCATTGCTATTATTTTTAAAAATGTACTACTTGACATTTTTAAACATGAGGGAATAGCTTAAAATTTTTGTAGCTTACCCCCCCGCTTTTTTTCACTCCCCTGTGTTGAGTAGTGGTTTAAGGACAGCAAAACATGACTCTAACCAGAACACTAACTTTATATATAATTCAGGCTATTAACATGTATCTGGCAAGAGAAATCACTGCGTATCTGATATGTGGTTCGGCAGATCCATGAGAGGTGCTTCTCTGGGTTTTCTTTGCTGGCCTTGCCACCTTTTTGCCCTCCTGTCAAAAATTCAGGTTTTGCTTGCTGTTTGGAGCTCACTAACAAAAATAGCTTATTTCCCTATAGCGCCTGCTGCTGGTACTGTGCAGATTGAGGTGTTTTCTTTGTGCTCCTTGATAGTTTCATTGTTGAGCATTAAGTAGATGACTGGGGGCAGTTGTCATTTTAGTATTAAATCGGAAATGTTATGTGTAGGTTTCTTTTTTTTTTGGAGACGGAGTTTCACTCTTGTTACCCAGGCTGGAGTGCAATGGTGCGATCTCGGCTCACCGCAACCTTTGCCTCCCGGGTTCAGGCAATTCTCCTGCCTCAGCCTCCTGAGTAGCTGGGATTACAGGCACGCGCCACCATGCCCAGCTAATGTTTTGTATTTTTAGTAGAGATGGGGTTTCACCATGTTGACCAGGATGGTCTCGATCTCTTGACCTCGTGATCCACCCGCCTCGGCCTCCCAAAGTGCTGGGATTACAGGCTTGAGCCACCGCGCCCGGTCATGTGTAGGTTTCTTAAAAGATATTTTCTTAGCTGGGTATGGTGGCGCTGCCTGTGGTCTTAGCTCCTTGGGGGGGCTGAGGCAGGAGGATCACTTGAGCGTGGGAGGTTAAGGCTACAGTGTGCTGAAATTGTGCCACTGTACTTCAGCCTAGCTGACAAATTGAGACTCTGTCTCAAAAAAAAAAGTAAGTTAAAAAAGAAGATATTTGCTGCCCGGCACAGTGGCTCACACCTTAACCCCAGTACTTTGGGAGGCCGAGGTGGGCGGATCACTTGAAGCTAGGAGTTTGAGACCAGCCTGGCCAACATGGTGAAACCCCATCTCTAGTAAAAATACAAAAAAAATTAGCTGGGCATGGTGATGCATGCCTGTAATCTCAGCTACCTGGGAGGCTGGGGCAGGAGAATTGCTTGAACCCAGGAGACAGAGGTTGCAGTGAGCCAAGATAGCGCTGCTGCCCTCCAGCCTGGGTGCAGAGTGAAACTCCGTCTCAAAAAAAAAAAGATATTTGCAAAAAATGCTTAAGTTTTAATGGCTACCACTCATACTAGCATTGACCCATAACTTTTATTTATTAACATTTTATGTACATAGAAATACTGGTACCTGCCGAGATATGCCTAACACTAATACAAGGGTTTGACTTACGATCTTAAGTCAGTTTTGTAATCTGTAATCTGCTTCTTTCTGTATTCACAGAGTTTGTGAATTCTAACTGGCAACCTCCAAGATAAAATCTCATCTTTGATTGCTAGGGTGATATTTACAGTTTTAGTTCAGAGGAAATTAGCAGGTAGTTTTCTAAGTTGATGTAGAAGAGGGCCTGAGAAATGTGGTGCTGTTAGTTTCCCTACAAAATCACTCCTAAATATCCGTTCCCCATTATTTTTTTCTACAAATGGCAGGAGCTCCAAAAATTGACTCAGCTATTTTCTGCCTCTGAGAAGCCCTTCTTTTGTGTACAGGCATCCAGGGCCCCAAAGGCTCTGCTTGCCAGCCAGGGAGAAGAAAGGCTCTCAGGATGGCATTAAGATAATCAACCTCAGTGGCCCAGGAATTGGGTCACAACCTCTCCATATTTCATTTCCTGTCTTTCTCTTTGGAATCTGAGGGAGTCCTTTCCGATTCTCACCTCTCAGGGAAAGTCCCCCAAGTCACCAGAGAGACCTGATTGTTCCAGCACCTTCGTAGACCTGTTTCCATCAACTCGAAAGTTGCACTTCAGAATGAATAGGTTGGACAGGATATCATCTCTAAATGTCTGGGTGTGGAATGCTGGTGAAATGGTTGAATTAAGGCCCTCTGAAAATGTTGTCATCCATAAAAGTGATAAGAAAACTGGCAAAAACTACTGGAATAAACTTTTTCAGAATTCTAGAAATTAAAGTCTCGCAGTAATCCAGGAAGCATCTATTCAGGAAAAGTGACTGAATCTCAGTAAGAGCAGGAAGGTTTGTGGTATTTTAACTTGTTCTTATTCCCATCCCTCCTTCTCTAGTTCCACAGTAGCCTTGAAAACCAGTAGCTACAATCATAGTGAAAACCAGGAGCCTGGCAGCGTCTGGAAGGAGCAGGATGGAGTTGGAGTGTCTTCAAAGCCCTTCTCCCTCCTCCTTTTCCTCCTTCTCTCCTGCTTCTTCCTCCTCTGAGATATGAGAACTACGGTGGAGAGAGGAGGGCCCAGGGGAGTGCATTACTGCTGAAGCTGATTTCAAATGTCAGTTAAGGGAACATGCACCATTGGCTGTTGATGGAGTCTGGGATCATGCAAGATGTATTACATGGGACAGGACTAAATAAAGGTCATTTGCCCCAATTATCCATCGGATCCTGTGGAGAAACTGATGCTGCCTCTTACTGAAGTTTTAAAAATGTAACAAAGTGAATTGGAGCAACACTCTCCAGTTTGGCTCTGCTCAAATTATGTGAAGTTTCATAATAACTTCAGGAAGAAAATACTATAGTCACTGTTTTCACTTTCTGTAATTCTGTAACAGAACACATGCCAACGGTGTTAGTTTACCATGGAGGTACTCATACCTCCTACTGAGTCACTGGCTTAAGCTCAGGTCTTTGTAGAAAGTTTATTCAAATGGGTAAACTAGTATGATCAGTGTTTGGAAAGTGAAGAAAGTTTAGCCTAGAGGGCTGCAGCAAAGAACCAGATGCAGGCTGCCTCATCCTCTCTTTCAACGATAGTGTATTGAATTGATTTATTTGTGTTAAGATGATGATGCAACAGCATCATGTACATACATTATTATATAGTGGTAACTAGTTTCTTTTGAGCTGTTTGAATGTTAACTGGTGACGGATTACTGCGGTGTTTTTTTTTTTTTCAACCCTACTTAAGTGAATCAGTGTGATTCACACATTTGGTAGAGTTTGGGGCACTAGTCAGTTAGCCTCGCTTTTTTTCTGTGGAACTTTAACAGTGGAAGCTGTTAATCACTGAATTCAGCCTTATTGACATCTAGGTGGACATTTGCAACACCAGGGAGTAAGATTTTCAAAGCTGAGGTTTTCTAATGATCTTTGGTTCTTCAGTCTTGTTTGTGGTGGGGGGATTTGGCCTCATCTCAGAAATCTGCAGATTTGCTCTGCAGGGTAGATAGGAACAGCTCTCCATCTAAAAAAGCCTTCTAAGAAACATCCTGTAGAGTGACTGAGGAAGAATGTGTTGATCCCCTTATCTATTTAGCCCTCTATCTTAAGGCTGACCTAAGCCTAGACCACCTCAGTAGTGTTTAGCATAAACAGGAGTTACTTAATAAAGCCAACTTTGGGGCTTAAAAAAGAGACCTGGTTTGATTTCCTATGGCTGGTGGTGAGCACCAGAGGCCATTTCCTCTAGATTGCTTACCTTATCTAGGTGTTCTTGTTGTGGTAAAGCGGCCAATAACTTGGAAGTCCTAGTTCTGTTGCTATTTTAGGGTCAGTAAAGCCATCTCTTCAGGAAAGTGGTTATTAGATAGTATGAGCATCTGCAGGGCGCTCTGGCTCCTGCTTGTAAGCCCAGCACTTTGGGAGGCCAGGAATTCGATACCTGCCCAGGCAACAGAGCAAGACCCTGTCTCTACAACAATTTTTTAAAAAATTAGCCAGACATTGTCTCTTGAGCCAAGGAGTTTGAGGCTGCAGGGAGCCGTGATCATGCTACCGCACTTAAGCCTGGGTGACAAAGTAAGACTCTTATCTCCGAAAAATACATAGTCTCAATATCATGCATTGAAGCTGATTTCAAATCCTGTTTTTTTTAAAAAAAAATAATCATTTACTCACATGGTAATTAAAGAAACCAAATATCCAGTTACAAAAATTGTCAGATTCCATAAAATGTGCATGATGAATAATTGATTAATGTACATGCTAACCCATGGAACAGTCTCTAAAATGTTGTATGTTTAAGATCATCCTAAGTTGAGTTCTTTGAAAATACTTTATATTTTCAGAGGTAAAGAATTACGACATTTCTCAGGGTGCATTTATTTAAATGGGAGGAAATTCTTTTCAAATGATAATTCTAAAATACAGAGCAAAATTTCCTAAGTCAAAAAACATCTCCACTTTCCTGATAAGTGTGATATATAGAATACAGATTTAAAAAGAGAAACTTGCAGTCCAGGCGCCATGGCTCATGCCTGTAATCACAGCACTTGGGGAAGTGGAGACGGGTGGATCACTTGAGGTCGGGAGATCGAGACCAGCCTGGCCAACATGGAGAAACCCCATCTCTACTAAAAATAGAAAATTAGCCGGGCATGGTGGCACATGCATGTAATCCCAGCTACTCAAAAGGCTGAGACAGGAGAATCTCTTGAACCCAGGAGGCACAGGTTGCGGTGAGCTGAGATTGCACCATTGCACTCCAGCCTGGGCAACAAGAGTGAAACTCTATCTCAAAAAAAAAAAAAAAAAAAAAGAGAAACTTGCAACTGTGTTCTGTAAGAGGTGCCTATATGCTGCTGTTTTTGACAAACTAAGGCTTAATTCTCCATGGTGAAATAATTATTCAGGGTGAGAAATGACACCCACCTAGGACTGAAGCAGAAACCCCTGCCAGGATGACAGGATATGAACATTTGATAAGGAACTAGCCAGCACAGACAGCTGTAGGCAGTAGCTTTTTCACATGATCACCCAGCAGATTGTTGATGAGTCAGGTTGATGATGAAAATGACTGTCATGAGTCGCAGTGGGGAGACTTGTGGTTTTGCGTGGTCTCATCTCATCTCTTATTTGCCATGTAGATGTCATGTCTCTGGGCTTCCGTTTTCTTATCTGTATCAAGAAAGGATTGGAATAAATGATACCATAGATCTTCAGCTATCAGTGCTATGATTTTGTTGTTGCTGTTATTGGCCGTGATGGTGGCGTTTTTTGAAAAGGAGTTTTGCTGTTGTTGCCCAGGCTGGAGTGCAATGGCACAATCTCAACTTACCACAACCTTTGTCTCCCGGGTTCAAGTGATTTTTCTGCCTCAGCCTCCCAACTAGCTGAGATTGCAGGCATGCGCCACCATGCCCGGCTAATTTTGTATTTTTAGTGGAGATGGGATTTCTCCATGTTGGTCAGGCTGGTCTTGAACTCCCGCCCTCAGGGGATTCACCTCCCCTCAGCCTCCCAAAGTGCTGAGATTACATGATCGAGCCGCTGCACCCAGCCATGATGGTGGTTTTAAAATTTATAATGTTATTATTTTAAACATACAAGTGCAGATATTACCTTTTAGTACTACTCTGTTTTTATATAAACCAAAAATTGGAGAAAATAATTTTTAAACCAAATGCCATACATCTTAGAAAAAAGTTTAGCTCTATTGTTTTTGAGCATAGAATATAACAAATAAACAGGTTTCTCATTGTTTTTATTGACATCTTATTTATATATTGTGTGTTTTCTAAAGTCCTTAAATGTTAATAAGTATGTTTGTGATACGTCATGTTAAATATATTTTAAGTGTTGATCCAGACAAATATATTTGAGATTAACTATCTATTGCAATAAATAGAAGCCCTTTGTGTTATGTTTGGTAAGTAGAATATTATTCTAATTAGGTTTGTTGCTTTCTGCACTCCAGAAAATAATGACAGGGACAGTTTGGCTTCTTAGAAAGAGACTTATTACAATATAGATCAAGAACTGGACCAATTAATAAAAAGAAAGAATGTGCTACTTCACTTTACACATGTTAGGAAACACAATTAAATGTGTAAGGTTGGTTTACTTGCTGGAATAATGAAAATGTATTACTCTTTGGAAGTGATGCAGAAATATGGCACTGTAGAGAATAACCTCTCCTATTTTCCTTAGAGCCTGGTTTTCATTAGTCAGTATATCTTCTGCAATCATTGCTGCATATGAATATAATTTAGCAAAAGGCAGTTGATTCTATTGAAATTACTCTTCTTTTTTAAACTTAATCTTAGATTACTTTGATTTACATTAGAAGCTGTTTCAACTAAAAATGAAAACTCTTTCTAATAAGCAGTCATGTACTTAACAAGTGATTCCATTAAAAAAATACAAGACTAAGGTTAAGATAAGTTAAGAAAGATTGAGGAAGGGGGAGAACTTCAAATGTAGATTAAGAAGATGATATATGCTTGGATTACATTGGCTGTGTGGTTATTTTTTAAAGTGGTACCAGTCTCTGAGACCTCCAAGAAGTGTGTTAACAAGCATACCCAGGCTGGGTTTATGGCAGAGTGACACATTATAAAGGTGTATTTTAGAGGTTGAAATCAATCTTACTGTTGCCAGTTGGTGGTAGTTTAACCTACAATCCTTATTTTGGTACAGGTAAAGAATAGTGTCCGTTAAATGCATGATCTTATGCTAAGAAAGTAACCTATTGTTTTTATAGAAGTTTCCCTTTTTATTGTAGATACAATACTTTGCCAAGCAGAAGAACTCTGAAAAATTCAAGATTAGTGAGTAAGAAAGATGACGTACATGTCTGTATCATGTGTTTACGTGCCATCATGAATTATCAGGTATGTTGGAGCTCTGGTTCTTTAAAAAAAAAAAAAAAAACAGAACCTGAAATTAATCAGACTCTGAAATCAATATTAGGTGCAATGCGCACTACTTGGGTGATGGGTACAATAAAAGCCCAGACTTCATCATCCTACAATTTATCCGTGTAACCAAAAGCTACTTGTACCCCAAAAACTATTGAAATTTTTTTATAAAAGAAGAAAAACCAAACAAAACAGACTCAGATTTTGTTCTCTGGTTTCTTTGTATTATTTCTATTTGAAGTAAATGCCAGGATTTAATGAGATTGTACTCAAAAAGAAAGGCCTGGGTCATTCTAATGCTCAAGACGTAATTAATTGCCCTCATGTTTTAAAAATATATATAATTTGCTATGTTTATCACTGCAGGTGTTTTCCTCCTGTAGTGATAAACTTACCTAGGTTGCTTGGTGAATGCTTGTGACCATTAAAGACTGAGTAAGCTGCAGGTTTCGGATAATAATGAAACAACTCTAGCACACCAGGAATGAATAGACACAGTGGTTCTCAAAGGGTTATAAGAGAGCAGGCAAGAAGTTGCAATTATTGGCATTTTGACTCTGTGGTTCCTAATCTTTATAAGAAGCACCTGGGAGATTGTTGAAACTGCAGATTCCTCCTTCGGGTAATTGCAATGCAGGTTGACCCCACTGTAAAAAAAAAAAAAAAAAAAAAAAAAAAAAAAAAAAAAAAAAAAAAACCACTTGAAGTTACAGTGCAGCATGTGTGCTGGGTTAATCTTAACAACAAAGTGGAAGTTAGAGCCTTCAGTATCTAGTGTGAACTGGCAGGGTCATCAGTATAATTAGGTAAGCAAACTAGGGGTGCAGGGGTCCCACTTAGAAAAGCAGAATTCAAATATAGAAACAGGATTTAATTTCCATTAATATGGTTGCTGCATTGAGTCCAAGTAGAAATGGGAAATATATACACAGGTGGCAGGTTGGTATTAGAGTTCAAACCAACGTAAAGGGTGCTGTGTTGCATTTAAGAAGGGAAACGTGCATTTATTCTTTGAGTATTTTTTGAGCTTTGCCAGACAGCCCCTGTTCCACATAGGCACTGAGAATACAGCATTGAATAAATTTGTAGCCCAGGGAACTTACTTTCCAGGGAAACAGGTGACAAATAAATAAACTGGTAAAATGTATATGTTCCAGATAATAATGATGAAATGAAAGCTAATGCTTACATGGTACACTTTGCAGGTCTAGTGCTTTTAAACCTCTTAAGTCATGTAAATAGTCCTGTGAGATCAGTAATATTACTCTCCCCATTTTACTGATAAGGAAGCTGGGACACAGAGAAATTTGGTAATATGCCTGAAATCACATAATTTTTAAGTAGTGGAGTCAAGATTTGGACCCAGGAGGGCTTGAACCCAGAGAATCATTACTAAGTACTGTACAAAAAATAGGAAATAGGAACTGCTGAAAATGTGTGTGAGTTTTAAATAGGCCAGCAAGGGAAGGGTCACTGAGAGGGTAACATCTAGTAACAACTTGAGTGAGGGAACAAAGGCAGGAATATTAGGGGAAGAAGATTCTAGGCAGAGAGAAGGGCAAGTGCAGAGACCCTGAGACAAGAATGTCTGGTTTGCCCAAGGCACAGAAAGTCGGCTTGGCTGGATCGGAATTAGTAAGAGGGAGAAGAGTAGAAGGTGAAGTCAGATGTCACAGGGAGTTTGATTATGTAGAGCTCTATAGGCCGGTGAGAGGACCCTGACTCCACTTGATGAGTGGAAAGCTGTTGAATGGTTTAAGGACATAATCTGACACTTGCATTTAACACGACCACTCTGGCTTCTGTGTTTAGGTTTGACCTTGGCCAGGCAAAGGCAAGACAGGGTAGACCATTTAGGAGGCTGTGGGCAGTAATTTAGGTGAGCTTTGATGGTCATATGGACCAGGATCATAGGAGTGGGGATGATAAGAGGTGGTCAGATTGTGGTTTTATTTTGATGCTAATGGCAACAGCATTGGGTATGAGGGAGAAGGTGAGGAGTAGAGGGTGGCGTCAGGGCTTTTGTCTTGGGCACCTGTAAGGTGGAGTTGCTGTCTACAAAGATGGGAAGACTAGAAGAGAGATGAATTTGAGGGAGATCATTAGGAATTCTGTTTTGGGGATTTAACTTTGAGATACCCCTTAGATATTCAAATAGTGATCTTAGGAGGGTGGTTGGATATGCCAGACTGGATTTCAATGTAGTGGTCTGGGCTAGAGATAGACATTTGAGAGTAATTAGCATATAAATGGCATAGGAAGCCAGGAGGGTGAATGAGATCAGTAGGAGTAGTCCGAGAAGTAAAGAAGTCCAAAATATGAACCCTAGCGCTCTCCGTTTAAATGTCAGAGAGATGAAGAAAAGTTGACTAGAGAGCCTGAAAAGTAACCAAGGAGGAAGGAGCCAAGTGGAGGACGTGTTTCAAGGAGAGGCAAGAGGGGAGTATTCAGGTCTGTTTCTTGCTGCTGATAAATAAGATGTGGAGTGAGGATCGGCCGTTGGCTTCAGCAAAGTGCAGATCATTGGTGATCTTGGCAGGAACAGTTCGTTGGGGTAGTGGGGGTGAAATGCTTGATTGGAGTAGTTTTAAGAGTAAACAGGAAATGAGGATATACACCAAGTGACTGGAGGAGTTTGCTATAAAGGATAGCAGAGAAATGAGAGGCAGTAGCTGAACACAGGTTGTGGTATCAACAGAGATTTTTATTGTTACTTAAGAGAATTTGCATCATGTTTTTATGCTACTGGCAATGATTCCAAAGAGAGGAAAATATAATGGGGGATGGAGGAATTCCTGGAGCATACGATGTTCCTGAGCGGATGAGAGGGAATGGGATGGAAGGAAGGACTCATGGGAGGGGTTGGCCTTAGTTTGGAGCACACAAGAGTTCCTCTTTAATAGGAGATGAGGAGGTAAGCCACAGATCTGTGTGGGTAGATTGATGTGGTATGGGAGCTTCTGGAAGTTTTTTCTGATCACTTGTATTTTTTTAGTATAAAAGGAAATAAGATCATGAGCTGAGAGTGAGTTTTGAGGAGAAAGAATGTAGTTGACCCTTGAACTTTGGTGGGTTATGAGGGTCACTGACCCCTGGTGTAGTCAAAAATCTGTATGTAACTGGAGGCGTCACCAATAGCATAAGTAGTCTATTAACACATATTTTGTATGTTGCATCTGTCCTATACTGTGGAGTCACCCTGGAAGCTTAAAAAACCCAAGCGTGAGGTCCTTGTAATTGAGATTTGGAGTAAATGTTTTGTTTAGTCTTTCAGGTGAGTTTAAGGAACAGCCAAGGTTGAGAATCACTGAGCTAGAACCTTTTTATCATTTTAATAAAGAGAAACATGTAGTTCATTCCTAAAGAGTGGGAAGATGATCTTTTGATAATAGCATCGTTGCTGATTTTTTTTTTTTTTTTTTTGAGAGATAGGGGTCTGGTTGCCCTGGGCTCAAGCTATACCCCCACCTCAGCCTTCTGAGTGGGTGGGACTGGAGGTGCAAACCACTGCATGGGGCATTCTTGAAATTTTTATTAAAGAAATATGCTCTGACAGTGATGACGTAGAGATATAAGTGCATTTATGATGGCATAAGTTTCATTAAGTAGATACTTCGGGTTTTTGGTTTTAAATCAATTTTGACAGTTCCCTAACTTGTCTCCCAATGCTTTGTGTTTCTTTTTTTCCCTGTTAATTTTAGTATGGTTTCAACATGGTCATGTCTCATCCACACGCTGTCAATGAGATTGCACTAAGCTTGAACAACAAGAATCCCAGGTAAGCTTCTTTTGTAGTATGCAACTAAATGTATCCAGGGAAAATGGATAGCTAGTCAACACTTAACCATTCAAGTGTGACTCTGAAATAAGATTGGCTATAAACTCTTTGACTATGTAGAATTTTTCCTTTGAGCCAAGTTACAATCTAACATGGGGCAGAGTTGAGCAACTGGCAACAATTCTAGCGCTTTACTCTCCTCAAGCTTTTGTTCTTGCTGCTAAATTTGGAGAGGATCAGGCTGCCAGGACTAGGGGGCCAGGAGAGTCTTGATAAAAGGTTTACCTCTGTCAGTTATTGCTGAAAGCTAACTAAAACCACCATCCTTCATCTACACTTTGCTTGGTAACTTTACATATGTAGCTTTAATTACTGAACAAAAATAGAAAAATAATTGTAGTGGCCAGCATGGTGGCTCACACCTATAATCCCAGCACTTCGGGACCCCAAAGCGGGGGATCACTTGAGGTCAGGAGTTTGAGACCAGCCTGACCAACATGGTGAAACCTTGTCTGTACTAAAAATACAAAGAATTAGCCGGGCGTGATGGCGCACGCCTGAAATCTCAGCCACTCGGGAGGCTGAGGTGGGAAAATGGCTTGAATCCAGGAAGTGGAGGTTGCAGTGAGCCGAGATTGCGCCACTGCACTCCAGCCTGGGTGACAGAGCAAGACTGTGTCTCAAAAAAAGAAAAATAATTGCATATGCAGATTTCCTTTCATATTCACCTTCTGTAAAGGCTAGCAGCAGATGTAATTCACATCACAGATTAGTTCTAAAAGCCAGTCTTCATCAATTTTAGTTATTTTAATGTGCTTTCTATTCTGGTGAAGTATTCTGCACTTCAAATGTGCAGTTCCGCTTCATCCAGTACCTCTCTGTAGACAGAATATCTGAAAACTGTTAACCCAAATATCTGATTATAAATTAGCCCTTTCTGATTTGGAAAATGCAATGCAAACTATAAAGTCATCTTTAAATACTGAATATTTTTCTTTCAAACTTCCCCTGATCAGACCTTTTGCAGCTCTGTGATTTCTTCCTTAGTTTACTGGAATCCTAAGTAGTCATGCTGCTGTGTCTCTGCCTTCTACTACAGGGAAGTCACTATGCATTTTTTAAAAGACAATTGACATTGTGGAGTATCAGAACAGTCTTTGTTTAGAGGTTGGTGATGGTTGTTATTCTAGAAAAAAATGAAATACTTAAGTGGTCTTATGATTGAAGAAACAATGCTGTTTCTTTCTTGACATTGTATTTGAAAACTTAGAGTGTATCTCTATGTTCTCTTTCCAAAAATATTTCAGATGGAGTTTTACTTTCTTGAGTCAGAGAGAATATTCTTGTGTTAGTAAAGCTGTAATCCAGCTCCTTCCAGATCTCCAGTATAGGAAGAAGAAAGGACAGAAACTTGTATTTTCATGGGAGATTTATGGATCCACCGCTAAATGAGCACATTTAAAATGCAGAACGTGAATTTCAGTTGATTTTGAACTTTTTTTTTTTTTTTTTTTGGTGAATGCTCTACCACTCTCTCTAAAACCGGAGAATACACTTAACCAGTAGCTTGTTTTTCAGCATATTCTCGTTCCCTCTGCTTTTGTGTACCAGTAAACATTTTTCAGCTATTTGTACTTAGTCACTTGATGGTAGGTCTAAGAGATTATCCTTCTCAGAACTAGTTTTCATTAGTGAATAATTTGTAGTTTTAGGGAATGTGCCTTCCAAATTTGATATCTGAGACAAATCATATTTAGAAGTCAGTAAATGTTTGAAAATGTACTTGATTAAACTGTACCTTAGTAACAGTTTTTAAAAATGTAAGGGCAAACGTTTTATTTTCATGTAACTTGGAAAGAAGGAATAGCTGACTCATCATGCCGTTTTCACTGATTTGTGTTTTTCTTCTTTATTCTTGTTTTGACAGAACAAAAGCCCTTGTCTTAGAACTGTTGGCAGCCGTTTGTCTTGTCAGAGGCGGGCATGAAATCATTCTATCAGCATTTGATAACTTTAAAGAGGTAGGCTATACTACAGCTTTCATAAGACTACTCACGTGTCTTATATTTGGACAACTTTGAACAGAATGATTTACCTTTTCATTTATTCTAGGGCCTAAGGAATATAATAGTTAATTTCTAAGATGTCACTGAGAGGAACGTAATGAATTTAGTCTAAATTTGGTAAATCATTTCCAGGATAAGTTAAAAATAATTGCGGCACTCATTTTTTTTTTAATTTTTATTTTTTTAGAGAACATGGAATAATCCAGTTTGAAAACCGGTTTTGTTATATGTGTGTGGTTTTCATTAGGGTTGGCATTGACACTCGATCATCTACCATGCAAATTTTATGAACTCTTTCATCATAGTTACTTTCTTCAAGATTTTTTTTTTTTTTTTTTTTGAGACAAAGTCTCACCCTGTCTCCCAGGCTGGAGTACAGTGACACAATGTCAGCTCACTGCAACCTCTGCCTCTCAGGTTCAAGCAGTTCTCCTGCCCCAGCCTCCCAAGTGGCTGGGATTACAGGCACATGCCACCATGCCTGGCTAACTTTTTGTATTTTTAGTAGACACAGGGTTTTGCCATGTTGGCCAGGCTGGTCTCGAACTCCTGACCTCGTGATCTGCCCACGTTGGCCTCCTAAAGTGTTGGGATTACGGTGTTAGCCATGGTGCCCAGTCTCAAGTCATATTTTTGCTGGAAGCTGTGAAAAACCTGGCAAATAGTGACACTGATTTTGGGAATGTGTAAACTTAAGTGGTCCTGTCACAGACAAGCAATAATGCAACAGGCGAGCATGGCTGCAAATGGAGACTGACCACAAAAGAAGGAGGGATTACACATAGATAACATGACACCAAGGATCCTGCCCTGAAGTATCAAAACATCATCACCTAGATAGTAGCTGGTTTCCCTTAGGGTAGTGGGCAGTATTGAAGGGCCAAAAAGAGTGCCTGTTTGTTCCCCTGATATATGTCTGACATCAGAGGCTACTTTGAGGTGAGAAATTACAAAGTAGTCCTTGGAGAACACTTGGAACTCAAGGTTACAATAGGACCCTTAGCCAAGTTGGGTGTTATTCTAGCAGTCCCATTTAATTCCAGATGTTTTGAATTGAGACCCAAGCTGGTTTAATATCCAGTTCACAGAGGGACTGTTTTCTCTCATCTTTCCTGAATAGCTCTGTTCTAGAAACCGTGATAATATTTATTGAGAACCTACTATACATCGGGGCTGTATCAGGTACATGCATGGCATCATTTTGTTCTATAAGAACATCTTTGAGAAAAGTATTCACATCCTGAGTTTAGAGAAATTGAAATACATGGTCTACCTATGGTCACAGAGCTAGATAAGTGGCAGAGCCAGGATCAGGACTTGATGCTCCTGATCCTGAACTTCCTTGAAATATGATGAAGTTGTGGCCTTGTTTTGTGTGAATCTCTTGAAGGAAATAAGGGAAATACTGAATGACACAGGACCTCAGAACCATTTCCTCTGCTTCCTACCTCCTTAATTGGGCTTACTACCCAGCTGCCAAATGTTCTAGACACCAGCCCTGTGAAGCTTCAAAGGCCGGGAAGCTTCAAAGATGTGAACAGGGCAGACACTCCTCTTGCTCCTTTATTTGCATTGCCTCCCTACCTCTAGTCCATTCTGTAAGAATTTGATATTATCCATTTTGTAAATGCCAACTGTGCAGAGAACCAAATATTATCTTTTTTTCCCCCTTTCTATTTAGCCCCAGAGATAGTGAAAAAATATCCAGGTTCTAAGAGAATGATAAAGAATAATAGTGATCTTTAAATTCATATTCTGGCTTCCAAGACAAATAGACTTTAGAGACAAGAATGTGTGAACGCTTGTCTGTGAATGTTTTTATATAGCATGTATAAATATATAAATTTTACATTTATAAATAAGTATGTTTGGGTGGATGGATTTAATATGAAGGAGAAACAGTATGTGCTGCTAATATAACTCCCAAACCTTTATCGTTAGGTCATATTTGAAAATATTGCATGCTGAGTCCTTTTCACACTAGAAACATTTACTATATAGTTATCAATGGCCCTTGTTACAATGACTCATAACAAGAATCTGATTATACTGCAGGTCAAATTATATCCTAAAAATACATTCGTATAGAACAAGTGTAAAAGCCAGGAATTCATGAGATGAATGATAAATTTTTTCTCCTAGATAAGATATAGTACCTTTCTTATGCATAGTAGGTCCACAGATACTTGCAGAATTGAGTTTTGTCTCTTTGGTGCCAGACTTATATATGGTTTAGCCATTTAAGGTGTAGTATGTGCTTAATTGAATAAAAAAGTAATGCTAAATCTAATAGCTGGATAGTAGTAATGAGATCTAAATTACTTTTGACATTGAATTTTTAGAGCTTTAACTAAAACTGGCCTCATTTCTGTAGTTAATTAGGATTGATGGTAGGTCTTCGGGTTGTGTTTCTCCGGGGCATGGGCATTTGCATCTGAGACAAGGGGATAGCAGTAGTCTAGGGAAGGTCCTCAAATGCCAGTGGGACCTAAACACCAGCTGGTGTCTAAGTGCTTAACATCCTCATAAGAATCAATTCAAGGATGAGTTAGAAAATAGTGAAAGTATGGAGATTTATTGCAAAGCAAAAAGTACACACTCAAGAAAGGGGAATGTGGGCAGATACGAGCAAGTCACACAGTGTGGTTTGGGGCTGCTGCCTTTATGGATTTCTTTAACCAAGGGTTGGAATATTCATGGAGGTTCCTGGAAGAAGGTGGAGATTTCTTGGAACTATGGTGCTACCCGTTTTTACCCCAAATAAGGATGTTCCTTGAATTGTCATGGCACAGGTGGGTGTGTGATTTAGCATAGAATGAGGTCCTAGGAGAAACCTAGACCAAATCCAGTGCCATGTTGAACCCAGTTGGTCTTAGCCAGCTTGGTCTACACCCTGTTTTTCAGGGTCTTATCAGCCCCTAGTTTCTGCAGCTGTTTCAGCAGTTTCCTTTTGCTTAGTCATTTAAAACTGCTGCCTGGAAATTTTTATTCTGCTGCAACCATCCTGCATTATTCTTGTCTCAAAACCATATAGACAGACCAGGCAAAGGGATTATTATCCTTATAGTCATGGAAATGAAGACAAGGTAACAACATGCTCCCAAGAAACTTAGCTGTTATGGATAGGTCAGAAGAGCCTCAACCTATTTAGCCAATCTTGAAGTGCAAAAGGTGTTTTTCTGTGTTGATCTTGTTTTCTGCAACATGCGATGCCACTCACAGCTCAGAGTCTCTTAAATTTCTGCCTCTTTTTCTCCCATCTTTATGTGAGTGAAGTTTTTTTTTTTTTTTTTTTAACATATCGTAGTAAAGTGAATTTTTTAACCTTTTTAGCCAAAATGTCATTGGAATCTTCTGGTTTTATAAGAATATTCATTATTATATTCTGGCATGCCTGTGCAGATAGGGTTTTGTTCAGTGAATAATGCCTTTTGAGCCACCCATTGGCAGAGAGAGTACCATACCAGGTACCAGGATACTAGGAAGGAGGACCAAAGAAGAGTCTTTGCCTTCAACAAGATTGTTTTTAAAGCTCTTTATCCTTTTTAGTAAGTTGGGATTCCATTCATCTCCCTAAGAAGGATGAAAGGATGATCTTTGTTTTTATTGGCAGGAATGAAGGGTGGAGTAGGGGAGTTCAACATCTATTTTTTTTTTTTTTTTTGCAAATGAAGTAGTATGCTTTAGAGTAGCCAGACCCTTTGGGCTTTGATCACTGTTAGAGCATAGCCAAGTGTACTAACACAATATGGTACCAGATGCTAGAAAGAAATTTAAAAGACCGTGTACCTTAAGTAGTTTACTTAGCAGGATTCTTCCCCCCTCTCCCTCTTGAGCCAACAAATCGATTCTGTCTAATTTGACCACCACCAATTAATTAATTCAGATGTAAATTAAAAGAAGTTATTATTTGGCTGTTGCAAGATTGTTATGTATGATTACATCATTTTCTCATATTTTAATTAATATTTAGAATCCCAAGTTTCGTCTTATATTTTTTTCCCTAAAGAGTCTTGCTACAAATCTTGTAATATCTAAAGTGCATGCTTTATGAAGACAGGGGAGCACATTTAGTTAATGGTATGTGATGGTGGCAAGAATATTAACCCAAAGCTTTGTTTATGATAGGGGTAGGATTGGGGTCTAAGCCTGGTGTCACTGAGAAAACACATAATTGCTTCAATGTTTGTGATGATAAGTGAGTCTTAATTACATGAATTCAGATTATACCGCACATGGTTTGTGACATGCCTGAAAACATGAGTGTATTGAGTAGATGAAGACTAAATCATTAGCAATCAACCATTGTGCTCCTTGAATTCTTTTTTTCTTTAAAGAACAATTGTGTAAGGGGATTAACACATCAGGTTTTGTGTTGAAACATCTCTTAACGAAAATTTATGATCTTGAAATAAGGACCAGGGTGAGAACAAGGAGTCATCTTTTTTTTTTCTTATTGACTAATTTAATAATGGCCACATGGAAGGACATATGACCATCTTCACTAAATTAATTTTTTCTTAGTTGCGTGGCAATGTATATTTTTGCGCCCTGAGACTACCAAACAAAAAAAAAAATACATTTGGAAGTAAAGGCCACCCTTTGGATATTTATATTAGTTCCGGGTCTTCTTTGCAAGAAGCAGAAACTGACTCTAACACATAGAGGAAAGAGTTGATCGAAAAGATGCTGGGAAAAGCACAGACTTGACAAGGATCCTAGAGAACCAGGCTTGGAGAATGGGTAGGCTTTCCTAAAATGTGGCTACACTCTGGCTCTGCCTTTGAAACTGAGCCACCAGAAATACCATTTGGGGTTCTGGCCTTGCTTTTTCTTCTCTTCCAAATGACATGGACCATAGCTAGCAATCTGCTGGCTCATAAAACTAGCCCTACTGGTTAAGGACCTCAACGAGCCCCCACTTCAGATTTCTAAATACTACACTGAATCTCATTTCCCAGGGGAACCTTGAAGTCTTCAACCTAGATCTTGTTCTCAACTCTTTCTTAGTCTTTCTACTTTTTCCATTATATTCTTTGATATATTTGAGAAATTGGCTTACTTTTAAAAAATATCTCCAAAGGTTTGGCAAAAATTCTTCCTTTTTAAGTCAAAGAGGAGAAGCACTGAGGCCCTGTAGACTCTACAGTGGAGCAGCCACTATGACACGAGCAGTAACATCCTCTCAGGGCTTTCAGCCACCAGCTTTCCCAGGCTGCTGGGAGATGCACCTGGAATTCATCAGGATTTCAGATCAATTATAACTGTGTTCTCATCTGCTTCCATAATGACAGCATCTGGCTTTAGCCAAAAAGCCTGAATTTGGTTATTAAAGGTTCAACTCCCTCCCACATTTGACCTTCCAGTACAGAAAGATGGAGCCTTGTGAAATGAGTCACTCAAGGCCACCAGCGCTCTGTACACAGCGCTCTTGGCAGTGGTTGTTCTTTTTTCCGCCTGTTGCTAGAAGGCTTCCTAAGAAAGCTGATGTGTGGTTTAGCTACTGGGCATCTGAAAGGACTCGTGCTACACATTATAAAGTTGATTTAAGAAAGCCTGTCAAGTTTTATTTATAGTGACCAAATTGGGCAGGAAGGAGAGCGAAGATTTTGGTGTGCCTCCAGCATCCCTCTGAGTTTAATCCCATCTAATCTATCCTCTCAAGCATTTGAGGGGAAAGGATTATAAATCTAGCATGAGACCATCCAGATAACTTCCTAAGTGGTAAAGTAAGGGTACTTACTTTTTTCAGTCTCTCATTGAACTATGAGCAATATATTCTCTCAAATCTCAAACTCTGGGAGCCACAGTCCTAAAGCATCTATGTATTTTGCAGTATGAGGCCAGAATTAGATTGATGTAATTCACTAAGACTCTTCTTGGCTGATCCTCCTTCTTAGCATTAGGGAGCAAAGTCCTAGTCTTATGTGGTATTAATGCTGTTGAGTAACTTTTTTTGTCTGTTTATCAACTGTTGTAATTATTTCCCGTGGATACGGAAGTACCCCAAACTTAATTAGGCTCCTGGCTTCTCTGGGTCAGGAAGTCAGGCTGGCATGGCAGGGATTGTCTCTTCTTTGTTGTGTCTGGGGCCTCATCAGAGAAGAACTGATTGACCAGTGATGGCAGTCCATCTGGAGGCTTCTTCACTCACGTATCTAGTTTTTGAGCTATGATACCTCTCAAGGGCTGGGCCCAGCTGGAACTATCAACCAGAGAGCCTCCATGTAGAACTCCACGTGGCTTGGGCTTCTCACAGAGTATCATCTGGCTTCTGAGAGAGAGTGCCGAAGGAAGGAGCATCGGAATAGCCACCATTCCAAGGGGCAGAGGCTGCTGTGTGTCTTCTGAGCTGGTATTAGAAGCCGTATGGTGTCACTTCTGCCATATTATCTGGGTTACTAGTGAGGCCCTGAGCCCAGCTCGGATGCAGGGGGAAGGAAATGGCTTATCTTCTTGATGATTGGAGTGTTGGGTCACTGTGCAGAACATGTGGGGTGGGAGAGATGGCTGTGGCCTCATACCGTCACAGTGTATGTGACGTCACAGTAAGTCTCATACCTCAGTAACTGTATGAGATTTACCAAAATGTTTATTGTTATTCCTCTTTCATTTCCTCCCTCTTCTTTACTCAGTCCATACTTGGTTTTTCCTTTTGACTGAAAACTTTATAAACTTTTTGACTGGAGATAAAAAGGATAGTTAGTAATTTTTTCACATGAATCTACTATGGGCAAATGATACTGTGAGAGCCTTTCCTAGAGAAAGGAGCCACTTTCATAGAATGTCCAAGCTTATTTTCTGGTAATGAACTAGTTATTTCTTTACCATCAGTGTCTTTAACATCTGGTCAAGGGAGCGAAGGCTGGCATCTTCCTGATCGTTAAGGGGTGAGTTATTCTAACTTACTGGAAAAAATGTGAATGCCCTCTGTGTGTCAGAAACATTGATAAATAGTGGAATAAGAAAATGAATCAGACAGATGCCCTACCTTTAAAAGGGAGCTTCCCAGGCTAGTTGAGGAAGCAGATAAGTACTTGAACAGTTATAATACCAGTCATTATGAAGGTAATTGCAGGAAGCTCTACAAAGAGGAGGAACAGCTGACCGAGACAAAGTAGGGGGAGGAGGCAGATGGGGAAAGAGCTCTCAGGGAGGCTCCCTGTAGGAGACAGTGCCTCAGCAGAGTTTAGGGTGAGCAAGGTTAACCAGGTGTATTCCTTTCCCATTGCTGCTGCAACAAATGACTACAAACTTTGTGGCTTAAAAGGATACCAGTTTATCATTCTACAGTTCTGTAGATCAGAAGAATAAAATGAGTCTATAGGGCGGGACCTCTGAAAGCTCCAGGAGAGAATTCATTTCCTTGGCCTTAGCAGCTTCTAGAGACCACTTCGATTCTTTGGCTTCTGGCCCCTTCCTCCAGATTTAAAGCCAACCACATAACATCTTCTCTGTCTCTCTGCTTCTATTGCCACATTGCCTTTTCTCTCTGACTTCTCTGGCCTTCATCCTTTAAGGACCCTTTTGATGACATTGGTCCCATCCATAATAATCTAAGACAATCTCTCCGCTTGAAGTTTCTTAATTTGATCATACCTTTGCAGATACCATCATATGTTTGTAGATATGATCAAATTACGGAACTTCAGGTGGGGAGATTATCTTTTTGCTGTGTAAGGTAACATAGTCAAGGGTATCAGGAATTAGCACGTGGACATCCTGGCCGTTAGGAGGAATGCATCATTCAGCCTGTCACACCAGATAAAAAGAGTGAGGGTGTCATTTTTTACCAAGAAGGTAGTATAAAGAAAAATTGGTAGAAGAGAAAAATTGGGATAGGAAATCAAAGGCAGATCAGAAAAGGCCCCCTTGCTTATCCCAGGCTCTTCATAGTGCCACATGACCTAAAAGGAGCAAGTATGCTCCCCAATCGACTGTTTAGATTTTAACTCTGTTAAAAAAAAAATTTGCTTGTATGTTTTGCCCTGAAAGTCAATTAACAGTGGGCTCAGCATGCAGTTGCTTTGATAGAGCAGGGTGTGTTTGGGGTCTGAGATTTGTTTCAGAAATCTTACCATTCATATTTCTCATTCCTTGGGCCCCTTTTTTCCACCGAGAGTCATCTGCTTCATCAGCTGCTGTATTCATTCACTTATCACATCTTCAGGAGTGCCCTTTTTTGGTGGTCCTGGGGGAGCTTTAAAAATAAAAAGGAAGTACAGGGGGATAATGGTGCTCAGAGCCAGGCCAGATTGTCACATTATCTGTTGTACAAATGTAGAGATGCTTTGCTTCACAACCTGACTTTAATTAGATCCCTTCTGCACCACATAAGCCGAGTGCAATTTTATACAAATAGGGAGCCTCATCCTCTATTTTAAATATAGTAGCCACTGAAAAAAATAAAACAAAAAAGGTGTTAGGGTGTTGCTGCCATGTTATTTTTATTCATATAAAAATACTGCTTCTATAATGCATGTCCTTTGCCAACTATAAAAGCTGGCATATGTGCCCTTATTTCATATTCTTGGAAGATATCAAGGAGAACCCCAAGAGAAAGCAGTGAGAGCTGGATATTATTTTAAGACCCTGCAGAACCTGAGACAGAGACTGGTACTGTTCCCTAAATATGAGCTTTCACTTGGGAAGTATTTCTTTGACATTTCGATGTTGTCTGGTTTAAGGTGCAGAGGAACGGTATGAAGCACTCTGCTGTGAGCTGATCAGAAAATCAGAGTCAAAACTATTACAGCTTTGGCAATATCATCACCAACTCTAAAAAGCATTCGAATGAAGTTTTCAGTATCCGGGCAGGATTTGGTTGCCATTCTGACATTTATTTCATGAAAGGCCTATTTTAGGATCCTGTTGGTTTGCTCTTCCTGTGTGAAGAGCTGCTTCCCTGCTCTTTTACTCCCTCACTCCACCCTGACTTTTGCATACTCAGGATACTTAAAAAAAGAAAAAGTACTCAATATGTCTTCTAGCTGCATTTTTTTTTTTTTTTTTTTTTGAGACAGGGTCTTGCTCTTTCATCCAGGCTGGAGTTCAGTGGTGCCATCGCACTCCCTGCAGCCTGGACATCCTAGGCTCAGATGATCTTCCCACCTCAGCCTCCTGCATAGCTGGGACTACAGGTGTGCACCCCCACACCTTGTTTTTTTTGTTTGTTTGTTTTTAAATTTCTTGTGGAGACAAGATGTTGCTGTGTTGCCCAGGCTCATTTCAAACTCCTGGCCTTAAGCAGTCCTCCTACATTGACCTCTCAAAGTGCTAGGATTGCAGGTATGAGCCACACTGTGTCTGGCCTGCTACCTGCTTTTTAAATTAGTTTTATATTAAGTAAAAATAAAAATTGCTGCTTTTATATGTCAAGGGATTCTGGATTATAGCTTATTTTAGCAGTCATTAGTCCAGGGCTAAGCCCTAGACACAGGGTTATAGTAACCATCTTATTAAATAAGCATGTAGGTTCAACTATGGCTATTCAAAGTTGTTAAGTGCTAGATATGTTAACTAGGAAGAAGGATAAGATAAATCATATATAAATAATATCTATGTGTATCTGTGTGCATGCATGTCTGTACATTTGTGTATTTATATTAAATATATGTGTGTATATAATAGGAGTAACTTGTAAAGATCTATGTATGCATAGTAATAAGCCCTAAAAGGAAGCAAATGACAGGATTTGGAATGGCACTGGGGCAACTCTGTGCGTGTGTTTTTATTTCTGTTGCTTGGCCCATTGGGGAAGTAATAATTCCTCACGTGGCTAGACTGTCCCTTGTGTGCAGAGTTAGATCTTCCCTCTGGTAACATTTTATATGGCTGGTTTTGTCTTTTCTAAAGATGCTCAGTTGCCTTTTCTGTAACATCTCTCTAAGCTACCATCTTTTCTTCAAAACTGTGAAACAGGATCAGAACTCTTTGGAATTTCCAGGAGACTGTTGAACAAATATCCTTTTTACAATGACCCCATTTCAGGGTAAGGGGAGTGTGTTAGAAAATAAAAGGCATCAGGCCAGGCATGATGGTTCATACCAGTAATCCCAGCACCCTGGGACACCAAGGTACAAGGAATGCTGTAACCTGGGAGTTCAAGACTAGCATGAGCAACATGGTAAGACCCTGTCTCTACAGAAAATACAAAAATTAGCCAGGGAAGGTGGTGCATGCATGGAGGACCTCCAGGTACTCAGGAGGCTGAAGTCGGAGGATTGCTTGGGTCCAGGGGGTCAAGACTGCAGTGAGCTGTGATCACACCGCTGCACTCCAGCCTGGGTGACAGAGCGAGAAACTGCCTGTAAAGAAAAGATAAGGCATGGTCTCTGTGCCACAGAAGATTTTATTGCCTTGACAAAGGTAGAACTAACTTTAGTAGGTATTTTGTTGAGGACCAAATGTATACTAAGGGCAACACTAAGAGGACAGTAATTTTAAACTTTAAGAAAATTATGCATATATTTATATTTGTATGCTTAATTATAGTTTATACCAAAATGTTAGGTGTTACTGACAATAAATGTGCTTATTGAGCTTGACTCCCTATGTGAGTCAAGTTCAAATTTCATTTGAATTGTAAACTCTCGTAAAACACAAGCATGTTTTTTAGTTTATATGGGGTGTCTTATCAATAAGGGCTTTTTTTGTTGGTTTCTTTCAAACTAGCAGTTCTCTTCAAAAGAAAGCATGAACAGAGTTCATGAATGAATTCCATTTTCTTCTTTATTGTAAACATTAGTATATTTATGTCATGCACATAAAAAGGCATATAAGTATGTAGAAATAGGCTACCGTTAATTTTTTATTTAATAAAAATTTATGGTTTGTTTATTGTTTCCTTAGTGCCAGTAGGCTAGTATATATTATTTTGTTAATTCTCAGATACGCTGTCTGAGGTAGGGACACAGAGGGAGAGCTCAGAGCAAATGGGCTACCGATGTCTCTAGGAAATGATAACTCTGGGATTTTTACACAGATCCATTTAACTCAAAGTTTATATACAGCCTTACATAACATGCCTTGCATTCCAGGCACTTTCTACACAGGTTCATATATTGTCCTCAATTTTCCACCAAAAAGCAAACCTAATGGGAATGGTTGGAGATTGGATAGATTATTGGAGTGTTTAAAATTGCTGGTAAAATTCAGAACAGACCATGCCGTTTGTACAGGGCCCAGTGGGAGAAGAGGGTAGGTCCTGAGCAGGGTGATGAGGAAGGGAAGAGACCCGATTTGATGGAGAGAGTTCTGGGAGCAGAGAGATTGGCATGAAATCTGTCTTAAAGGCAGCATAAGTCAGAATATATTTGTTGCTTGGCCAGGAAAAATGACCGGGGCCCATGTTACAGAACAAAACGTGACGAGAGGCAGGCATGAATGAGGTTCTGAGGAAACCGTGGTGGAGAGATTGGAAACCTGTGATCAAAAACAAAAACAGAAACAAAACAACTCAACTAGAAGATACAATTAGGAGGGAAAAAAGAGGGAAGAAATTAACAATTACATGATACCTGACAGTTTAGAAAATGCTTTAGGTATATTGCATTTGATTCTGTGAAAATCTGCAAAAAACCTTTTATGCAATTTGGATAAATCTTAAGGAGTATTGTGTAGCTCTGTATAACATACAGCAGAGGGGAAAGTTGCTGCTGTCTGGAAGACAGGTGGTTTGGTTATCAAATGACTGAGCCCTGAACCCAGTTTGTGGCCATGGCAATGAATATGCAGCCCAAAAATGACAGAAAAGGCAAAAAGAGGGTGATCACTGAATATGAGAATGGACACAGAGGAGAATAAGAATCTCTTTAAATAGGCCGGGGGCGGTGGCTCACACCTGTAATCCCAGCACTTTGGGAGGCCGAGGCGGGTGGATCACGAGGTGGAGAGATCGAGACCATCCTGGCCAACACAGTGACACCTCGTCTTTACTAAAAATACAAAAATTAGCTGGACGTGGTGGCGTGCGCCTGCAATCCCAGCTACTTGGGAGGCTGAGAGAGGAGAATCGCTTCAACCCAGGAGGCGGAGGTTGTGGTGAGCCGAGAATGCACCATTGCATTCCAGCCTGGGCAGCAAGAGCAAAACTCCGTCAAAAAAAAAAAAAAAAAAAAGAATCTCTTTAAATAATACACATTTACTGAAGAGGACAGTAGCACAACCAGAATGTGAACAAATACAATCTGGAGATTTCTTTTTTCAGGCAAAGAAAATAAAACTTTTTTTTTTAATTTATTTTTTTAGTGAGAGTATAATGCCCGAGGTCAGATTCTTAGTTATGCAGTGAAGATAATGAATGAGAGAGCAAGTTTAAACAGAGGTGACTAAGGAGAGAGGGAGTGTGTGTATGTGTGAGAGAGCTCCAATAGGGATCGTAACTAAGTAACTGAGGAGGACAACTCCCCCACAGGGACCCTAATCTAGAAAGAGTAGAGTAAGGAGACAATGCTAGAATGGGCTAGAAGGATGCATAGAAGTGACCAGCACAGCACAGAGGGGAGATGGTTAAGACGATAAGAGGGCACCTGGTAGGTCTGGTATATTGTAAGTTTTTGCTTTAGGTGAGAAGTTAGTCGAATGGTTTTTATATCCCTTCCAATTCTGCGGTTTTATGATTCTATATAAAACTTTGTCTATACATGCCTATGTATGTAATGTCTATTGTGTGTACATCTTCAGATAGTTCCCTCTAAGAAAGGTTAAGTGCTTCTTTGACTGCAGATATGAAAACAAAGTACCTAGATAATAAAATGGTAGGTACCTTCGTTTTCAAATGAGAAGAGAAACTGACATATCTGAGGCTAGTTGGCAGGATAGCAACAATCCTCAAAGAGATCACTGTGACTGTCTGTAGACAGTATTGTGACTTTGGTCCTAAGTTCCCTTTTATGACTCCCGAGAAGGTGGCTGCATCAATCCCTTGGCTCACGATTCATTTAAAAATTCTGCAGTGTGTCTAAGGACCTCGCTGTTTCCCTAGCCTGAGAGCAAGCTGGCTATGCTGGCCCTGCTGTTAGTACCACCTTACGAGGTGCTGTTGAGGGCTCGTCTGCGAAAGAAGATTCGCTGGCTTGTGTAGCTTTTGAAAGATAGAGCTTTTGAGTCTTGATTTAAGCTTTTCATTTTCCAGTTCCCCTGTCCTACCCCAGACTGTTCTGCCTATGGCAGCTCAACAGCCATTCTTTATTCCTTTCAACACAGCGGTGTATGTGGCTTCTGCCTAGCTCTTTAATTTTATATATCAGTCTGCCAAGAATTTATAATCAAGGCTCGGTTTTCATTCACAATTGACTGAAATACACTCACTAGAAGAAAATGGCCCCTTGGTTCCTGATTATGGTCCGACAGTCACTGTCAGTCACCTCTCATCTTGCAGTTGAGTTCTCTGACAAGATAGTCCCCCCAGGCTCTGCGTCACAGGGGAGTGGAAATGGCCAGTCATGGTAACATGAGCTATAGGCTCTGTGTTGTTTTGGCAGTTTGGTTTTGGCATTGGAAAATGAGGGCTCCTTTCCTGCCCATAAACGTACTAGCAACACATGTGATATCCCAGATTTACTGGTTCACCACTAAAAGCAACACTGAATTTTTCATTTTCAACTATTTTCCAGGAATAGGTGTAAAACTAGTAAAGGGTGGTTTCTATGTGGAACGTGTCGAGAATATGTTTAGCACATTGGTAAAAGATAATTTTTTTTGTTTCTTGTGTATTTGTTCATGATTGATTGATTGTTGTTGTTGTTTTTGAGACAGAGTCTTGATCTGTCACCCAGGCTGAAGTGCAGTGGCACAATCTTGGCTCACTGCAACCTCCACCACCTGAGTGCAGGCAATTCTCATCCCTCAGCCTCCTGGGTAGTTGGGACTACAGATGTGTGCCACCACACCCAGCTGATTTTTGTATATTTAGTAGAGATGGGGTTTTGCCATGTTGTCCAGGCTGGTCTTGAACTCCTGACCTCAAGTGATCTGCCCCCTTCGGCCTCTCAAAGTGCTGAGATTATAGGTGTGAACCACCATGGTTGGCCCATGATTATTTGATATTATGTTATCAGGCATCCCAGACAAATTTGTTTACTTGGGTGGATTCATTCAGCATAAATTTCTGAACTTTGAGGTATGTGTGTTCTATATATTTTTTTCCCATGCAGAGGAGATCTGTTTCTGTCCCTTTTTCATATTCTTGCTTGAAATCTAACATTCACTTGGCTTTGGGGAAAGAATATCTTCTAGCCTTGTAATGAGTCTACATGTGACAGGGTGGGCAGTTCCCAGAAGTAACCAGGGAACAGTTAGGGGCTGCTTCCGTCCAACCTGGTAAGTACCTGGGATTGTACCTGGCCTTGTTGAAGAATTGCAAGGAAATCTTTTCTTTTTCTTTTTTTTCTTTTTTTTTTTTTTGCAACAAAGTCTTGTTCTGTTGCCCAGGCTGGAGTGCAGTGGCGCAATCTCAGCTCACTGCAACCTCTGCCCCCCAGGTTTAAGAGATTTTCCCACCTTTGCCTCTAAAGTGGCTGGGATTACAAGTGTACTCCATCAAGCTCAGCTAATTTTTGAATTTTTAGTGGAGACAGGGTTTTGCCATATTGACCAGACTGGTCTTGAACTCCTGACCTCAAGTGATCCACCTGTCTCGGCCTCCCAAAGTGCTGGAATTACAGGCATGAGCCACCATGCCTGGTCATCTTTTTTTTCTACTTTGTAAAATGGTGGAGGGTTCCATTCTATATAAAGACACTCTGCTGGTCTCTGGATGATGTGGCTTCATCTTTATTGAGAGATGGCACATTTAGTAGATCTTTATATAATATGGTTGATTCCCAAACAACCTTGCAAGAAATTTTACTATTATCTATTTATTTGCTTCTTCAGGTTTTAAATTTAAGAATTCATCACCTATGTAGAAATAGAGGCTAGCCTGTAATCCAGTAGTTTCCAAGCTTTTGGCCCCTGCACCCCTTTTTATACTCCTAAAAGTTACTGAGGTCCCCGAAGAGTGTTTGTTTATGCAGGTTATGTGTTGATATTTTCCATATTTAGACATTACAACAAAATTTCAGGCCAGGCATGGTGGCTCACGTTTGTAGTCTCCGCACTTTGAGAGGCTGATTCATAGAAGACAGGCGTATTCTTACATCTGCTTTTGGGTTTAGTCACTTGTGCTGTTGTTTTTGTTGAAGTCAATGAGGAAAACTTAGCCTCACACAGATATGTTGATGAAAAAGAATTATTTCAACAGCATTTTCAGGTAATAGTGGCCATTCTTCTTTGATACTATACAAACACCGGACAAGTAGTAATTTCTTCAAGTTTAGTTACAAAGTAGAATCCGAAATCATATCAGTGAACTTTTTCTATACTGTTGCATTAAAATCTATTTGCCTATATTGCACCTGGAACGAATTTACAAGTTTGCAACAACATTCAGTCGTCATTTGAAAAATAATAGTACACTGAGTTCTCTAGATCTTCCAATAATTGGCAGATTTCATAATGCAATATTTTAACAAATCACATGCGTTGTTTGTAGCTCCAATCTCATTAGAGAAGTCTTTAAATATTGGGAAGCGGTCACACTCCTGGTGGTGCATCCAAGTGTTCATGTGTTTGAAAGCTTAATTTTTATCATTAACAACAAATATTGTCAGCTGTTATCTTTAAATTAAAAGGTGTACTTTGTTCATTTTCAAGAAAATACCTGCCAAGTATATAAGTCTGAATAACTATGTTGTGTCAGTCATGCTTTCAAGTAAGAACAAAAGAGTGGCTAGTTCATCTTGCAATTGAAATAATCACAGAAATGCGTTTTCTCAAGACAATCAATCATACTTCAGTATGCAGCAGAAATGCCTTATGCAGACTCCAGGCCATCGTCTAGAGTATTATAAAGATGTGTATCTAGGGGTTGAGATGTAATAAAATTAATACGTTTTATGCTTCATCAATGAAATTTTTAAGTGAAACTGGCTTTTAAAAAAAAAAAAACTGAGAATGCATGGCTGTGGTGAATACAGTGATTACTAGTATAATTTGGTGCATTGCCTTGATGCATGCTATGGCACTGACAGCATTCGCTATCATTTCTTTTGCGCCACCAGTGCAACTGCTATCTCTGTGAAAGTGTTAAGTAGCATCTTAGCATTATTGTACAGATAATGCTGCCCTCACAAACCTCATAAAAAGGCCTCAGGGATGCTTGGTGTTCAAGGACCGCACTGTAAGAACTGGCACCCAAATTCATTGCTGTCATCTTGCACTTGGTGGAAGTGGTTCCAATTGGCTTGGAATAAGTGGAAAGTCCTTCGGTTGAGACCCAGAGGTGATCATGAGCGTTAGGGTGAGCTTGCAGAAAAGCACAGATGAAAGTAGAAGGGTTGCGAAATGAGAGAAGCGATCTGTAGACAAACTGCAGGCATTTGCCTGTTGTTGGCCTGAGATCTTTGATCTGTCAAAGAGTCCTTGTCTTCAAGGGCCCTGCATTCATGGCATACCATGGAATGACTAGATTTTTAGTGATTCAGGTGTGAGGAGAGCATGGGCTGATGGCTGCCCCCTCAGCAGGTCCTGAGATCTGAAATGGCTGTAGGCTTTAAACAGCTCCAGCCACGTGCCGTTGCTGTGGTTTAGAGAACGTGTGATGACCTCTAGAGATGTCATTGTGTCCCTTCCCTTGCTCAGCTTGACCTAATTGGATATGCTCAAAGGAGGAAGCTGTGAAGATAATTGATTGAAAATAAGGAACAGTGTTAGGCTCCTTTTACTTTGAGGAGTCCGACTGGTAAGTCATCCCAGAGAGGACTCAAGGCCTTTGTCATGTAATCCTCAGGTAGCTATTTAAATTAAAGGGTGAATACGGTGACTCACGCCTGTAATCCCAGCACTTTGGGAGGCCGAGGTGGGCAGACCACTTGAGACCAGGAGTTCAAGACTAGCCTGGCCAACATGGCAAAACCCTGTTTCTACTAAAAACACAAAAATTTGCCAGGCATGGTGGCATGTGCCTTTAATCTCAGCTACTCGGGAGGCTGAGGCAGGAGAATTGCTTGAACCCGAGAGGTGGAGGTTGCAGTGAACCAAGATAGTGCCACTACTCTTCAGGCTGGGCGACAGAGCGAGACTCTTGTCTCAATCAATCAATCAATCAGTCAATCATTATCATTCTCTGTTGAAGAAATACAAGGTATTTTGGCTTTCTAGTAGAAATGGAAGTGTATTAGTCAGGGTTCTCCAGAGAAACAGAGCCCTCAATAGGACATCTGTAAATATATCTATAGATGTAAGAGGAAACATTATGGGAATTTGCTCACTTGGTTATGAAGGTAGAGAAGTTCCATGCTATGCATCTGCAAGCTGGAAACCCAGGAAAGCTGGAAACCCAGTTAGAGTCTGAAGGCCTGAGAAGTAAGAGCCAGTGGTGTAAGTTAAGGAGTCTGAAGGCCTGAGAACCAGGCGCTGCAATGTCCAAGGGCAGGGGAAGAAGATAGATGTCACAGCTCAAGATGAGAGACAATTCACCCTTCCTCCAAATTCTCTTGTTTTTTTCCTGTTTGGGCCCTCAGTGGATTAGAGATGCCCAACCACATTGGAGAGGGAGATCTTCTTTCCTCAATCTCACAGACACACCCAGAAACATTTCACCAGCTCTCTGGGTATCACTTCACTGCCTGAAGTTGACAAATAAAGCCAACCTTTACTAGTAGCTTTGAAAGACTCTATGTGTCCTTCCTAATGACCAGGAGATATAAGTCTTGCACTGAAGCTAGAGAGGTTCATGTTGGACTTTAAGCATGTTTTGGAAAGAGATCATTTATGACATATTTTATGGAGGAGCTTTACTCTCTAGAATTTATTGAAATTCATCTTTTTTTAGAGGAGTAGTAAAAAGACATTTCTTGTTTAAGGGGTGATGCATCAGTGAGTCGTCCTTCGGGGATTTTAGTATCTTTTTGCTTCTATGTCTGGATTCTTTATTCAGTACAGCAAGATATGGGTGTGGAAATTAAGACAGTCATATGGCTGGTCTGTGTGCCTCCTGTCAAACATCTGGATATTTGGAAACATCTGGAAAAGTTACTGAGGTTTTCACAGGGGTGTTCAGCCTTACGCGGATGAAACCTCAGGCTCATTGTTGTGTCCTGGTCCAAGATTGATATAAATGTTGTATTTCTAAAGGAGGAGGGTTGACTAAATTATAGAATCCATTTAGTTGCTTAGCTTACATTAGTTTTTGTTTTATCGGAGTGAGATAAGGTTGTTCATTCCAGAACATTTCTGCTGGATGAACATACCCACAGTTAAATCCCAAGGAGACTTGAGAGCCAGCAACAGGTCGGAGTGATCTGCTTCTGTCACAGCCACTGCTTGGTGTATGTGTATGAATTGTCCAGTCACTTCAAGCGACAACAATAACAGACAATTGACAGCCACAGAACACCCCAGAAAAGTAGTTTTGTCAGGCCACTATGGCGTCAGTAACCCTCAAAATGCTGGTGCACTCAGTAGATGGTACAAGATGGTTTTCACCTAGGACTAACTATGAAATAACTGTTTACTTCACGAGGCCCTGAAAAGAAAACGGAACTTTTGTTCTCAGGCAGGCCCTGAGAATGATGGTCTAATCAGTCATAATAGAGTGTGCCTCTAAAAGGGTGCCCTCCTGCAGGGAGCCTCGCAGATCACAGGGGCCTATTGTAAGAGGAGAAAAAGAAAGTATTGAGGCAGGCGCCAGGCAACAGGGCAAGAAGGAAACACTTAAGCAAAGGGCCTTTAATTTTTATATAACTAACCCAGAAGCATATTTTATAGCCATCTCATAAGAGGCCTCAATCTGGCTGCAGACCTTGTGTGGTACCCTGGGAGCTGTTGCTGGGGAAAGCCAGAGATTGTCACTGACCTTGAAGAGGGACACAGAGTTGGCTGAAGGCCGGGCGTGTGTACTTCACCGTCTGCCTGGCAAGATAATACCCAAGGTTTTTGTAAAACCATCTCCTCTCTGCTATTAGCTTTTAGTGAAATCATCCCCTAAGCTCTGCTACCCTTTGAGATGCTTTAAACTACAGCCACCTTCGCATCCAGGGCCCCAGATTTCTCCAAATGGTTTGGGACACTGTTCACAAATGTCTTTCACAGATGTTGGAGAATACAGTTGAGTTGTTTGTTTGGCAGAAGTTGTGCTTTTGCTTCAAATCTCCTTTAAATGAAAATGAATCTTAGTTGTCCTGGGAGTGGCACATGTTATCTGCGCAGGGCGTGGGATTTCTCAGCTTTGCAATCAGGAATGAACCAGATTGGGTGAGAGACTGGTTTGACCTTTATGTTTGGTACTCAGGCCTGGCATAGCCAAGTGCATTCCTGTGAATTTGTTTCTGTGGAGCTCCCATGCCAGTCAGCTTGGCAATATCATGTTCTACTGCCATGCTAGATGAGAAATTTAGACCTTCAAGAATACTGAGGGAGAGATTTTTTTTTTCATATTTTTTTACTAGTAATGAAACCTTTCTTTTTCCCTCAGAAGCAATCTTACCAGACAACTAAGTAAGGATAAGAAGATATGGATAGTGAGGGTGGAATTCTCAAGAACCTTACTTAGGCCTTCTCTTTCCCCGCCAAGCCCCTGACCTGGAATTCCCCCATGCCCCCAAAGCTCTGTAACCTGTATAGCTTCTTCTCCTTTAATTCCTCTGTAACCCTGATTGTTTTCTTAAAGTATGGTTTGCAAACCAGCAGTATCATCTAAGGCTCTCAGTTTTAGGTTTTTTTTTTTTTGAGACGGGGTCTCACTCTGTCACCCAGGCTGGATGGAGTACAATGATGTGACCTTGGTTCATTGGAACCTTCGCCTCTTGGGTTCAAGTGATTCTCCTGCCTCAGCCTCCCGAATAGCTGGGATTACAGGCACCCGCCACCATGCCCGACTAATTTTTGTATTTCTAGTAGAGGCAGGGTTTCTCCATGTTAGCCAGGCTGATCTTGAACTCCTGACCTCAGGTGATTCACCCGCTTCAGCCTTCCTAAGTGCTGGGATTACAGATGTGAGCCACCGCACCTGGTCTAAGGCTCTCAATTTGATGGATGTGAAAACTGAAGTCCAGAGATGTTCACTCAGTAGTCCAAGCTAACAACAGGGTAGTGGCTGAAATGTGACTTATAACCCAGGTTTTACAGTCTTGCCTAATATGCCACATAGTCGCATTTCTACCCTTACAGCCTTTTGCCCCCATCAGTGTTAGAGCTTGAAGGTGCAAGGAGACGCAGTTGTATTTAGGCAGGACCCCACAGGGATGGGCAGATAGCTGGCTGTGTTAGCAGAGTGAAGTCTGTGGTCCAGGATTGAGCATGATCATTTTCACTTTACACATTGTTAATTGGGGTTGTGAATTTATTCACATGCAGCTGATTTCTAGATGATCTGTAATGAAGATGCCTCTTGGTTTTCAGTAGAGGCAAGGCTTTTCCAGGGCATATACTTCTATTTGTCTGCTGAGTTACTTAATTTCTGGTAGCCCCAGCAACTAGCAGTAGAAGTCTAATCCCTGATAGGTCAGTCCAGTGCACAAAAGGATTCCTTGCCACTCTGCTCTGCTCAGTCCTTTTGTAGCTTTTCAAGTTTCTCCCCACCCCACTTACTAGAGTACATATTATTGATATGGGAAATTGGTATCAGAGCTGGTGGGAGAAAGAGATATGCCAGTGAATATAAAAGTCAAGAATGACACATTTTAACTGCAAGAATATAGCTTTTTTATTAAAAAGTGTTTGTACCATGTATGATCTGGCCTTTGTGGGCAGATGGAAGTGATATGCAGCAATATATAATGTGTAATGATATACATGTGCAAATGTTCTCCTGGCTCTTATAAACGTTTTGATGAAGTGCTTGAGTTCATTCCCATGTAGGCCAATGCTTGGTTTCTGAAAATAACTGAAAATTAGTGTCTCATTCCTTTCATCCTTACCGATTTTCTAGAGGCCACCACAAAGGAGAGAACACGTTCCCCCGTGATGGTCCTGTTTTACCCAGTGTGTGGGGGTGGTCCAGATGTGAGCAGTATGAACGAAGACAGCTTTCCTTTGATGTGGGACACAACTTTTACCGACCTTCCCCAAGCAAATCTTCCTGTTTCCTGTGGGATTGTAGTGTACACTTGTTTAATAATTGCTAAAGTAATAGAGAAACAAATGTGAATCTGGCCTGCGTGCCTCCTTTCCTTCATCAGAAACGAAGGGGGCTCTGGAACCCATGCTGTGCCTGTGGAACATGTCAGGAAACACCACCCTGAGTTCGTTAGTTGAGATTAGCAGCAAAGCAGGCTTGGGCTTCGTGGACTGTGGTAGTAGGGGTCCTTCTAGTCCTTGCCGTGGAGAGCGGTCACACTGTTCCTTTCAAGGTTTTCCAAAGCTGGCATTGGTATTGTAATGTCATTTTGCGCATTTGGATTATTTTCGCCTAGTTCAAAGCAGCTATAAATAGGAAGACATTTAGATCTGTTATTTTTTAAGACTAAAGGTATTTCTCTGTTTTGTAATGCACATGTTCTCAGCAGGGATTTGTCTGTTGACAGAATGAGGGATTTCTAAAGAAACACATATATTCAAGGCTCTTCTTAACATCTACTTCAGGTCTGTCTGCCAGGCTAGTGCTGTGTTTTTTGGGATCTTTATCCACCATGAAATCTAGTGTTGCTTGCTCTCTATTTGATTCCATCTCTTTAAAGTAACAGGCTATGTGAGTAGTTTGTTTCTGTCCACATGTGCTTTATCAGCCATTTAAAACCTATTTTTTTCTAAGACCCTACCTGTACCCCTGGTTATTTGTGGGTTACCTTATTCATTGTACTTATGCAGGAGCAGTGGACCAATTCCTGCGGCATTCCTGATACCCGGTTATAGTAGCTGTGTTTGTGTTGCTCTGTTAGAAGTTGAATGAGCTGGAGATTTAATGATTTAGTAAATCAGTTTGTAATTGGTGGTCAGAAAGGATGAGTGTTCAGTCAGCTAGTCAGATATTATATGAGCCATTGGTTCCCAGATGTTGGTCCAACAATCATGAGTATTCACAGATTTCTAGGCCCATCTGGGGAGATTCTCACAGAGTATGTCTCAGTACAGACTCTAGGAATCTATAATTTTTAGCAGTTCCATGGAAGATTCTGGTGCAGGGATGTCAAAGTATGCGTGATATAATTATTATGTCTTTTAGTGATAACATTTTTTATCTCCGTGTGTCTCAGATAATGCTGGAATGCCTTAACTACCTCCTTTAATGGAATATGTTTATATGGGCATTCTAGGCTATGTGGGAGAAGGAATTTCTGGCTGGCCATCAGGGACCTGGTTCTAGCCTTGGTTCTGCCACTCTCTGGACCTTTCATCAGATTAGAGAGGTTTAATCTGTGTGTAGGTCTAATTCATAAATTGAGAGCATCAGATTATGCAAGGTATTTTTCAGCTTTCTAACATTCTTTGATTTGAAGAGCTTTGCCTCCTTAGGAATTGTTTTGGTTATCACTGTTCATGAACAGTTAGCTGTTGCCTCATTTAGGTTAGCATGTACTTAGCCCCTCAACCAAACATTAGTCATGGTCTGCTTCTCAGGAGAGCTGGCAGCTCTCTCCAAATTCAGGATGGCCTCTTTTCCTCTTCTCCTACTGCCACTACCAACCACCCACAATAAAACAGAAGTAAACTATTTTTTTTTTTTTGAGATGGAGTTTCGCTTTGTCACCCAGACTGGAGTGCAGTGATGCAATGTCAGCTCACTGCAACCTCTGCCTCCAGGGTTCAAGCAATTCTCCTGCCTCAGCCTCCCAAGTAGCTGGAATTACAGGCCACCACTCCTGGCTAATTTTTGTATTTTTAGTAGAGACAGGTTTCACCATATTGGCCAGGCTGGTCTCAAACTCCTGACCTCAGGTTATCTGCCCACCTTGGCCTCCCACAGTGCTGGGGTTGCAGGCGAGAGCCACTGCGCCTAGCCTACATTGGGGTTTCTGCTAAAGAAAATTCAGATTGTAGTCCTGACCTTTTGTATGTAAAACCTCAGGGTTTTTTACTCACAGGTCCCTCTTTGCAGGCAAGGAATGCTTGTCTCTTTGGGCATAAGATGTGGCTGATGTCATAGTCTAGGGGGCTGGACCTGTACAGCCTCACCCGCTTCAACAAACTTTCCATTTCCAGGAACTTGCTGTATATTGTCTAGAGGGGCTAGCTGAGGATGGGGGCAGAACATGGTATCCCCTTAAATCTCCAGTTCTCAGCCATTGAGGATCATCGAAATGATCTGTAGTGCTTTTAAAATTATGCATGCCTTTGTCCCCCCAGACCCACCTGGGCCTGTTGAATCAGACTGTCTAGTGTGGGATTGAACATGTGTATGTCTGTGTGTGTGTGTGTGTGTGTGTGTGTGTGTGTAGGTATTTTTGAGATAGGATCTCAACCCTGTTGCCCAGGCTGGTGTGTGGCACAGTCACAGCTCACTGCAGTCTTGACCTCATGGGCTCAAAGTATCCTCCTACCTCGGCCTCCTGAGTAGCTGGGACTACAGGTGTGTGCCACCACACCTGGCTAAGTTTTTACTTTTTATTTTTAGTAGAGACATGATTTCATTATTTTGCCCAGGCCAGTCTTGAACTCTGGGGCTAAAGTGATCCTCCCACTTCAGCTTCTCAAAGCACCAGGATTACAGGCATGAGCCACTGTGCCAGGTCAATTTTAAAGGCTTTACTTTAGACTCGATCTTTCATATACTATTCCTCTGCATTCTGAAATTATTTTTTGTTAAGGCAGGTATAAATAAATTTTCATGGAGAGTTGTCATGAAAATGCAATAAATGGTGGTCTGAATCTGTTGGAAATATTAAGTTGCTTTGAGACTAGGAGACCCTCAGAGTCTGAAGGCTGTTCACTTTAACGTTCCCAGCATACAGTTTAAAGATGGCAGCCACTGAGGATTTCCCCTGGGGATGGGGAGTCTCCCTACCATGGTTTAATGCTTCATCATGGAAAACAGGAAGCCATTCATGCTTTGTGAAGTGAAGTTTAACATAATTACTCATTTATCTTCTATTCCTTGGAATTTAACAAATATGATTGGGAACTTAGAAAGTGCTAAGCATTGGTATAGATGCTGTGTGGTGAACAAAACAGAATTCCTGCCTTCGTGGGGCTTTCTCTTCATCAAAAAATATGTGTGTTCACATGGAGTTTAACATGACTGAATTAAATGGCTGTATTATGAAATAACATTTTAGAAGAATTTTTGAGGATTGACCTGAGTATCCCTAAGATCACAAGTGTAATCAGAAAATTTGGAGTTTAGCATGTGAAACCTGGATTAAATTAACAAAATATTAACCCAGGGGCTGTGTCTTATTAATGCAGCAGTCAGGAGTGGTTTGGAGAAATATTTTCTGAAGGCAAAATGAATAAACCGGTGGGTATAGGACTTTGCCCAAAAAGTCAACCAAGGACATTGCCAGAATTAAAGTTTGTCCTTTGACTCTAAAAATAAGTCTCCAGAGCTGAGTGTAGTGGTGCATGCCTGTAGTCCCAGCTACTTGAGAGGCTGAAGCAGGAGGGTTGCCTGAGACCAGAAGGTTGAGACTGTAGTAAGCTGTCATCGTGCCACTACATTTTAGCCTGGATGACAGAGTGAGACCTTATCTCTAAAATTTAAAAAAAAAAAGAAAAAGAGAAAGAAAAAAGTCCCCAGAGAGTCACTTGACAGAAATCTTTTTTGACTTTTTTTTAAAGCTCCATGTGTTTTATTTCATGTGTATGCAAATACCTTTGTGCCCTGAAGTTCTCAGTATTTTATGTTTATTTCATCTGATCAATGAAAACATTCATTTGAGCTGAATATATGTGTTTCAAGATTCTGGGATGCTACTTCACAAATTACTATAAATTTCTATTCTCACCTTAAATGGGTTAATATAGCTTCCACAGTGTCTGTTTCTGTGTTGTAGTTTATATTTATGCACTGACATTTTTTGATTCAGTTAGACATAATATGAACATTTTAAATTTGCCTGTTAAAGAGTTTAGATACTCAAATCTTTTTGCATGTCTTTTTTTTCCTTTTTACAAAAGGAAACTATAATCTTTTTTTTTTTTTTTTTTAAACCATGAACTACATTCTTGGATTCTGAATGCACGCTAAGAAATTGGTGAGACTACAAAGACAACCAGTGAAAGAAAAACACATTTGATGTGGATTTCAAAATATCAAGAGAATATGGAAAAGAAACCAAAGATTAGCTTTTGGTTCCAGCTCATGTGGCTGTTTGTGAGTTAACCAGCTTAGAAGGGAAGTAAATAGTTTATGAGAGAGAAAAAGATAGATATTCTGGAAATAATTATTAAGCTGAAATTTCTGCATCTAATTTTGGAATGTTTATGTTTAGAAAGTCACATGCACAATGAAATGTGTGTTTCAGGTTTGTGGAGAAAAACAGCGCTTTGAGAAGTTGATGGAACATTTCAGGAATGAGGACAATAACATAGATTTTATGGTAAGTTATTTTAGTACTCAATAAAGCAAATTCAATTTTAGCACTTTTTCCCTAAATACATACACACACGCACACACACGTATTTATATTACAAAGGACAGGGAATTGAATTGAATATGCTAAAGAACCAATCTAAAATGTCTTTCTTAATCTGTGTTTTCCCTTTAGGGCATTGATTTCCAGTTTTATTCATTACATACACAGTATAGTAAACACCAAAGTACTAATTATAGCAAATAAAGGGGAAGGTATGCAGTTGGAAAAAGCCATGCCTGGTGCAAATGCTGCCATTGTCTAATTGCTGATGATGCTGAATAAGAATCCTTGAGGTAGAAGCAATTTTGACCTTCTTGACTTTTGCAGGCCCCAGCCAGTGCCCTTCTCCAGACTGTATTCTTAAAAATTAAAGTGCTTTGGTTTGTAGAGTTGACTGTATGTATTTCCAAAATCAATATGCAGTTGTGATTTGTTTTTCCTCTCTGATGTCTTTTCTGCTTTGGTAATTCTGTGAGGCTATAATCATACTGGGGATCTCCTTGGCAGGATAGGTGACAAACAAGAACATGTGGTTCCACAGCAGTGCTGTCATTCTAGGGTAAGAAGAATATCAAAGTGAGTTGCAGTGCTTCTGCATTCATAGGCGTAAATCTTAATCCTGGAAGGAAGATAGAATCTACCATAGTGAATTTCTTCAGAAGTTTTACTCTTTAGTGCACCAGATCTGTAGGCCTTGACCCAATCCTGTTGCCCTAGGGAAATTCTAGACCCAGGAGATCCTAACCCGGGTGTAATTTCCCAGATCACTTCTAACCTGAAACAGACATACCAATTACTTCTTACCTTGCAAAGGACGCCAAGTGAAGTTTTCGTTTGAATTGCTTCAGCGGTCATAAAACATGAAACCTAGCTTTGCAGATTTCTAACCCCTTTTGCGAAAAAATTTTTTTGAGTCCTCAAATATTATATGTATCTTAGCCATCAGCCCTTTCCAAATCAGTAAAAAAGATGAAATCCTTTATAGGGAAGCTTTTCTGTTGCATAAAGCATGTTATTTGCTTTTCAAAGTGTATGTGTGTTTGTGTGTGTGTGTGTATCACACACACACATATATGAACGAGGGACACTTACATTGTCCCCCTTATGTACACTTATATGTACACTTATATATATGTATATATATACACACACTTTATGTACACACACACATACACACATATGAAAGAGAAATACTTTTACATTGACTTTTAAAATCTTGTTATTAGGATTTTTTTAGTGAAGTTAAGGCTAATGCTGGCCCTGGTGATAAATATGTAAAGAGGTTGGTGCCTTGTCTCATGTCAGTTTCTTTCTTGTGCCATGTTAGGGTTACTTACTCATTCTGTTAGAGTTGAGGTTGCAAACTGGAGGCTCCCACACTAAAGCCAACCTACCGGCTTGTGAGTTTAGTCTGACAGTGATGATCCTACTTAAAAAAGTTGGATATGATGCATGAAAGTACACATCTGATTTTCTTGGAAACTGAAAATGTCTGAGAACACTAGGCCCCTGTTCCTGCAGAGTGGCAGCTGCTGGAGCCAAGCAGCCCCTACTGCTTTAGTCCAAAGATGTTCTTTCTAGTTTGTCACAGTCCACACCATTCCCTGTTGTGTGACACACAGCCCAGCCTGCTCATTTATGATACTTGCCAGACCCCTTTGCCTTTTGAGTTTTGGCTGAAATCATAATTATATAAAGCCCTTTAAAACACCTGCATTATCCATATACAAACCAGGGCCTATTTTCTGTCAGTTCATTTATTCACATATACGTGCATTGAGGTACCTTCTTTAGGGGCTGCTATTACACAGGTTCTGTGTGCTGCATTCACGCGTCACCTTCAGAGTTGGCTCTTAGGCATATCATGAAACTCAGTAGATCATTTAGACCTGTTTTCAGAAGAGAAATGAAAAGATGCCAGAATCCAACCATATTTTCTCTCCAGAAAATGAGGCTTTTGACAAACTGTCTTGGGAATGCAATTAGGTTGCACAACCTCCAAAACAACATATTCCTCATAACATATAGTATAAATTTTTTAAATGTAGTATAAGACATTTTATCCTTTTTCTGTATTTTTTGTGGACAAAAGAAAACAAAAACTGACAATTTTTTAAAAAAATATTTTTCTAATTTGTATTTTGTACATGCCTGTGTTTAAGTATATTTTTTAAAGCACATTTAGTGACAGAACTCAGTCATTTTTTTTTTTTTTTTTTAGTAAATTGCAGTAGAGTCCTTTTGTAAGCTAGAGACTTTACACATCTTCCAAAGATATCCAGTGTATACCATATCTTCAAAGAAGACTCTAACTCAATAAAAACAATTTTTAAAAGATAAAGGAAATTAGGTTTGGAGAGAGACAAGGAGTCAGGTGGTTCTCAGAGTTAAGTTTGACTCTGTATCCTTCAATCATGTTGTCTCCTTGCCAGAGACTCTGCTGAGCAGTAGCTGTGGAGGGAAAGCATTAGTAAGATGTTTCCACCATAAATAGACTGACTGTCACTGTGGAAAGCAAATTAGATCTGTTGAATGCTGTTCTTTTATTTATCAAACCCGGGACTGGTGTTCTCTGTGGCAGGTCTCACCACTGGTGCAGTTGTGGGGAGAAAGCAGCAAATCCCAAGCTTCTAGGGAGTGGAAGCTGGTTGATTATGTGGAAAAATGGGTCAAGTGTCTGTTGCTATCCTGTTGATAGGGCAGAGCTCACAGGACATTTTTAGGCATGGTTACCTTGTGGTGAGATTGTAGGCGATTTAAATGTTCTTCTTAATGTTCTTTGTAATAATTTTTACATTTTGTACAACATACCTATAATTTACACAGCTTGTCTTATATACCTATGTGACTTTTACTGAGATATAATTAATATACCATCAGATTCACCCACTTTATTTATAATCCAGTGCCTATTTAGCCTATTCACAGGGTTGTACAACCCTTACCACAATCTAATTTAGGACATAGTGTCATTCCCTCCCCCCCACCCCGGCCCCCCAAAAAAGCCCTGTATCCATTGGCAGTCACTCCCATTTATCCCACCCTCAGCCCTAGGCAACCATTAACCTGCTTTCTATCTCAATAGTTTACCTGTTTTGGATGTTTTATATGATTGGAATCATACAACATGTGGTCTTCTATAACTAGTTTTTATCATTTAACATGTTTTCAAGTTTACGTTGTAACATGTGTCAGTAATTTATTGCTTTCTATTGTTTCACAATATTCCATTGTATGGATATACCACATTTTGTTTATTGGTTGATGGACACCGGGTTCTTGCTACTTTTTGGTTATTAATGATGTTACTATGAGCATCTGTGTACAGGTTTTTACATGGATGTATATTTTCATTTCTTTTCACTGTGTATCTAGAAGCAGAATTGCTGGGTCATATGATAACGCTATGTTTATCATTTTGTGTAACAGTCACACTTTTTCAAGTGGCTACCCTTTTTTACATTACCACCAGCAATGGATGAGGGTTTTAATTTCTCCACATCCTTGCCAACTTTTGTTATTGTATTCCTTTTTTATTTTAGCTGCCTTAGGGGGTGTAAAGTGGTATCTTATTGTGGTGCCTCTGTGACTTTTGAATTTAAAAATGATTATAAAATATTTTTAAAGAACAAGTGAAATGAAGGAAAAGGAGATTGGTAAGTGAGCCTCCTTTGTGAAAGTGAAAGCACATATCTACAATTAAACTGCGAAAAAAACCTATAACCCATCTAACCCCTTGACAATTTCATTTCAGGTGGCTTCTATGCAGTTTATTAATATTGTAGTTCATTCAGTAGAAGATATGAATTTCAGAGTTCACCTCCAATATGAGTTTACCAAATTAGGCCTGGATGAATACTTGGACGTGAGTATAATTGTAACCTCTGGCTCCCATATAAGAATTGACTTATTGCCTACCCTCAAAGGTACACTTCCATAGCAGCTAAAGAATGCTTAGAGCTCTGTGCAGTCAACTACTGTAGTGCTAGTTAAAGGGAACCGAGCTGAGTGATGTACTCTGCCAAAGAAGCTGGATTCTTGCAGGGCTCCTGGGACCTCAGGCCACCTTCTGCTAGCAGCCTTTTAGTAAGGGAGTCAGATAACCTCTTGCAGCCTTGCTCCAGCTTTTCTCTGCCTTTGAGCTTCGTCTGGGTCAAGTCTCATTGCATCCTTCATCTGGGCTATTGGGCAATTTGTGTTCTTGGTTACTCTGGGGACCCCATCTGGGCAGGGAAAGTCAAGCCAAGACTGTAGAGTGATGAGTCAGTGCTTAGAACATTAAAAAAAAATGAGGAAATGGACACCAGAGACTTCCTCCTGAAGCTGCTAAATTCTGCTTATAGTGTTTGTGGCTTTGAAAGTTCTACTTTTAGTTCATAGGAGGAGGTTTAAAGTTTCCCTTTTTCTTATTCCCTTGTAGAAGTGTTTAGTCAGTTCCCTGAATTTCTTCAGTTAAGAAACAGAAACTTGATGCGAAAATCAGAAATGGCCTTGAAAAGACTGATGGCCCACACCTGTAATTGCAGCACTTTTGGAGGGTGAGGTGGAGGATCACTTGAGCCTGGGAGTTCAAGACCAGCCTAGGCAACATAGTGAGACCCTATCTATAAAAAAACTAAAAAATTAGCTGGGTGTGGGCTGAGCGCGATGGCTCACGCCTGTAATACCAGCACTTTGGGAGGCTGAGGCAGGCGGATCACGAGGTCAAGAGATCGAAACCATCCTGGCCAATATGGTGAAACTCCGTCTCTACTAAAAAAATACAAAAATTAGCTGGGTGTGGTGGCAGATGCCTGTAGTCCCAGTTACGTGGAAGGCTGAGGCAGGAGAATTGCTTGAACCCGGGAGGCCAAGGTTGCAGTGATCCGAGGTTGCAGAGAGCCAAGATCACGCCACTGCACTCCAGCCTGGTGCCTACCAGACTCTGTCTCAAAAAATAAAAAATTAGCTGGGTGTGGTGGTACATACCTGTGGTCCCAGCTACTTGGGAAGTTGAAGCTGGGGGATCTTTTGAGCCCAGGATTTCAAGGCTGCAACAAACTGTGATTGTACCGCTGCACTCCAGTGTGGGTAGCAAAGTGAGACCCTGTGTCTAAAAAAGGAAAAGAAATGGACTTGAGGACCCAAGCAGTTTTGTTTTCTCTTTCATATAGGAATGGTCAAGTGACAGAGCAAGAATTGTTGACTTGTTTTTCCTTTTTTTTTTTTTTGAGACAGGGTTTCACTTTATCACCCAGACTGGAGTACAGTGGTACAATCTCAACTCACTGCAACCGCTGCTTTCTGGGTTCAAGCGATTCTCATGCTTCAGCCTCCTGAGTAGCTGGGATTATAGGCATCATGCCTGGCTAACTTTTGCATTTTTAGTAGAGATGGGGTTTCACCATATTGGCCAGGCTAATCTCAAACTCTTGCCTCAAGTGAGGCACCCAACCAGTAATCTCAATTTCAAGGCTGTTTCTAGCTATGAAGAATATAGAAATACTTCCTTTGGGCATCTCCAGCATTCAGTTGCCCATCTTTGTTAGAGATAAACCCAAGGGATTACACAGACTGTACCCTCAGTTTATTGGAAAACAGAATCACAGAGGTCATTACTCTCAACCTGAAGGCCTTGCTTCCTACACTGGCTGGGCTGCCCTTGAATAGACGGACATAATGTTGTCTAAAGCCTACTCGGGGAGAGGCCTAATAGATTTCCACTAAAGTGTTGTTTCCTATTTATTTAAAGACTCTTTTATCTCACTGGTAGAATATTGTACTGAAAGACTCTTTTTTACCTTGAGATCAAGGTTTGTCTACGCTTTTTTCTCCTATGCTCTAAAAGTATCAGTATTTGAATAAAAATTGGGTGTATAAATTCCTAGTAGTATTCCGGGTTCGGTTTTGTGTCTGAGCAGAGCTTGTTTATGCTCTAGATTATAATGGCAGGTACTGACTTATCACTGAACATCTGTTACTCATTGTGAATCTCATGTAAAGTCCCATTAAGCTGTTTCTCCTTTTGTTCTAGCCTTTGCCCTTATATAGAAACCATTCTCACTTGTGACTCCTAAATGAAGGCAGAACACTCTGTCTTCAGAATAAGCTGTATTGTAGAATTCCAGATTAAATCTACGGGAAAATCCATTTATCTGAAAATTCATGTAGAGTGGAATTTCTCTTAAAAATCTAAAATTTTTTCAAAACTGTATTTCTTTAACTTCAGGGTGTGTTGACTCTGAATCCCGTTAGAGGTGGATAGATGACTAATGTAAACGTATGCTTCATTAGTTTACAAAAACTCAGCCTTAAAGTAGCCATTGATTTGTTCAATAAATGTTTCCTGGCATCCTCCATGTGCCAGGTATTCTAGCCACTCATCTGTTTCCCAGGGAAAGTCGTGACTTATGTTACTTGTAGTGGAGATTCATTGATTTATTTGACCTCTAATTTCCAAAGCTAGCTGAGTCCCCGCAGGATGCCTAGTTTGAGAGACAGTGAACTGGGGAAAGCTGTTTGATTTGTTTTGGGGAGCCCTGAGCTGTTCATGCTGTATACTGACTTAGGTAGGGACGTATGGAAGTTGGGCTCTAGCAATTTGTGCTAAAAATAATCCCCAAGGCTAAGTATAAACTCTGTCAGTGTCTACCCCACCTATCCCCTGCCGTCACTACCCAGGTAAGATACCAAACACTCCAGTCTTTTCTACTACACAGATAACCCTCAGGTTTTTTTTTTTTTTTTGAGACGGAGTCTCGCTCTTGTTACCCAGGCTGGAGTGCAATGGCGCGATCTCGGCTCACCGCAACCTCCACCTCCCGGGTTCAGGCAATTCTCCTGCCTCAGCCTCCTGAGTAGCTGGGATTACAGGCATGCACCACCATGCCCAGCTAATTTTTTTGTATTTTTAGTAGAGACGGGGTTTCACCATGTTGACCAGGATGGTCTCGATCTCTTGACCTCGTGATCCACCCGCCTCGGCCTCCCAAAGTGCTGGGATTACAGGCTTGAGCCACTGCGCCCGGCCCAACCCTCAGGTTTTATGTGACTGTGACTATAACCTGTCGAAGCTGCTTTTAATTTTTCTGTTGTCTCAACTTCACGTATATCAAAATGGTTTAGATTGGAATATAACTACCTGGGCCAGTAAGGATTCCAGGAAAAATGTGTGTGCATTTGGGAGAGGGTATTCACCAGAAAGTCATCTGATGATAGACCCTAGGCAGTCACTCCATAATTCGGTTAAGTAAGATGACATGTTAAGCTCTATCTTGGAGAGGGTTGGACTATTTGTCACAAAGAAAACACACAGACTGGCTGGATGCGGTGGCTCACACCTGTAATCTCAGCACTTTGGGAGGCGGAGGCGGGCAGATCACGAGGTCAGGATATTGAGACCATCCTGGCCAACATGGTGAAATCCCATATCTACTAAAAACACAAAAATTAGTTGGGTGTGGTGGTGTGTGCCTGTAATCCCAGCTACTTGGGAAGCTGAGGGGCGAGAATTGCTTCAACCCAGGAGGCAGAGGTTGCAGTGAGCCAAGATCTGGCCACTGCACTCTAGCCGGGCAACAGGGTGAGATTCTATCTCAAAACAAACCAAAACCACGCAGACTGTTGGGAAATGATGTTCTATTTCCACAGATAAGCTAACACCACGCTCTCTCCTATTCTGGTTTTTAGAAGCTGAAGCACACCGAGAGTGACAAGCTTCAGGTCCAGATCCAGGCTTACCTGGACAACGTTTTTGATGTAGGAGCTCTGCTGGAAGATGCTGAAACTAAGAATGCCGCCTTGGAGAGGGTGGAAGAACTGGAAGAAAACATCTCTCATGTAACTACATCTCAGAAAAGGAAAAATTGCTTACATTTCAGCTGGGTGCAAAGCAGAATTAATGTCAGCTTTTATGGTGGTAAATTAAAGGATTTGGAGTGTAGGAATGGGCCATGCCCTGTGATAGAGAGCTGTCAGAAGCTGTTCTGGGTTCTTTCCAAAGGCAGATGTGTTATGTAAAATGAAATAGAACCCATTGCTTTGCTTTAGCTCACTTAATTGCTCAGTTTCTGCTGAGGTGCATTTCCTGGCAGTCTTGGTTACAGGCTCAAGCAGAGTGGGGGAATTTGATGATTGGCATTACCTAAAAGATTAGAGGGAAATGAGATATGGGAATTTGGCCTGAGGTGAAGAGGTATCTTCTTATCAGCTATGTCCACACAAGCCCATGGACAGGATTAGCTAGTGTCTTTGTGATGCATGTCTGAACATTTCTGTCTTACAGCACTCAAATTCTAAATAGAGTCATTTCAACAATAGGCATTTTCAAGGACATCAGTGTGCTTTCTCACATATCCTCTTTGAAGAAGAATGTCCAGAGTATCATTGTCAGCTCTTTCACAGGACGGGGTCTCATTTTTTTTGAGGGATTTTTCTTGCCATATAGACTGATTTGAATATGACTGTAAAGGCCTTTAGAGGTTATTTGTTCATTCATTAGCCACATATTTCAATATTAAAAGAATTAACAGAAAAATGATGCTTCTCAAGCATTATGAAGCATTATGAAGACCAGATTCTCTTGGTGAATCTGATGGGCACTTTTTCCTTGATTATAAAATGAAGTGTCTCCTTTTGGAGGAATATTATTTTCTCCTTTGAACAGTTCATTTATTTTTCTCCACATTCTTTTAAAGAGTACTGCATATGCTCAATTGCCTTCAGCTTTCCCCATCACTCTGAAAATAGGAGTCTTCATGGCTGTGGGTAAGCCAAGTTGATGAACCAAAAACCCTCCCTTTAAAAGTGCTGCTGTGACCCAGTTGGCATCGCTTAAAAAGAGAATTTTGCAGGACCAGTATATCTTCCCTTAGAAGATTTGTGTTATATTCTGAACCTGATCAGTGTAAATCGCCACTCTTCCTCCTTACTTTGCCTCCCTGGTTTTCTTTTCTTATAATGTGTTTCAGTGAGATGTTAGAGATCAGAAGTTGCTCAATGTTAGGGCCTTATGTGAACAGCAGCTATTTAACACGTGGCTCACCATGGCTTTCTCCTCAGCCAACACTGCATGACCATACTTATGTAGTCACTTTTGTAGCAGGTCATCTGTTTATTTAAATGGACTCCCTTAAATAACTTTTATTATTATTATTATTATTATTTTTTTTTTTTTGAGACAGAGTCTCACTCTGTCACCCAGGCTGCAGTGCGGTGGTGCAATCTTGGCTCACTGCAACCTCTGCCTCCTGAGTTCAAGCAATTCTCCTGCCTCAGCCTCCTTGGTAGCTGGGATTACAGGTGTACTCCATCACGCCCGGCTAATTTTGGTATTTTTTTGTAGAGACGGGGTTCACCATGTTGGCCAGGCTGGTCTCCCAACTCCTGACCTCAGGTGATCCACCCACCTTGGTCTCCCAAATTGCTGGGATTACAGGCATAGCCACTGTGCCCAACCAATGTTTATTATTTGCATAGTTTGGATCGAACCAAGCAGTAATTGTTTTTCAGCTGGCTACCTAGAATGAAAGATTCAAGCTTAATATGTTACCAGCTTTCAAAAGCTTTAGCCTGGTGGCCCTTTCCTGGCATGGAGGTGGGGGATGGAGGTGGACTTTCCCTTCTCTTTCTACTTACTGTCTCTACTCTTGCTCGCCCCTGCAGAAATGGAGGGAGGCACACTGTGTATGTTAAACGCTAAGGAGCTAACATGAAGGTCTTATTAAGAATCATGTATAAGTTATTAATTCCTGGTAGAAACAAATATGTATTCAGAACCATATTATAAATATTACCATTTCCAGAAAGCAACTTGTGGAACACATGCAGGGTCCTGGCGGGCCCTGGCCCCTCATGACCTTGGAGCTGCACTTTCTGAGAACTGAGGGCCTGACCGGGATGATCCTGTATTGTGACACAGCTTGCTTTTCAAAATTTTCCAGTTATCTGAAAAACTGCAAGACACAGAGAATGAAGCCATGTCCAAGATTGTGGAACTGGAAAAGCAACTCATGCAGAGGAACAAGGAGCTGGATGTTGTTCGGGTAAGCGTGAGGATGATAGCCGCCCAGATGGGCACGGTAGGGAATGCACTCACTCCAGCTTCATCCAGTTGAACGCTGAGTTCATTCATTTCAGAGGAATGCATTGATGCAGCATATTTATTGAAAATGTTTCCGAGGTGATGCTCAGATGAAAAGTACACACAGTCGGCATGTGTATACACATGTGTGTGCAATCAGATACTGGGGGTTCAGTGTTTCCTTATCACAGATTTTGGGAGCAGCGATGTTTTCCCATCTGGAGAAGGCTGAGTTAATTCTGTGGAACACCCATTTGGTTGGAAATAAAAACACAGCATGGATTTAATTCATGCCACTTATTTATTTTTATTAGGACTTGGGCTTCTTTGTATTTCTTTGCTTTGCTTTCACTCAAAACCAGATTTGGTGGTTGCTGTGGAAACAGTGAACTACAACACAGGCTAGGCTTAATGGCATTCACCAAAAAAAAGGCGGGGGATGCAAAGCAAAACCAATCCATTCTATTATCAGCTACTCCCAGCTATTTTATGTGGCCTTAGTATTGTTTACCTTACGTGCCAGGTATTTATGGAGTGCCATCCCTGTACTTGGAATTTTGCTGAACGTAAGAACACCAAAATGCCTGGAGGGCTTTAAGGCGAGTGGCTTGTCTTTACACCACTGCTGATGAAATGGCACCTTTTATGTGATGGTTATCGTGTCTCTGTGTGTTGCCTGATATCCTGACGTGTCCTACAGTTCAGTCTAGGAGATTTATTTTCTGGCACACCTTTGAGACACAGTTGTAGCATATGGACTCAATTCAACTTCAGACTCTTAGATTATTAATAATAGACAGGGTGTGAAGAATGTTTTCCTGCTTGCTGGAGGTTTGTGGTGAGAGATCGCTTGTACAAGGCCCAGCAAGGAAGTTCAGTTCCATAAAACCCTTTCACTAGAACCTCTGTGGGCCCCCCTTATAAAAGGAACCAGGACAGCCTTTGAATTAAAAATTGTAACTTCTTTGTTTTCTGCTAAAAACCTAGACAGAAGTAAGTAATTAGTGAAGGGAAGCTTTGGCCTATTTTGTTAACTGCATTACGGAAGGGAAAATGTTGCAACAATCGCTATCCTGAGCTCGGTCAAGGGGGCATTGTGAGGGCCAGAGAAAGCCATTCAGGAACGGTCAGCCCCTGGTTACTCATGAGTAGATTATTCCATGCTTTGCAGATTTTTAATCCCAGTCTGATTTGTATCCAAGTCTGATTTAGGGCCCTTTTGTCTATTGTTAGCTGATATGTGGATCTAAGAGTTACAAATGAATGTTGAAGGAAAGGGAAACATGCAGCACCGGAGCAGCCTCAGGATATTCCAGAGTCAGCATTCAGGGTCATTTCTGCTCTGTTTCTTTCCACCTGCAGGGAAAATTGAGCTAACTGCATTTATTAAACAGAAAGAACTTCATTACCAACAACAATAGATAGAATATATTACAGGCATTACTAGCATACAACTAATAATTAATGAGACTTTATAGGTTCTAGGTGAATTCCATAGAATTCCCATTTGTGAGTATCTTTTTTTCCTCTTTATCCTCAGTTTGCCAATCTAATGGTAATAAGTATGAATGTTATGTGAAGATAAACTTTTGACCTTGGACTTTATTGCAGGAAATCTACAAAGATGCAAATACCCAAGTTCATACATTAAGAAAAATGGTCAAAGAAAAAGAAGAAGCAATTCAAAGACAGTCTACCCTGGAAAAAAAGATTCATGAACTGGAGAAACAAGGGACCATTAAAATTCAGAAGAAAGGGGATGGGGATATCGCCATACTGCCAGTTGTGGCTTCTGGCACATTGTCCACGGGGTCAGAAGTGGTAGCAGGTAACTCTGTGGGACCCACAACGGGGGCCGTTTCCTCGGGACCCCTGCCCCCTCCTCCACCACCACTGCCTCCCTCTTCAGACACACCTGAAACAGGTAAGAAACCTTGGCAGGAGGACTAAGGTGACATCGGAATGTTTGTGTTTCTTCTTTTGCCAATTGTCCATTTCTGTCCTTTGTCCATTTCTGTTGGCATGTTCTTTTAGAATTGATTTTCTCAAGTAGTTCTTAACTGTTTACATTTTGAGATTAAAATGATAAATCCTCATTTCACATATGTTGAAATATTTTTCCCGTTTGTCAATGAGGACATTTTTTGGTTTTTGAAAACGGTCCTTTGTCCTTTTAAGTGTGTTGTTTTCAGATGACTTTATATGCACGTGGCTTAATTGCAGGAAAGTCATTCTCCTATTTTCAACATCCGTTTCTTTTTTCTTTGCTAGTGCAAAATGGTCCAGTAACACCACCTATGCCGCCACCGCCACCGCCACCCCCTCCTCCCCCTCCTCCTCCCCCACCGCCCCCTCCTCCTCCTCCTCCTCTCCCAGGCCCTATAGCTGAGACTGTACCAGCTCCTCCCTTAGCCCCTCCCCTTCCCTCTGCACCCCCACTGCCCGGAACATCTTCACCCACAGTGGTTTTCAACTCAGGATTAGCAGGTAAGAGCACAGAATTCAAACCCAGGTACTCATATCAGAAATGCTGTCTTAGAGAGTTGAAGCTGTTCTTTCAAAGTCCAGGTCTCTTGCAATGACATGCATCTCCTCCTAGCATAAGAAATTCCTGCTGACGTAGCCAGCAGAGGGGATGTCATCATGCATGGGAGGCATTTTGCTCTGAGTAGTCTTTTTCACGACCACACCCCCAAAATGGGAGGTTCTGATCACCCACACCATTTTCCTGCCTTCCACTGATCCCATCTAGAGAATCGAAGAGAGACAAACTGCCTGCTTGAGGATCAGTGCATTTCTGTGGGTTCAGCAGATACTTTCTGGACACATCTAGTAGACAAAGCTCAATATTAGGCACAGACATTGAGTGCTTCTGACTCTTTTTTTTTTTTTTAAAGGTATTTATGATGTCACCTATAAAAGAAAAACATGCTTTTATGTATAATTGCCCAATGTAGGCTTCCAGGCATGCCTTCTGAGCATTTGAGAACATCAGAATTTGCTAGAGTGGATTTAAACTTCCAGGAGGAAGTGCTGTCAACAGCCATATTATCATGCCTTAAAATGCTTCCAAATAATTCATGTCTTCTTGCTAACCAGGAGATAGAAAACAGCATCCTCTCCTCACCAGAAATAAAATGGGAGGTAGGGGTCAGAGCAGGAGGAGGAGAGTCACTCTGATGCTTTGACATCTAAGTTCTTAGTTTTGACTCACAGAAGCAAAGATGATACTGCAAGCCATTTTCCCAGTCCTGAAGTGTTACCCTGGCATTTGGAATTGCTCTAGGCTTTGCCATCCCTACGACATGTGGTAATTCTGCTTCCTTATTTAGTTGAGCCTGTTCATGCGGTCTTTTATTTTCAGTGAAGAACTACCACTCTCATAGCCTCTATTTTCAAGGCTGTGATGGTTTTCAGAGCCTTTTGCCCCCAGTCTAAAAGACAGTCTTAGCTGTAAAGATTTCCCGATCTCCATCCCTTCCAGGCTCCCATCTGCAGCTCTGCCAGCTGGTAATCGGGGCTCATTCATTCCAATGACTAGAGCCCTTTTGGATGCCCCAAAGTCACCTGGAATAAATTCATTCCACATCAAATCCATGGTTTTACTTCCACCCCGACTTCTATATAAAACTGTCAGGGAAACAACCAAGATTCTAGTTGATAGTAAGGCTCACAGTAAGTCGGTGACTTATTTCTATCCTTCAAGATCTTCCCCATCTACCACTTTCTTCTAGAACTTTTATTACTTCTGAAGGAGAAAAGTTGGAGGAGAGTCATCGTGGAACTGATGGACTATGGAATGTAAACAAACAGACAAACAAGAAACCTCATACCAAGCCCCAGGAATGTGTTCCATCACCAGGCTGTTGTCAGTGACTGGGTGTGGAAAGCTCTAATTGTCCCCTGCACCTGGCCACCCTGATTAGGCACTCTCGGTAGCCCCCAAGGAGCACTTGCTGTGAGACGTGTCTGCCATGGTGTCTCACTTGGGGCTGCTTCCTTTGTCTCTGACAAACACTAATGTGTGATTTCTCACCCACTTCCATGCACCTGAGCACTAACATAGAACTCAGAACCGCCTTGGCCGAGTGAGAGCCAGACGTTGAGATGTGTCTAAAGCTTCCTTCCAAGGGGCCATGTCCTGTATGATCGATCTATTTATTTTTTTTGCTTGGGCTCTTCCCACTACTTGATTTTAAAAATATGTTGGCTCTGTCAATTGCCTCAGTCTTTTAAGGCATAGATCGCTGTGCTCGGCTGATAACCAGCTGCTTTTAGGGTTTGTACAATTGGAAGTGGTCCCTGTTGTGGCTTATGCAATTTAAAGGACTAGGTGGAAATGGAGAAACTCTTTATTTCCGTAAGTGTCCACTAAATGTGATACTACGAGGGATGTCTTGGAAGCATTACAAGAGCCTTATGAGTCTTTTCTAGCTTGAGATCAGGCAATTTCTGCAAGGCCTTAAATCCCTCTTTAATACTCATCCTTATTTAGACTGTTAATACTTAGTGATTGAAGCCCTTTTGGTGAGATGTTTTGCTAGTGTGCTCAGTAATCTGTCTCTCACTGTGGAACCAAGAGGCCAGACAGAATCAGGATGTCCCGGTAGAACCAAGAGACAGAGCTGAGCTAATATTCTCAGGCCTCCTGTGAAGTCAGAAATCTGTGACATCACATGGCCTCTGGATCCACAGGCAATGGGGGGTGGGGTGGGGCCTTATCTCTTCAATGGGCAGGTGTGTTCTTGGTGGTCAAGACAGAAGGCCAAGAGGAGGGCCCCATAGTTTATCTAGTTGAGAGTTTTCTTCGTATTTTATAGAGAAAATATTAGTAGGGTGAAATATGCATTTGAGAAAAAAGGCTTACTTCTTCAAGTCTGTGATAGAACAATCTGGCTCCCTTTCCCTGGGTAGGTCACCTGAGACAGACTGCTGAGCAGGTGGAACCTTTGCTGTCTCTTTGGGAGGATGTGCTTGGATCTTCACAATGTGAATTTGGACTTCGGTTGATTGTTTTTCACGTAAAAATTATTCCGATCCTATGGAATGCCTAGCACAGTTCAGTATTGCTGTTTGGTACCATTACAATGAAATAATTTTTTTCTTCCCTCTTCTAAAGAGGATAATTTTTAAAACAAAATAGTTGAGTCTTGGAGGCAGGCCTGAATGGAAATGAATTTTTGGCTCTGTGCTGCCTTGTGAAACGTGTCCCAGAAGCATGAGATTCTATGCTGAGTGCGTGAACTGCTGAGCCACTTGACTCTAACCATATCTAATTTTTTTGTATTTTCTCTGTTCTTTCTGCTTCCACAAAAGATGGGCCAATCAAGCTTTTCTGTAGGTTGCTCCTCACTGCGTGTGTTGAGTATTTGCCATGTGTTCCTGTTGGTCACACTGTGCCTTGACATCTTTCCACTCCATTTTGCTTTGATCCATTGCATTTTGACTTTGTGTCTGCGGGAATTCTTGGTGGTGGCTGATGATTATTCCAGGTTTGCCCACACATTCTAGTTGAACCTACACAAGAGATTATCGTCCTTGAAGCAGACATCCTGGATTCCCATACTCTCTTCCATTCCCTCTGAGAAAAAGGTTGTTTTTCTTTTTTTTTTTTTTGCTTTTAATTTTTAGAGTTGCATCTGAGGCTTCAACTCTAAAAGGATTTATTTTAGATCTCCTCTAGGGAAAAAAGAACAAAAAAAAATGTGCCAGGTGCCCCTTTTCCATTCCCTCCCTCCCTCATGCTGGTCTCTGGCCCTCTCCAGGGAACACTCACCCACCTTTAGCCTCAACCATGGGGACGCAGTGTGTCCAGTGGCCACCTATGTGCCCTCCTCCTCTTCCCCATTCCCACTCTGGTTAAAGTCAGAAAAACCTTTCGAAGGAGAACTTTCTTGCCTGTGTCTGATCTCAGGCTTATTCCTGACCTTGCTAAATAGTTAGAAGGGTGGCTGCAAATGGCATAACTTCTAGCGAGCGTCATGAGCCTGCCATGTCTATGCGAAGGAAGGTAGGGAGCCATGGGCACCAACCTGTCACCTCAGGTTATGAAAAGACTCCTTGGCAGCCCCTCCCCTGCTCCCCTGACCCTCAACATTACCGAAGTGCCAGAGGAAATGCCAGAGCAAGTGCTAGAGGAAGGTCTGTTCCTTTGTCCCATTGAGAACATTTGTTTTCCTAGGTAGCATAGACGAAATGCTCTATGGCGAGGAATCTGATACGTGGGGCAGTGGGGACAAAGGTGTCACATTTGGTGGTGGAGAGGCCTGGTTTGGCTAAAGCTGTGTCTGTGTTTCTGCATGCTTTTGTGTGGATGTATCAGATGACATTCCTGTTGTTTAGATGGCCTTTGTAACTCTGGAGGAATGAGAGGTACCGTCTGTCCCAGTTAACGCCAACTGAGGCAGACCAGCAGCAGCTACAAGCTTAGTCGAATGTTGCTTTTATATTGTTGTGCACTGAAGCGCTGAAGTTCTCCTCCCTCTGTTGCTAATAATGACAAATAGTGAAGCTCCCAAGTAGTGTGGTGGCCTACCCAGGACAGACTGATGAGGGTGAATGTATATGGCTAAATGGTTTGGGAAGACTTCTTTATGATACATAATGATCAAATATAATTTAAAATACATTACCTATATATTATATAATATATATATTACCCCTGTATATATATTTTAGCTTATTCCCTCACAGTGAGAGGAGTTGGCACTCCCCATGGTCCTTAAAGATAGGTCCCATTCTCTCTAGTAAGAGGTTTTCAGTATTTTTAATGAATGTATCGACACCTCCTAGTCAAACATAGCTGACTCCTGGGAAGAACTTGTTTTTCAAAAAGAAGGGGAAGGGACTGTGGCCATTTCTGAGGAGCAATACAATTTCTAGATTTTTCTTTTCTTTTCTTTTCTTTTCTTTTCTTTTCTTTTCTTTTCTTTTTGAGATGGAGTTTTGTTGTTGTGGGCTGGGGTGCAGTGGTGCGATCTCGGCTCACTGCAACCTCTGACTCCCAGGTTCAAGAGATTCTCCTGTATCAGTCTCCCAAGTAGCTGGGACTACAGGTGCACACCACCACACCCAGCTAATGTTTGTACTTTTAGTAGAGATGGTGTTTCACCATGTTGGCCAGGCTGGTCTCGAATTCCTGACCTCAGGTCATCCACCCACCTCTGCCTCACAAAGTGTTAGGATTACAGGCATGAGCCACTGTGCCCGGTGATTTCTTTCTTTTTCTTTTCTTTTCTTTCTTTCCTTATTTTTAAAACAGAGTCTTGCTCTGTATGTGCCTTTCTTGTTGTTCTGTTGTCTTACACATTTTCTCAGACTGGGCATTATGGCTCATGCCTGTAAGCCCAGCATTCTGGGAGGCTGAGCCAGGAAGATTGCTTGAGTCAAGGAGTTCAAGACTAGCTGGGCACCATGTGAAACTCTGTCTCTACAAAAAATATAAAAATTAGCCAGGCGTGGTGGTCACACTTGTGATCCCAGCTACTTGGAGGCTGAGGTGAGATGCTCACCTGAGCCTGGGAGGTTAAGGCTGCAGTGAGCCATGACTGTGCCACTGCACTCCACCCTGGGTGACAGAGCAAGACCCCAAAAACTCATTTCGGCCATTCATGGCCCTTAGTCTACTTGAAATAACTCAGCAGCCAATATATCTTCATTATCCAAATTGCCCACAAGAAGATCTTGCCCTGGTGGAAAGTCAGTGTTCATGGCTTATACTCTGGTAATCTAGGCAGCCACTGTCTGCAGCCCGATCATCTTCTAAGGTTTGTTTGTAAATATGTGGTCTACAACCAAGAATTTAGGATGTCAAAAAATGACAAGTTTTTGCCCTCTCTGCTATTTATTAACATGAGTAAGTCTTTTCTCTCCAACACTTTTTATTTGTCCCAACCATCGTCCTAATATTGTAACTGTAATGCAGCAAATTATTTGCCAGAATTAAAAGAAAAAAAATCAACCCTTGGCCCTTAGACAGCTTTTAATACAACGTTGCATCAGTGTATGACCTCAAGTGATGACCTCAGATGGCCCTGGCCAAGGCCATGTGTGTTGTTTCCCAGCTTTGAAAACCTACTTGCACGCCTCTTGCCAACCTTCCTCCAGTGTTAAAGTGTCATCTGCAGGGACTGTTGTCTGATTGTTCCTGAGGGTCATAGGCTTTTGGTGGGATCTTAATTCCATTCTGTTTGACATCTTTAGCTGTGAAAATTAAGAAGCCAATCAAGACGAAGTTCAGAATGCCGGTGTTTAACTGGGTTGCTTTGAAGCCCAATCAGATCAATGGGACAGTCTTCAATGAAATTGATGATGAGCGAATTCTGGAGGTATTTTTCTCGGTTAGAAACTAGAGATGTACTCTGTGCAGCAGAGCCAACATGGGTGTTCTGTTAGCCTGGAAGTGTCACAGATCAAGTACTAGTGTTTTAAGTCTCTTGATACAGGCTGGGCCCAGTGGCTCACACCTGTAATCCCAGAACTTTGGGAGGCCAAGGCAGGTGGATTACCTGAGGCCAGGAGTTCGAGACCAGTCTGACCAATATGGTGAAACCCCGTCTCAAAAAAAAAGTCTCTTGATACAAAGAAGAAACAGATACGTAATGTAAGAGAATAACACTGGATGCTGTTTTGTAAGGTGGTTCTAAAACTGTTTAAAGAGTTATGTTAAAATGGAATAAATGCTTTTAAACCTCTTCAGTGTATGCCACAGAATATGGATCTGATATAGTAATTCCTTCCCTTAATTGAGAGAAGTACGTAAAAACCTTTGGACTGTAAGTGAGTAAGAACTCAGTTATCATCCTTAACTGCCTTATTTGATGGATAATTTTAATCTGTGGCAGCTGTCTATACAAGTTAATTATTGAAAAGCAGTTCAATTGCTGGGTTAGAATTGGTAGTATTCTACTTTTATGTTCTCTTATTATTATTATTATTATTTTTTGAGATGGAGTCTTGCTCTGTTACCCAGGCTGGAGTCCAGTGGCGCAAGCATGGCTCACTACAACCTCTGCCTCCCAGGTTCAAGCAATTCTTCTGCCTCAGCCTCCCAAGTAGCTGGGATTACAGGCACACACTACCGCGCCCGGCTATTCTTTGTATTTTTAGTAGGAACTGGGTTTCACCATGTTAGCCAGGCTGGTCTCAAACTCCTGATCTTAAGTGATCCACCTACCTCAACCTCCCAAAGTGCTGGGATTACAGGCATGAGCCACTGCACCCGGCCTGTGTTCACTTCTGTGTGTGTGCCATAAGTTGTACCCTAAGAAAAACAGGAAAAATAGAGCAAGCCGTGGCCAAAGACAACTTAATAGAAAAAGTAAGGTCTTTGCTTTAGAAACTAACTGTTGGCTTTTAGACTTAATTTTTAAATATAATCCAATTTTCCATGGTCATTCCTCTCTGCCTTAGGATTTAAATGTGGATGAATTTGAGGAAATATTCAAGACCAAAGCCCAAGGTCCTGCCATTGATCTTTCTTCAAGCAAACAGAAGATATCACAGAAGGGAACAAACAAAGTGACATTACTAGAAGCAAACAGGGCCAAAAATCTGGCCATAACTTTAAGGAAAGCTGGAAAGACTGCCGAGGAGATATGTAAAGCTATTCATGTGTAAGTTCAGGGCATTCCGGAAAATTATATTCTAGTAAGTTTATGATAAAATGAAAATGTGAAAGTTATGAATTAGGAGATGACAGAAGTATTTCAATAGTGAGGCAAGACCCAAGATAAAAGCTGAAGCAATTTTTGATGTCCACACTTCGGAGCCCTCCTGAACTCTGAGTGTGCTACTTCAAAGTTGAATACGATGCCAACATGAAAGAGGTGGAACAGAAATCACCCTGGGGAGTGTTGCATTAGAATGAGGAACTAATTGTTTTAGAAGAATAACATCTGGATTGTGACATCATTTATTATCTTGGTCTGCTCTCTTATGCGGGCCTCTAGCAATGCTTGCATAGAAGGAAAGTTGAGCTGAGTGTGGCAGATGTTAAGAAAAAGTAGAAAATGTCCGTTTCCTCCTGAGTATCTGGATTTTGTCCGTATTTGTTGAATACAAATTTGATGGCATTTGTGGAATGAAACAGTTCAACGCCAGATGCAAATATGATACAGATGCATATTTTAATTCATAACAGGAATGTGAATTGTTTTGCTTTTAGTACTTCCAGGACATTTTAAACAAAGTTCATTGTTTTATTCCTGAACTGCATAGAAGGCATTGGTTTTAATTCTCTTTTAGAAGAATCCTTCTATTCTTCTTGTGGCCATGGTGACTTTCAAATGTGATGAAGACATTATTAAATGTTTTAGGAACCATTTCTTTGTAAATTGGTATCTTGTAAAGTTTATTTAGAGACTTAGAGGTGTAAATGATCTTGAGAAATCCTTTGTTCCAATTTTCTGTCCTCAACCAGGGTCATAATCCAGTAGTCCAGTGCCTCCTACAGTCTCTTCTGATTTCTGACTTTGAAACCTGACGTGCAGCCTGGTTTTCAATCTGTATAGATCTTGTTTGTCTTGTCATGATGATTAAATGTAATTCTATTTAGCTGAACAAAGATTGTCCAGAGAATAATAGAGAATAGAGATTGTAACAAATACTTCATTTGTTCAAAGTAGGCATATATCCAAAAAGAACTTCAAGGAATGTATGCACTTAACCTAAAACATTCAGATAATACAGGCATTTGGATGCATTTTTTTCCAAAGAAGAAGAAAAATTACCAGACTATTGGTTTAATTGAAATATTTTACATAACTCACCAGATATTCTGTAATGATGTATACAGTGTTAATCTCCTTAATTAGCAGTACTTCACAGTGCCTTTAAACTATGTCCTTGAACCACTAAACCATCAGATGCTGTAGCCTTTGTTCTCCCTCTTCCTATTTTTGTTTACTCCTGATTCCAGAGGTCTAGAACTGTGCCAGTACACTAAAAACTGAGAATGGCAACTGTGATAAGGTCCAGGTTTTCAGGAAGAACCAATTAAGTTACCTGAGGCATAGTCAAGAGCCAGCACTGGGTGGGACTCCACAGGACAGCTGGGGAAATCTGACGCTCCTTCACTTGGTATTTGATGAGCTGTACCAGACGGATGAACCCGAGAAGTGGGTAGGAGGTTTTTCTCTCTAATGCTAATCTTTCCACTTCTGTGTTCAGATTTGACTTGAAGACACTGCCTGTAGACTTTGTGGAATGCTTGATGCGGTTCTTGCCAACTGAGAATGAAGTGAAAGTGCTTCGGCTCTATGAGCGGGAAAGGAAGCCTTTGGAAAACTTGTCAGATGAAGATCGGTTCATGATGCAGTTTAGCAAAATCGAGAGGCTCATGCAGAAGATGACCATCATGGCCTTCATTGGGAACTTTGCTGAAAGCATTCAGATGCTGACTCCTGTGAGTGGACTGACTTTGGCAGGAGAGTGGGACCAAAGAAATATGGAATCATCATTTTTTAAAGTCTCTTCCAGAATTGCACTCAATGTGATGGTTCTAAAGAGTCCTTCCCAGAACTTTCTAAATTGCATTTTTATTTCAGCCATCTTTTCCACATTACATATGCAAAGTAAATTTGAAAAATGGTGAATTTCCATATTCCATATTGCTATTCTCCCGAAAGAATGCAGATGTTCCCTAGATTTATTGTGTCTACAGATGTTCTCTAGATTTCAGAAGTACAGAGGACAAGGAAAACCATTTTCTCAAACTTGGTTTCCCTCTGAAGATACTAGTCCTCTGGCCGGGTTGGCAAGACTGAAAATGTGATTTTCATTTCTAAAAATTATGCCCTATCTTTAGTGAGCAGATTTACAAGCTTTTGCTGAAAACTTTAAATTTACCATAAGCATTTTCTTTCTTGGAAGTTTGTTACAGTAAACTGTGGTGATATAGACATAACAGCCAACCATCCTCATTCCCTTGTGTTAATCTGGTGGAGTTTATGAATATCATAAACTTCAGCTCTCTTCCAATTCTGTTTCTAAATAAATTGCTCGGTTTCTGATTATTGTAGTATGTGTCTGTTGAAAACATGTTCTGAGAACTTCTGGAGGGTGTTATATTCCCCTCCCCCTTTTTTTCATTTTTGATGCCTCCTCATTGGTTTAAAAATATTAATTGTATGACATGATTAGAGGTGGTGGACAGGAAATTGAGTTTTACCAGAAGAAGCTGTGGACTCTTAACCCTGAATCTTACTGGTTATAGATTGGTTTCAGATTTTGTTATAAGCAAGGTTCCTATGTTACTTATTGTGAATAGTTTCAGTAAAGACCTTGCATGTAACAATATGATTACTCAAGACCAACCAGACAATGAAATTTGTTATGCTTAGGAAAAGTAGACTCTCATCATGAAGTCTTTAGGCTCTGAATGCAGGCCCGCTGCCTACTTTCTTCTGTGTTAATATTCAGTTGCGAATTAGTTTCCCATTTTTAACATGTCTTTTTTTCTTTTCCTTTCATTGACTGGAATCTAGCAACTACATGCGATCATAGCAGCATCTGTCTCTATAAAGTCGTCCCAAAAACTCAAGAAAATTCTGGAGGCAAGTGCAGTTTTTCTTGTATGTAGGTGTGAATGGCCACTTGAGCTGTGTTCAGTGCCTGGAGTGCTGTGCTGATGGGCCTGTTTTCACATTCTGTTTTGCAGATCATCTTAGCCCTTGGAAACTACATGAATAGCAGTAAAAGAGGAGCAGTTTATGGATTCAAACTTCAGAGTTTAGATCTGGTGAGTGGACTAAAAGAAATCTGAGAGTTATGTGAAGGACAGATGGCTGGGAGAGAAGTTAGGGTAATGGGGGTGTTTTGATGAACACTTTCTGCTATGGGAAGATGAATTGGTACAAATTTTCTGGAATACCGTTTGACAAAGAGCACATAGAACCTATAATTACTCATATTCTTTGACTCAGTATTTCCATTTCTAGGTATCTTTTTTCAAGTGTCTGAATTTTGCATGCTATATTTTATTTATAATTGCAAATTAATAACAATCTAAAGGTCTAACTGTGGGAAATAATTAAATGTGCTTTAACACTAGTTAATACAGTGAACTATTCTTCCACCGTTAACATACTGATGAAGAGTGTTCCAAGAAAGGATGATTTTGTGTTTAGAAAAGAAAGCAGAATATGCATTGCAGGTACAGTTGAATTTCAGCTAAGTAAATTACGTGGGGAGAAACTGAATGGAAATAGGCTAAAATGTTAGCAGAGGTTGGGTGGAATTAGGGAAATTTTTCAAACTGCTTTCAGTAACTTTTCTATATTTTCTTGAACTTTTGTTGTTGTTATTGTTACGTGCAAGGTGCTCTCATTTGCAAAGTCACCTAACTAATGTGAACAAGACTAGAGAAAATCCTCTGTGGCCCCCCTCCAGGCTGTGCAGGCTTAACGTGATTGCTACATGAGAAGGCTGGACAGTGGGTTGAGTCCCCAGTTTAATAAGGAGTGTCCTGTCAGTCACCGTTCTGGCCTCCAGCAGATCATGATCAGTTAAGCATGTCTGTTTCAGGTCGTCACAAGCTAGGAAATAAAGGAGGGGCTGAGCTAAATGTAAAAACGAGCATAGGAGCCCTGCTGTGTAGGAGGCACCTGCACACACCTGCTGGCTCTACATCCTGTTTCTCCTCTGGCTCTTCACTTTGATGAGCACTAAAATTGGAGTTGTCCTGCTTTTAAGGCAGGGAAGGTGGGATAGCAGATGCACAGCTGGGAGAGTTCATGTAAGTCCGGTACTGTAATCAGTGTCCCCCTTATCCACTAGGGCTGTGATCCAAGACCCCAGTGCATGCCTGAAACCTCAGATAGTACTGAACCTTATATATACACTGGTTTTTCCTAGAGATGCATATCTGTTATAAAGTTGAATTTATAAATTAGGCACAGGGAGAGATTTGCAATAACTAAAAAATAAAATAGGCTGGGTGTGGTGGTTCATACCTGTAATCCCAGCACTTTGGGAAGCTGAGGCAGGTGGATCACCTGAGATCAGGAGTTCAAGACCAACCTGGGCAACATGGCAAAACTCCATCTCTACTAAAAATACAAAAATTAGCTGAGCGTGGTGGTGGGTGCCTGTAATACCAGCTACTCAGGAGGCTGAGGCAGGAGAATTGCTTGAACCCGGGAGGTGGAGGTTGCAGTGAGCCAAGATGGCACCAGTGCAGCACTCCAGCCTAGGTGACAGAGTGAGATTCTGTCTCAAAAAAATAGACAGATAGATAGATAGATAGATAGATAGACAGACATAGAACAGTTAAATAAAATATGTTACTTGAACACGAGCACTGCAGTAGGCGGCTGTTGACCTGATAACTCAGATGGCTGCTAAGTGACTAATGGCAGTTAATGTCTGCAGTGTGGATCTGCTGGGCAAAGGGATGATTCTTTTGGTCTAGGAGGGATGGCAACAGCACGTGCAAGGTTTTATCATGCTTCTCATAATGGTGTGCAATTCAGATCTGATGAATTGTTTATTTCTTGAATTTTCCGTTTACTATTTTTGGATACCTGAAACGTGTGGGTTTCCTGAAACCATGGGAAGTGAACCTGTGGATAAAGAGGAACTAGAGTAGAGGAAAGCTGTGAACCATTCTTAGGTGCTTCGAGTCATTCCTATAGTTAAGTATACAGCTAGTGCTCCACTTACGACCACGGTCAGGACCGCGGACCAGTCGTAAAACGATTTGGTTGTAAGTTGAGTAGGCTATATGTACAGTTGAAATGGTGCACGCGGAGACGGTAGTGCTGCCGGAAGCTGGTCTGCACTGTCGTACACCCAGCTGGGCAATGTTTGCGCTGCCAGACGCGGAGCAGTCGTGGCTAGCGATTGTGGTCGTAAAGTTGAATGGTCGTAAGTTGCATAGGTGGTAAGTTGATCAATACCTGTAAGCCCTGGTTGGAAAGTCCTCGAGCCAGCTAAGCGTCAGTGCACTGGTTCACTGAGGAACAAATGGAATTCTCACTCTCCTATGGGAATGGGCCAGCCTGAGGGGCGACTGTACTCAGTGAATGACTCTGGGAGGGAAATCATCATCTGAGGGGTAGCTCTCCCATTACCCTTTACTCTTGTACCTAACCATTGCTCTCTTTTGTTTTCAGCTCTTAGATACAAAGTCAACAGACAGGAAGCAAACACTGTTGCACTATATATCCAACGTGGTGAAAGAAAAATATCACCAAGTGTCCCTGTTTTATAATGAGCTTCATTATGTGGAAAAAGCTGCTGCAGGTACTTGATTTCAGCTATTACCGTTCCTCTTGGGTATTTAATGCCTTTAATTATGGTGGAGCCATTCCCTGCTTAAACACTCTTCACAACCCATTTAAAAAGCCAAGGCTAAGAAGTCAGACACTCTGAGCTGGAACACATTGGCTGTGGTGTTGTCACCCTGAGAGCAGAAGGGAACATGGGCGTAAAGATCATCTCTGTGTCCTCTCTGTAGAGCCAGGCCACTGAGAGTCATGTCCCGTCCCTCTTTTATTCACTGCCCTTTTTGTTCTGCTGCTGTTGCATGAAATGTGGGAATGAGAATCTGAGAATCACCATCCAGCAAACGCTTTTGATTTTGTGCCATTCTACTTGCTCAAGTGTGGTAGTTCTAAACATTTTGCCTTTGCCTGAAACTAGTTAAATTATCAGCACCTATGGGTTGCCACTTTGCTAAGACAGGTATACATTTTCTCATTTAAATCATCTGTGACTCTAAGATAGCTGGGATGTACAAGGTAAGAGTATCTCCATGTTATAGGTGAGAAAATTGAGATTTTTTGAGGTTAAATGTCTTGCCCAAAGTCACGTGAGTAGAAAGGGATAGAAACATAGGTCTTGATCATGAAGGTCTATAAAGAATACAGCACAATGAACAGTTTTTCTAGAAAGCTGATAACTCTGGAATGATTCCTCAAAGTGTGCTTCCTGCTTCAGAAGGAGCTTACAAAGAGAAGTTGGAATGTGCTATCCTCTGGAGCATCTAAGAGTGTCTGGAAATAAGTATAGAAACCTAGCTGCAGTGATGAGTTAGCTTGTTTACCTGGGACAACCCAAGTGGGTGATGCTAGGAAACCCTGCAGGCTGGCATAGAAGGCTCTTGGATTATAATCTGTAATGACTTGCATATTTTTACACTTTGCTTGAGCGCTCAACCCAGAAGGCAAA
>NW_016107342.1:2722194-2775983 GCF_001604975.1 Cebus imitator | reverse complement strand
AAAAAAAAAAAAAAAAAAAAAAAAAAAAAAAAAAAGGGACTAGAACCCAGGTCTTACTTCTCATGAAGTATATCATCCAGTTGTACCATGTTCTCTCAAAAGTATATTAGATTAGAAAAAGGAATGATATGCAGATTGACCTTAGAGTCAGTTACAGGCCATGATTCTCAAATTGTGATATTGAACCATAAGCAGACAGTGTTTATTTTTAATTCAGATTCCTGAGGGCTACCTCAGACTTACGGGATTTTTGAGGGTGAGGCCTTCTCTAACCCAGCAGGGTAAATGGCTGCTGCTTCTGTGTTCTCACTAAAGAGCACTCTGTTCTGCCATCTTGTACAAGGTTTCTCATATTGTGTTACAACAATTTGTATGTCCATTGCAATCCGTGTGCTTTTTTTTTTTTAAGACAGGGTCTTGTTCTGTTGCCCAGGCTGCAGTGCAGTGATGTGATCACAGCTCACTGTAGACTTAACCTCCCAGACTGAAATGATCCTCCCACCTCAGCCTTCTGAGGGGCTTGAACCACAGGCACACACCACTATGCCCGGCTGATTTTTAAAATTTCTGTAGAGATGGGGTCTTGCTGTGTTGTCTAGGTTGGTGTTGAGTTGCTGGGCTCAAGTGATCCTCTCGCCTCCGCCTCCCAAAGTGCTGGGATTACAGATGTGAGCTACCATGCCTGGCCAATGTGTGCATTTCTTAAAGGTATATCAGGTTTTATTTATCATTCTAATTCAGCCCCTGAAAATTGGATGTTGGAAATAAACAAATGAACAAGTAAACAAATGCATGAATGAGATAATGCACTGTTACTGGGATAAATGCTGCAGAAGCCGTGGTGGCGACGGAGAGGCAGATGGACGTGACTCTGACTATGAAGAACTATGTGACGCAGACTGGACAGACCTAGAGCGAGCTTGGCGCTCACTTAGGCAGTTAGCAGAATTTCTATTCTGACCAAGTGATCTTCCTCCTTTCAAGTTTCCCTTTGCCTAAATTAGTTCTTACATCTCACAATTCCAATTTTAAAAAATGTTAAAAGGTATCGTAATTTCTACCTGACCAATGGATACTAGCTCATTTTGTTTGATCCAAATGGTGTCACTTGAAAAACATTGGTGGCGAAAATGGGAGACTGGGTTGCTCCCTGGCAGAACTGTTCTGTTTGCTCTCTGGTGCCCAGGTTGCCCGACACAGATTCTCTATGCCTTCATTCATGTATTCACTCCTTCATTTATCCAGTGAACACCGTCAAGTGCCCTCCGTGTACTCGGCACCACCATAAGTATTGGAGACTCAAGGATGATAAGACAGTGTGAGTCTACTGAGGGAAAAACCGACTGCACTGTTTTTATTACATTGGTACAAAAGCAGTTGTGGTTTTGGACCATGAATTTTAAATCATTATAACTAGGCTCAAATACATTTTTATTATGGGCACAGTGGCTCACACTTGTAATCCTAGTACTTTGGGAGGCTAAGGTGGGTGGATCATCTGCGGTCGGGAGTCCTAGACCAGCCTGGTCAATATGATGAAACCCCGTCTCTACTAAAAATACAAAAATTAGCTGGACATGGTGGCACACACCTGTAATCCCAGCTACTTGGGAGGCTGAGGCAGGAGAATTGCTTGAACCCCGCTGAGCCAAAATTGCACCATGTCACCCCAGCTGGGCCAAAGAGTAAGACGCCGTCTCAAAAAAACAAAAACAAAACAAAACACATCTTTAATAATCACAATAGGAACCATTACAATCAACACATTTTTGCCAATGAGAATTGTTTATTCCTGTAGTGAAAAAATCTGTGCTTCTGGATTCAACAACTCTTGGAAAGCATTTTCTGCATCCTGCTGGTTGTGGAAGCGTTTTCCCTGCAAAAAGTTGTTGAGATGCTTGAACAAACGGTAGTCAGTTGGCAAGAGGTCAGGTGAATATGGTGGATGAGGCAAAACTTCATAGCCCAATTTGTTCAACTTTTGAAATGTTGGTTGTGCAAAGTGTGGTCAGGTGTTGTCGTGGAGAACTGGGTGCTTTCTGTTGACCAGTGCTGCCTGCAGGCGTCTCAGATGTAATGGTTTCACTGGGATTCAGAAAGCTGTAGTGGGTCAGACCAGCAGCAAACCACCAAACGGTGACCATGAGCTTTTTTAGGTTCAAGTTTGGCTTTGCGAAGTGCTTTTGAGCTGCTTCTAGGTCCAGCCACTGAGCTGGCCCTTGCTGGTTCTCATGTAAAATCCACTTTTTGTTGCATGTCATGATCTGATTGAGAAATGGTTTGTTGTTGCATAGGAGAGGATGACACTTCAAAGCAACGATTTTTAAAAAAAAATTTCTCTCAGCTTAAAAGGCACCCACTTACCGAGCTTTTTCGCCTTTCATATTTGCTTTAAATTTGCTTTTAAAGACTGTAGAATGGTCGACGTTGAGTTCTTTGGCAACTTCCTGTGAGGTTCTAAGAGGATCAGCTTTGTTGATTGCTCTCCATTGGCCGTTGTCAACTTCTGATGGCCAGCCACTATGCTGTTCATCTTCGAGGCTCTCATCTTCCTTGCAAAACTTCTTGAACCACCAAATGCATTGCCAAATGCATTGTTGATGTTGCGAGTTGTCTCCACTGCTTTACAACCGATTTTGAACTCAAATAAGAAAACTGCTTGAATTTGCTTTTTGTCTAATGATATTTCCAGTCTAAAACAGCAAGTAATGTCAGTAACAAAAAAGTGAGAAATGCGCATTAAAATGATGTATAACTATAGTTATTTAAGAATGTATTCCAATATCAAACAGATTTCAGCAAAAACTGCAATGACTTTTGCACCAATATTTTGTTGACGTACAGAACTGAGTCAGGTAAGAGGGAGCCAGATCTGGGGCCTGACGTCCTACAGAAGCTGCTCAGGAGGCTCTGGGAGCATGCCTGTCCCAGTAGAGGCCACACTGCAGACAGAAAGGGTTATACTAAACCTTTCTGAATAGGAGGGGTTGTTAAAGAAGCTTACGCAATGCTGCTTTGGGTCCTAGTGATCAATACAACCTATGGTTAACAGACAAGAGGCTGCCCCCTGCTGGAGAGCCTGAGAAATGCAAAAGAGTTTTAAATGTTAGACAGGGGTTAAAAGATTATGGACTAGACAGTGGCTCATGCCTGTAATCCCAACACTTTGGGATGTCACGGCAGGAGTTTGAGGGTGCAGTGAGCTATGATGGAACCACTATACTCCAGCCTGGGCGACAGAGTGAGACCTTGTCTAAAAAAAAAAAAAAAAAACCCACAAAACCTTTGGCTTATTGCAGATAAGGACCTCTGAGCCTATGGGTCCACCCATAGGTTATTTCTTGTAAGAGAAATGGAATAGTTTTGTGCAAGTGTGGGATTTAGAATCGACAGTTGTTACTCCTCTGCCTCCTACTAGCAGTGTGACCAAGGGCAGGCCATGAAACCTCTTTATGCTGCTTTTGCTCATTGGCAAAATGAGCTAATGGTGCAAATGAAGTAGTGCACACAAAGAATGTAATGTAGTGCTTACAGTGTTTCTTTGTATTAAAAGAGCTCTGTGCCAAAAGCTGGAAACTAGTTCTAGGGCCCTTAAGTAAGCCTAAGAATCTCCTGAGAAGTTGGCTCAGCAGCCAGACTGGCCGTGGTTGTGACTTTCCCTGTTGAGTTTCACTGGGATTTCTTTCTCTACTTCAGTCTCCCTTGAGAATGTTTTGCTGGATGTCAAGGAGCTCCAGAGGGGAATGGACTTGACCAAGAGAGAGTACACCATGCATGACCACAACACGCTGCTGAAGGAGTTCATCCTCAACAATGAAGGGAAGCTGAAGAAGCTGCAGGATGATGCCAAGATTGCACAGGCAAGTATCAGTACCCCAACACCTGTGAAAAAACCTACATCCGTTAAAGCTGCCTGTGGTCCGCCCTGGGTTCAGAGAGGAATGTTCCATTTCCCTCTGTCTGCGGAGGGTAGATTTCTTGTATAGCTATTAATTATAGATGGGGGGACTATTCCCAGGGTTATTCTTGGAAGGGCCCCATCCTCACTGTCCTTTTCTAATTTGGGTTTCTTTACCCTGGGCCCTCCCTCTCCCCTTTCACTTCAACACCCACTCCTGTGTGGGTCCTGTATTCAGTTCAGCCCAAATGTGTCAGGCCTGTGCTCGGCAAAGCAGTGTTCCCTGTGTACTGGGTTTCTGTAGATCTTGTCCTCAAAATCTTACACTATACTGGGGGTTGCTTATAGATAGGCAGACCTGCTAAACAGAATGAACTGCACATTATCAGAGGAGGCAGAGGCAACGTTGGGGGATGAGGACTCAGCAGATTTAGCGGAAGGGCCTCTGGTTTGGGGCAGTCGTGCCATGGAAGAGTTTAGGCAGAGACTGAGTGTCCCCTGTGTGAGGCTGTCATAGGGAGTGCTGAAGCAAGGATTAGGGTCAGAGTGACTAAGATCCCTTTGACCTTGTTGGAGACAGAGTGTCTGTCCCCTGTGTGAGGCTGTCATACGGAGTGCTGAAGCAAGGATTAGGGTCAGAGTGACTAAGATCCCTTTGACCTTGTTGGTTTTAAGTGGTTCTGCCACCGCCTTTGGAAACTCTTGAAAGGTTTCCTCGTTTTGTATGTGGGTGTGTGCATGCATGTGTGTATGTGTGCATGCATGCATGTGTGTAGAAGTGGCAGGAGGTCCTGGAGATGAATTCCTGTGCCCTACTATTGCATTCCTTGAATTGCTTCTGCTGAGGCATTTGGAGGAAACACAGAGGTTTCCAATCTTGGGAGGTGAGGGAGGTGCAGAGATGGGAGGCCATGGGAACCTCCGTCTCGTGGCTGCTGCTTTGCGTCAGCTTCCCCCGCAGAGCATCCAGTTCAAATGCTGAACTAATGAAATGTGCTTCTTCACAGGATGCCTTTGATGATGTTGTGAAGTATTTTGGAGAAAACCCCAAGACAACACCACCCTCTGTCTTCTTTCCCGTCTTTGTCCGGTTTGTGAAAGCGTATAAGGTATATGTTAAAGGCCTCCTTGCCTTTATTTCTTAAGCAAGTGCCCTCCTTGAGCCATGTCTGAGTCCCAGCTCTCTGCAGAGGCCTCCCAGTTCCTGTGGACAGCAGATCTGGTGGCCTTCACGAGGCAGCAGTCCCTGGCCCTGCGGAGGCTGAGGGGCATTAGGGTCCATTCTCCACCTAGCCAGTCCTCTGCCTCAGCCAGGAAACAAAGCTCTTGGCTGCTCCCTTGGGGCAAGGGAGATACTCCAAGACCATTGCTGCCCCTTTGACTGTTCACCTGGGCAGGCAAGGTGAAGGACTTGAAAATGCAGGCCTCTTGTGGAATTGTTTAATGGGTAGAAGTGAGCTCTGGGCTGTGGAGAAGGTACATGATGTAGCCGAAGTCGGGGAGAGCCTGCTTGTGTTAGTTCTGGCACAGGGCTTAGGACCTCTTAGACCAGCATTTCTCTAGTGTGGACTGAAGGATGGTGCTCTCTGTTTCTTTGTGTGAATCAGTAAGTGGCCCTTCTTTTAAATGGGAGGCCCTCTTGGACATAATCCACTAAGAGCTGATTGCTCTGGAAATCATCATCAGGCCTTTTACTACAGCTCAAAAAGTCGAAATATTTTTAGCTATCGTCCCTCAGCATGGCTACATGTAGCAGTAGAGCTACAAGCTGCTGGTAGAAGGAACATGTCTGTGGCAGTCAGGGTGAACCTAAACACAGCACAAACTCGACTTGCAAGATTCTGAGAACTTGCACAGGATGAGAAGGCGGTGGGCCACCAGCTGCTGCTGACTGTGGTGCCTGGTAGCCCAAGCCCACTGGCTGGCTGTGCTTGTGTGCTACAGAGATAGCCTGAGGTGGCCCTTGTCATGTGTGGGGCCACGTTTTTTCACATAAAAACATATAAATCTAAGGTCAAAAGAGAAAATATATTTTAAAATTGGCTGAGACAGGTTGGGAAGTGGTTGGGGTTTGTCTCAATGCCCGAGGCATCGGCAGGGATGTGTGTGGAGCAGAGGAAAAGAGAAGCTGCCCTTGGTGGTCCAGGCTGTGTTGGAGGTCCCAGCCTGTCCAACAGTGTGCTCTTTCCACCTCACTGTTCCTCCCTGTCATCTTCTCTGCTGGCTCAGTGATATGTCAGGCAGTAATGTGACTGCCTGGATGTTTTTCTTGCCCTATACGTGATGAATAGCCTCCCAGCCTGGCACTTACCTAGGGACTCTGTAGGCAGAGGTTGGGGTTTTAGGACATCATCCCTCTTGAATGGATGAAAATGAAACTGAAAACAAAAGCAATGGAGACCCAAATATAAACTGTATTACTGATAACAGCTGGGCTGAAGGATAGGGTGTCTGCGACTTTCAACTTCAGCCACAAATTAGGTAGATGACCTACCCCATCAGTTCATAGCTTGACAACTAGAGGTCTCTTCAGGGAGACTGGCTTCCAAAGAGTAAGTGAGTGCCCAAGAGGGCTGAGCTGAGGTGAGCCTATTCACTTTCTTCCAGATTCGTCAGACTAGTCACACTGCCTCCTTTGGGAATGAGTGAGGTGTGGGACAGAAGCCAAGAGTATCACTCTGGTGAGGCCCTGAAAAGAAATAAGAGGCCAAGGGAATGGAGGTTTTCCCCTAACAATAGGCAGAAGGCAGAAGAATCTTAGATCAGAGGCACTCGAGGTAGGCAGACTGTCTCTGGAAGGAAAACAAAATCACCAAGCACAGCTGCCGGGACAGGAGGTGCCCACCAGTATGTGGGACGAAGACTAAGAGGCAGTTCGAACAGGGAGAAGATCATCAGGAAAGGACTTCAGGATGAGCCGAGTCTCAGCTCCCAGCTTTTAAAGAGATGTGACAGACAGCGAAGCCCAGAAGCAGAGCTAAACACAGGCATAAAGTGTAGATCTTCTCAACCTTAAGAGGCAGTTTGAACAGGGAGATCATCAGGAAAGGACTTCAGGATGAGCTGAGTCTCAGCTCCCAGCTTTTAAAGAGATGTGACGGACAGCGAAGCCCAGAAGCAGAGCTAAATACAGGCATAAAGTGTAGATCTTCTCAATCTTCCATTTACTCTAATTCTCAACTCACTAAGGATGCTTGAAGAATGACTTTTAAAAATCTTGGCTGCTATCATTTCCATTAACATGATCTTTCTCGTTCTTTTGATTTACCCAGCTGAGGAAAAAGCAGGAACAAGCTCTCATGGAAAAACTCCTGCAGCAGGAAGCTCTGATGGAGCAGCAGGATCCAAAGGTAAGAAATGCCGCACTCATGAGACAGGTTTGTGGGGAGAGGCTGAGAGGGCTCTTTGGAGCAAGCCATAGGAACGGCCAGCAAGCCAGGTGTGCCCAGGATACTCACCACTTCCTTCTGGTGCCTGGAAACTTGGCAGATTGAAATATGTTCATTAATTACTTTGTTCCACAACCACTGGAATGAGGCTAAGAGCATGTTTGTGTGGCAAGTCCAAGTTTATAGTCATCTGGAACTTAGTTGGATATACAGAGAGGCCACACCAGACGACCCAGTGACCAAAGGGCTTAGCATCCAGAGAAGGCTTTGTGCAGATGCCCACTGATCCTGGCCTTGCTGGCAGAGGGACTTGCTAGCTGGAATGGAGGGAATATTTCATGGAGGGCAACGTCGTTAGTAGGTAAAAAGCATAAAGGCTGGCAGTCCAAAGTTTCTTCATTGTGATCCCTGGCACCACATTTCGACAATTACCAACTGCTTCTTGTTGCTGTAGACTCCAGCCTTCCTGTTGCTGCCAGGTGGAGTTTTGTGTTTTTCAGTGAAAGTTTGTTTTCTTCCCAAAAGCTTGAGTTTTCTGCATTTGAGCAGAATGTTGGGATGTGTGCGTGTTTTTGGCTGAGGCTGCTTATTAGTAACATAATGCTCAGACACATTTTGGATTTTCATAAACTCCTAATGGGCACTAATCTCTGCCCTTTCTTCTCAGTCTCCTTCTCATAAATCAAAAAGGCAGCAGCAAGAGTTAATTGCAGAATTAAGAAGACGACAAGTTAAAGATAACAGACATGTATATGAGGGAAAAGATGGTGCTATTGAAGATATCATCACAGGTAAAAGATATTTCCTCACTGTGGCCCATGGAGATCCCACTGGCCTCACCTAGACTGGGATGCATGCAGATTTTGCAGCTGCTTTTGTCCAGGGATGGCAAGTTCATTAGTAGACTTTATTCACACCCAGAGTGATGCAGACAGACCTCATGCTAGGGTTTGAAGTATATTTGCAGCAGCATGCATACTGCCCCAGTACTCTGCATCGGAACCCTGCAGGTTTCAGCAGAGCTCCTTCACTTAAAGGATTTCCATTGTTTTTGATTTGTCATCATGCTCTATTTTTTTTCCTTGTGGCCACACCTAGCCACCTGCCTGATTAATAAACAGTGTGGACCAGACCCATTCAGCTTGCACTAATCACAGTCCATGCATCCTCTTTAAAAGCCTCTTTACTCATTCAGACTTAAGTCAGTAGGTACTTTAATTTGGATAAGCCAATAGGTTTCTATTCTAGCCCAGGGTTGAGGACTGGTTTTATAAGCCAAGAACTGTGTGTTAAAACAGCGTGGTTCTTGTCTGATTAAATTGGCTTGATGCTGTCTCCTTGAACCGATTCTTCCAGATCTCTGTACTTCCTTTTACAGATCACAACAATAACTTGGGCAGTATCTTGTAGCAGAGACAGGAAGTAACTTCATTCACGTCTGTTACACATAAATGTTGCTATAAGCTTCCAGATGCTTATAGCTTTTTATAATGGGACAGTCCAGAAATATGCAGAAGTACTGAAAATACTATGATGAGGTCCCATGTAATGTATCCCTCACCCATTTCAACAATTACCAACTCATGGCCAGTCTTGTTAAAGGTACACGCGACCTACCCCCATATCCAACCCTTGACATCCAAGACATAGAATTTCACTTGGAAATATTTCATTACATACCTTCAAAAGATAAGGACTCTTAAAAAATAAAAACATACATTACCATTATCACATCTCCCCAAAACTAACATTCCCTTAATATCAAATATCTAGTCATTAGTTTACATTTCCCCAATGTTCCTGATTTTTAAAAACAGAATTCCTAGACTCTTGATGTCTCATTTCTTGTTATAGCTTCATGAACATTGTAAATTGGAATCCCAAATGTTCAAAACCACAATATTTTTTCTCAACAGCTTACACCCGTGGAAATTAAATAGGTTAGATGATTAGGTAGATTTTATACTGAGGAAGTCAATAATGAAATTCCTGCCAGATTAAAGCAGTGTAGGTCCTGAGTGGATAAGTGGCTGATGAAAATGCCATTCTCTACACATGGCACACACACCCTGTATATGTGTGCCTATTGGTATCTCACTGTACACACTGCAGTGGCTTGCAGATGCCCCCCAGATAAAACCTTCATTGTTAGTACCTCTCTTTGCTTCCTCCATGCTGGGGGAGAAACTCCACTCTGAACAAGACCAGGAACAGATCCTTCCTAGGTAAGCATTTTTTGGTCTCACTGCCACAAAATGAACTTGTAGTTAATGAAGCATCCAGCCTTACTCATTAAGAACTTGGAGTTCTTGGCTGTGTGCGGTGGCTCACACCTATAATCCTAGCACTTTGGGAGGCCGAGGTGGGTGGATCACTTGAGTTTGAAACCAGCCTGGCCACCTGGTGAAACCCCATTTCTAGTAAAAATACAAAAATATTAGCCAGGCATGGTGGCGGGTTCCTGTAATCCCAGCTACTTGGGAGGCTGCGGCCGGAGAATCTCTTGGACTTGTGAGGTGGAAGTTGCAGTGAGCCAAGATTGTACTACTGCACTCCAGCCTGGGCGACAGAGCAAGACTGTCTCCAAAAAAAAAAAAAGGAGTTCCTCTCCTTTTTCCTTAGTATATCTTCCATTCCAATGACACCTGGCTTTATAAAATGAATGGAATGTACATTTTCTATTTGCTTGATCTAAGTCATTAATCTACCATTAGAGGGGAGTGAGTATCTGCTTATAGGGCAATTTTTATCCTCCTCAGAGTAATTCTCATTTTCTGGCCCACCCCAAAGCCCCAGATTAACTTCTTTGTACCATTATGAACTAATCTGAGTATATATTGCCTTCTTCCATCCCCAGGTATGATTAACAACGCACTAACCATGGACTAATGCAATAGATCTTGGCTTTTTATTCTCTTCTGTTTGTATTGTTTGGCTGTCATTTTCAATGCAGTGCTGAAGACTGTGCCCTTTACTGCTCGCACCGCCAAGCGTGGCTCTCGGTTTTTCTGCGAACCTGTTCTCACTGAGGAATACCATTACTAAACTATTACTCTTTCTCACCTGATGCTCTTAAAAGGTTGCTACAGGTTTTTTGATTTCTTATGTCCCCCTGTGTGTGTGTGTTAGGGCCAACCAACATGCTAGCATGGAATTCCATCTCCATCTTGTCATCTTTTGTGTTATTCTCATGCTGCATGGTTTTACATTTCAGTCATCATTGCTCACTCACTGCCACTCTCAATACATGTGTATTCACATTGCTGTAACAGTCGGCGTGTTTTGACAATTAAAGTCATGTAATTGTTTGCAGAAATTTTGAGAAAAATAGAGCAAAAATATTAAGAGCACTTCTTTGAGAATCAGGATTGATACCAAGTAGATTGCTGATAAGAATTTTAGGCTAATGTCTTTCAACACAAAATGATAGCCATTAATAATAATAACTACTAAACCTAACATGTATTGAGAACTTACTGTGTTCAGGTTGGATGTAGTGGCACATACTGTAATCCCAGTACTTTGCAGTACTTTGAAAGGCTGAGGCAAGATGATCTCTTGAGCCCAAGAGTTCAAGACCAGCCTGGGTAATATAGTGAAACCCCATCTTTACAAAAAAAAAAAAAAAAACAAAAACACACACACACACAATTAGCTAGGCATGGTGGTACACCTGTAGTCCCAGCTACCAGGGACGTTGAGGTGGGAGCATCGCTTGAGCCCAGGAGGTATAGAGAGGTTGCAGTGAGTAGAGAGCACACCACTGCACTCCAGTCTGGGCAACAAAGACCCTGTTTAAAAAAAAGAAAACCCAAAAAACATAGTATTCTAGTATACAGATATTAACCCAGGCCTTTTATCCTGTACCCAGTTAACTTGCTTTGATAGCCATATGAAAGGGCTCAGGAATGCAAAGTGCTCTAAAGTGCAAAATGACTTACAGAAGGAACTGTGAACTATGCTACAGCTACAAACTGGGCCTTGAAACTCATGAGCTTAACACAGGGAACCCTTTTGACCTAGCTTGTTTATGTAGATATAGGCAATCCATAGCTTTATGAGACCCTACCCTGAGTAGGCCACCTCTATTCCTTCCGAATGTCATGCCCATTTCAGCTATCAGCAATTCCATGTTGCAGCAAAGCTGTAAAGCAGGACGTGAATACAAAGGCTTAGGTGCTCCCACCATCTTATCTCAATTATGTTTTCACTGGTAGCTCTGTTCCATGTCCAACTCAGGCTATTTCTTCTGTGATCAGATAATATCTTGACCTGCTTCTTTGGTCAGGATGGTGGCACCAGAAATACTTAACAGCAAATATCGTTGGAAATTGCCACTGTTTTTAAACTGGGGAGAAAAAAAGATCAAACTTTTCAAAGTAACTTCCTGGGCTTAGTTCTTGATGCCTAATAAGGAACAAACTTCTCTCCAGTGTCTAGTTGATTAGAAAAGAGACAAGGGAAGCACATACTCTAATTGGAAGTAGCCATTGACTCCTGTGCTGAGATTGACATGGAACTGGGTATGTGTTTATTTTGTGATGTACTATTCTATGAATTGCACTTGTTATGTATGTTCTGTCTCTGATGTCAAAGGACATATTGTCATTGCCTGCTCTGCAGTGTACTTACCCACCAGTGCTTATTAACAGGCTAGAAAATTGTCATCTGTTTGGCTGATGTTTGCTGTCTGTTTTGCTGCTGGACTCTTATCTATCTTTCTGGAGCCAATCTTCAAAGCAGCTTGACTGGGTGGTTAGAGAGCTGGGTGGGAAGATGCATTCATCCTTCCCTTGTTTGATCTAACACTTCTTGTAATAACGGCTTCCCATTCTCTTCCTCTGTTGGCTAATGTGCCCGGGAATGTTAAGCACTAAAAGTTGAGTTGCTTTCCATTTTCATCCCATTTTTTCTTAACCATCATTTTGTGTTTTTGTTTTTTTTTCTGTTTAGCTTTAAAGAAGAATAATATCACTAAATTTCCAAATGTTCACTCGAGGGTAAGGATTTCTTCTAGCACACCGGTGGTGGAGGATACACAGAGCTGGCAAGCATCACTTTTTACTTAGCTTCCTCCTCTCTCTGTATGCAGATCAATTGTTTCAATCTATGGCTGAGGGTAATACTGGTGAATCTGACCAGGGAGTTTTTGTACCTCACATTCCAATGGTGTGGGGATTGAGCCTCTCTATTGGACTTTCTCGGCCTGCTTTTAAGTTCTCAAGTGTGATGGCTTGGGCAAGGGTATTTGCTGATGATTGTATTTGCTTTGAGTGCTAAGCTGTTCTTCCCTTACCCCTGTCTTGGCCTTTGAGTTACTCAGTTAAGCCCATTTTGATCTGAAGAGACTAAATGCAGGTCCTGGTCAGGGAACATGAACTACAGCCTTTGAAGGATTAAGATCTTTAGAACTAATTGCTCAGAGGATGAACAACCACAGAGCTGCATATTTTAGCCACAGGTGTAATTCTGGCCTTCCATTACCAGTGTGGGCTAGGAAGCAGAGGCTTGAGAAGATTAGGGTATGCAAAACTATTTTACCCTTAAATTTAAGGGTAGAGGCTGGACATGGTGGCTCATGCCTGTAATCTGTAATCCCAGCACTTTGGGAGGCCAAGGCAGACAACAGCTTGAGTTCAAGACCAGCCTGGGCAATGAGGTAAAACCTCGTCTCTATAGAAAAATATGAGAGTTAGCCAGGCATGGTGGCAAATACCTATAGCCCAGCTACCTGGGAGGCTGAGGTGGGTGGATTGCTTGAGCCCAGGAGGTGGATGCTACAGTGAGCTGAGATCTGCCACTACACTCCAGCCTAGGTGACAGAGACTCTGTCCCCCGCACCCCCACCACCTAAAAAGAGAGTAGGGCAGGGCCACATAAATTCCAATGAGTCAAGGATCCAGGAAGGTAAGAGGCCTGGCAAGAACTGTGCTGAACCTGAGAGCACAGATCTCAGCTCCAGCTTCTTTTGCTGTGTAGGAATTGGGGCCTGGTTTTGCCAAATTGTCCAATTTTTCAAAAGAAGCGAGAAACCCTGGTTTTTATATTCAATACCAATTTAAACACCAGGAAACTGTATTTTAAAATGTGAGGGGGAGAAGAGTGGAGCAAATATTCTGTGGGTCAAACGTGGTCCATCAGCTCCATTTTCAACTTGAGTAAAGGGATACAAAAGATAAATCTGGTTTAATTCTGTTACTTGCATTTCCCTTTCGAAAGATAGACTGTATTCTAGCAAATGTCAACAATACTGTTAATGAAAGGGAAGTAAATACTAATTAAACCAAACAAACAAGAGGAAAAGTACAAAGCCTGCTCTACTTTTTTCACTATATCTTGACTTCATCAAAGGGAGGCTGCATAGCCTAGTTGCTAGTTAGGTACCTTACCCAAGAAAGCATGCCTTCATATTGAGTTCTTGCATAAAATTCCTCTGCTCATCCCACTTCATCCCAACAGAGCAATGCCTATTTGGACTGGTATGCAGTGATTGACTTAGTAACATACTTCTCCTCCTTGCTGATGTAACATAAAAAATATTGGGTGGTAGAGCTCTGTAGTCCCCGTTTCTCAGGAGGCTGTGGTAGAATTGCTTGAGGCCTGTGCCGGTTCAAGTCCAGTCTGGACAACATAACAAGATCCCATTTCTTTAAAAAAAAAAAAAAAGGTGGCAGAGAATAGACTAATGTTTTGGTTTATATTTAATGGTTAATTGAACATTATTGTGCTTAAAATTTACAAAATAATAAACTCAGCTAGCTTAATGGAAGGAAAATAATAGAGCCTTTATCTGCAAACTAAAAGCCTTTAGGTTCTTGTTAAAACTGCAAGGATAAGATGGGACAGGACAGTCTGCTTTATTAATTTTGCAGTTTAAAAATTATTGCGATTACTGTTGATATTCAGGCTTCCAGAATAAAAACAAACAAAACAAAAAAATTAAGCTACAGCTGCTTCTAATTTAAGAAACCTTTCAAAATAAGACTTCAGCTAGACTCTGGCCAGTGACATAAATAATCTATATATTTTTCTCTCTTAAAGTCCTAGAATCCTACCAGTATTACACCCTACTTTGTTTGATTGTAAATATTGAAGGCAAATGTTTATCTTTGATTCAGTGCTCCCTGAGTTTGAAGGGCCCATTAGGTGACTCTCTTCTACACAAGCTGCTTTGATTGGCTGCCAGCTGGCCTTTGTCATGCTTAGACACATGCTATTAAAGGTTGCTATTCTCTTACTGGCACTCTTCTCTTTACAGATCTTAGAAACCAACCCTACAGACGAGCCGATGCGGTGAGGAGAAGCATCAGGCGGCGCTTTGATGATCAGAACTTGCGTTCTGTTAATGGTGCCGAAATAACAATGTGAACCTGAGACCAGACTGCATGAACACAGGGTGTGCGTGAATGAAACTGCCCATATGAACTTTATGTGCTACCATTTAACTGCAGCCTTGAACACACATAAAATAAGGGCTCAGATTTAGCAAACACAAAAGAATTTTAAAATGAGCTCTCCTTTCAACCCTTGTTAACAAGTGCCTAAAAATGGAAGTACCTGTTCAGATTAATCAAAGCAATAGGATTTGATTTGACTAGGTATCTTTTTACACCAGTATGTTACTGTTTTTTTTTAACCAAAATGTAAATTTCATATTAAACTTATTACCTACCATTGTGATTGTCCCATGATGGCCTACCTGGTTTCCTGATGTTGTAAGTAACATGAATGCATCTGCTGTGGGTCCTTTGTTGAGATGTCTCTTAAGGAATTTTATGTTTTACCCATATCCATCAACTTTGTATTTTACTTGCAACATGGAAGAAGGAAAAATCACATGGTAAAACTCCTTTTGTCTATAACCAGGCCCCAACAAAGTGCAAACAGGATGCAATGGCAGTGGCACAAAGGTCACCCAACCCTTTGTTTCCAGTTTCACATTCTACTTCTGTGCTAAAGAACAATACTATGTGAGAGGCATCCACCATATGAACATGGGGATACAATGTATAAGACTTATTTGCAGTACTGTGTTCTTCAGCTAGAGGCAGCTTTTAAATAATGCAAGCATATTAGCACTAAAATTAACATCTCAGTAATCAGTATTAACATTTCTGAGGACCATTATTAATTCTGAGAACTGAAATTGGTGCCTTGCAAGGAAGTCTACTAGCTCTATCAACAAGCATTCAAGGTTACATCTACTAGCAGAGTAGTGTTAGAAACCTGGCCTTATTCTCTGACAATCGCAATTTTTTTCTTTTTTGTAAACTGGAGAAGATACACTTGGCATCATGTATGAAGGCCGACTTGTTCATGCATTTCCCAGACTATTTATGGGGAATTGCAATTTAAGTTGTGGAAAAGTATTAATATGGTATTAAGCTTAAATAATACATAATGGGACTAAATGGCCCACTAAGCCACTGTTGTTTTTCCTTCCTCTCTGGCAGGGCACTTGATCCATTCCAAAGTCAAAAACTGGACTGAAGCTAAATTTGTACTTTTCATAATATACATTCTGCTTCTGGCTTGTCTTCTTGGTACATCAATATATTAATTGTAAAGTTTATTGTATAGTATTTAACCGCTGAATTTCCTATTTTATGTTGTGCTTATGTGAACCCCTTGGTGAAGGTCCCTTTTCCTTGGATGTGTAGTTATATGATCTTTTTAAATGTACAGATATTTTGCTATAAAATCGGTGCAGTTTTTTATGGTTTTTACACTTCTCTTTAATTCCCACCTAAGCCTCTGGGTAATATTGTAAATATTGTTTTAAAATGCATCAGCCTATGCTATACAATCTGAATGTTATTTTAACTTATAGGTTTTTTTTTTAATATATATATTTAACTACAAGGACAGTTTAGGGAAGAAGTTACCTACCACATTTCACTTTAGTGTACCTATTTACAGAAAGATTAAACTGCCACTTGCGGCCACATTCCCATAAATGTGTACTTTAAAAAGAACATGCCAAGATTTTGTCTTTCTGTGGACTCAACATTTTGATTAAAAATAGCAATTTGACCATAATACAGATAGTTGGACTTCCACTACAAAGCAGCTGTTTTCCAAAATTCAGTGCTGACCTGTATATGTTAAAAATAATTGCCTATTTATTTATCTACAAATAGACAATGTTGGCATGTTCTTTTCTGTTTATTAATGGGCCTGCTTCTTAGCAATATTAGAATGTTTTATAAAAGCAATTCATGTTACTTTTCTGGTCTTTTCATGGCATATGAGCAAATAAACTATTTACACTACTATTCTGTAATATGTTGTAATCTTTCAATGGTACAATTTAGGGGATTTTAGCAATATTATGTAGACTTACCTTCTACAAACAGATACATCTTGCTATCTGAACTCAATCCAAATATACTTGATAAACTTCAGGAAGGATTCCTCCCTATGTGAACTCTTGATTCTTGCTATATAAAATGCAGAAAATGGTTCTCTGAAGTAAGACATACATCTCCCAAACTGTATTTATAACGTACAGCTTCTACGGAAACAACAGCACTTTTGTGAAATGTCACAACCCCCCACCCCCAGTCCCCCACTGAATGTTTCAGTTAGAATGTTGTACAAATAAAAATAGGTTATATGTTAACTGAATAGTTAGCCCTGCACCCAACCACCATACCAGTCACCGAGGTACAAACAGACAGTTTGGCCCCCATTGCAGACAGTTTTAATAACTCCATTATCAAAAGTTTATAGCATTTAATATGTTCTTTTTATAAAAACAAGGAAAATTTTAAGTAATTTTAGACTACCTTTCTCAGTTCAGGGAAACCTCTGCCTCTCAGGCTCAAGCCATCCTCCCACCTCAGCCTCCCGAGTAGCTGAGACTATAGGCACATAAAATCACACCTGGCTCATTTTGTATTTTCTGTTGCACTAGGGTTTTACTGTGTTGCTCAGGGTGGTCTTGAACTCCTGAGTGCAGGTAATCCACCTGCCTCGGCCTTGCCAAGTGTTGGGATTACAGACATGAGCCATCATGCTCAGCCACACATACCTATTTTAATACTTGACGAAACAAAACTCTTAGCAAAATAGATTAGGGCTATCAGAAATGCCTCCAAAGATGAATTTATCAGATTTTATACAAAAGAATATTTTCCATTTCTTTTTAAACTAATAGCTCATCATCTGTGCCCAAGAAGTATTTGAAGAAACAGATGTCTGAAAGAAATGATGGGCTTTTCAGTCTTTTTATCAAGAAAAAGAGGAATTACACAATGTGTAATGTAGGCCTCCAGCAACCCTCACCGCATAGGGCTTGCTGCCTCAGTGGTGCTTAAAGGAAAAAACTGACACAAACCCAATTTAGTAAAAGATGCCACTTTTTCTAATAAATTATATTTATTTACAAAAGGTCTAATTTTATATAACTAAGGTTCTTTTACATCAGAATAATATATAAACAGGTGAAAATCCGGTAATTACAAACACAGAAAATAGAAACCTTGTTCCCTTATTACTCACCTTTCAGAACAAGTCCTTGGCTCAGTTGTAGAGGTAGGCAATACCAACACCTACCGAAGTTTGCAGGGAGGACCCTACCCTGCCCCCCAAATGTTTACACATAGTACACTTAAGATACCTTAAGAACAGTAGGGGAAGAATAGCATCAAGGAATGGCTTAGTTTGAATCTGATCTAATTATTAGCCACTCACTGTTTCATAGTCCATGAAAAGGGGCAGGGAGGATTAACCAGTATAATTGTCAACTTTACAAGTAAGGTAATTAGCATCAAATTAACAATTACCAATCACTAGCAATGAGATGGCCTGGAACTAAATCCTACTGAGAATCACAAAAGCAGTTTTGATAGTCTTTATATGGCAAGTTTAAAAAGTGGAGAAGCTATTATAGCTAAGCTTAAAATGGAGGGTTAGAGGAATGTGTGGGTAATTAGGGCAAAATCATCTCTCACTTTCCACCTCACCTTTAAGACAGCTCCAGTAAACTGAGTGCCTGACATGTCACCATGCTTCAGCCCTATTCAAAAATAGCCCAAAATCATTAGTTTTCAATTTTACATTGTATATTCTCACAAGTTTTGGGCATGTCTGAAGTAAAAGTTAAGGTACAGTCACTAGACCTTATTTTAGGTGCACTTCAATTATGACCATGGCTTTAGTGGTGGGTTAGTATGGTTTATTGCAGTGATTCGTTTTTAAGCCCTTTAATACAGATGATGGGTATCATGGATGCAAGATGAGTATGTATTTCAACTAATATTTTACATTCATTCAAAAAGTGCCTATTATGTGCCAGGCACTGTCCTATTCCACAGGGATATATAACAGTAAATGAACCAGACAAATCCCTGCCACCGAGGAACTTACATGCTAACTTACAGTTAAGTCAAAACAATTGGAACACATGGAAACAACTGGAAACTTAAGACCAATGTAAGAATAAGGATGGTAAGATCATCAGACTGGTATATGCCATTACCAGAAACACAGAATGAGATTATAAGCCTGTAAGAACACAGTTCCATGAAAGTAATGACATTATTTTGCTTTCTTTTCATGTAAAATGAGTGCAATTTTATGTGGAGAATGTAGGATGGTTGAATTAAAATCTACCTAACATTGAGAAAAATACATACCAAAGAGAAAAGAACAAGTCTCAGACTTAAGATAAAAGCAATTAATGTACTCTGCTTCATTTTGTTTAGAAACAGTTTTAAAAGCTGAAGTTTTTTAGTTTTATATTTAAATTATATAATATATTTAAATATCCCCTTTTAAAAAAATTATTCATCACTCCTCCCTGGGTACTATGTGATTACAAATAGTTCTCTCTTACATAGCATCTAAGCTTTAAAAAGAAAAAAAAAACAATTTTTCATATAAAGCGGTTACTACTCCTTTCTGGGTGTAAAAATAAGAGTGGTGGCATAGCCAGTACTTAGCTGACTATAAGACCGGAAGAAAACCAGAACATTTAGACAAAATTTTTTTAAAGCATATAACCAAGTTATATAATTGAATGAAAACTGAATTAGACAGTTTGAAACTATGAAAACTTTCCAGAAAAATGCACACAGATTTCTTTCTAGGAGTTTTTACAGTTTCTTCATCCTACCGTTACTGACTGCCTTATACCTTAGGACAGTCCTCTTTCATATTATAATTGTATACACAGTGAGGCCCAGTTAAGCAAAAGTCAAAAGATGACAAAGCTATGAAAAATCATTATCAAACTTACCGGAAGGCATAAAATGCACTTTTAAAGTTGGAAAACCTCAATAACTTATATGCTGAAGCTACTCTAGCTAATGATAAAAAAATGCCAGCTACTATGTTGAAAAAAAATGTGGTGGGATCACTGCTTTTATTTAAAAGCATTACATTATTTAAATTCACTTAGGAAGGGTGTATACTTCATAACTGATTAGCCACATTATCTAACTCTTCATACAAATTCAATTTTCCCACAAATTATGAACTGGGAGAAAAATACCAAATATTGACCAGGCATGGTGGCTTATGCCTGTAATCCCAGCACTTTGGGAAGCCAAGACGCGTGGATCACAAGGTCAGACGTTCAAGACCAGCCTGGCCAACATGGTAAAACCCCATTTCTACTAAAAACACAAAAATTAGCTGGCACCTGTATTCCCAGCTACTCAGGAGGCTGAGGCAGGAGAATTGCTTGAACCCGGGAGGGGCTGAGATTGTAGTGAGCCAAGATCATGCCATTGCACTCCAGCCTGGGCGACAGAGCAAGACTCCGTCTCAAAATAAATAATAAAAAAAAATAAAGTATTTAAAGTCCTGATTTTGAATAAGCATGAAATTAAATGTATAAGCGAATTTGATCCAACAGTTCATTAATATTAATGACACTGAGGGAAAATAAACCCTCAACATTTTCCTAAGACCCTGAAGCTTTAATGAAAAGTACAAATTCCCTTTATCTGAAAATAAACACACTTTCCTGTTTTAACATATTTGTTCAACTCTGATAGAACCAGTATTCTAAGACATTTCAGTTTTTTTACCAAACTGAAGATTTAGAAACATAACCTATTAGTTTAAAATTATTCACAGAGAGTTCTAACAAAATCTTATCACCTGTGCCTTCAGACTGTCAACTATCTTTCTGGCAACTAAATCCCATTTGATGGGATCCTGAAAGGTAGACAAAGGACCACAGTCACTTAAATTATATCTTTCATGGCAAGGATGTTGCATTTTGAATTGCAATTTGTTTACTACTATAGTTGTTTTTCAGTAAAATAATTTTCATGGGTGAACTACAGGGAAACAGTGTTGTAGGGATTTGCAGTTATAGTAAGATTATCTCTGTTAAGAAATACGGGAATCTATTTTGAGGACATGCTAAAACACATCAATAGCTTTTTATTTAAATAGAAAAATCAAAACTTTAAAGTTGTACTTTGAAAATCATTCATGGAAGTAATGAAAACAATTTTCTTAAAGATTCTAAAATTCTTTTGTGAAACATCACTAATATATATTTGCCAATATCAAATGCATATTTTAAAGATTCGCCACTGACTTCCATGTCAGGTGATTGACATGATTGGCAATATTAACTTACTAAAATGGGACCTCTGAAAATTGAGTCTAGACAACTCTCTGTTGCCAAAGTTATGTATTTTGACTCTAATATACAACGGGAGACTAATCTCAAGTAAATGATTACTTCACATTTTCTCCAAGATGAGTCTTCCTACAAAGCCTGATCATAATTCCTAACAGAAAAATAAATTGGGAGACAAACTGAGAAACAATCCCTTCCCCCACCCCTTCAGCCTTTAAAAAGTAGAATTATATTTAATTCAAATGAGGAGAAAAATGGGAGCGAGACATTCTGGTCAGGCCCACTTTCAAAACTCACTAAAATGATAAAAAAAAAACTTTCTGTTCTTCTAAATCCCACCTTGAAATAGGATCTCTTCAAGTATACAAATTAAAAGAATAACATAATACAAAAGAATAGGTGCTGAAATTTACTTACTTAAAAATCTCCTGCACTGAAGGAAAATAGTATAAATTATATTACCAACCTTCAAAAGTTAGCATGTAAGAGTATTCTATCTTCAATCCATTGCCCCTCTAAAATAGTCTGTAAAAAATTCATAGGTGAAAAACAAATCTAGGAACCTCAAATGCACTGATTTATAATGTTCTTAAATATCAAAAAAGGAAAGTAAACTAGCTGTGTGGGTAAGATGAAGCAAAATTTCAGGGATTTAGTACCTTTAAAATGATCAAACAATTTAGCTCAACAGTTTAAGTAGAAATAAATACTAGTACACACTAGAAGAGAAGGTTTAATAGTTGATAAAAATGTACAAAAATATTCAAATCAGAAATGCTTTAGAATGTGTACCACGAAGTCAATACTTCTCAGTGAGTAGGGGAGGCAAAATACTTCCTCAGTAGCAGGGGAAAAAAAGCAAGAGAAAGACTGAATTTAGAAAAAAAAGACAACTGTTAAAGAAAATGTTTAAGTCTTTTTTTTTTTTAGACAAGGATATTGCAACTATCACTTAGAGTCTGGTGGCACATTCTTTAGTAGGTCCTTAAGGCAATATATTTAAATTAATTTACAATTTGATTTGATGTTAAAGTTTTTTTTTTTTTTTTTAAACATCACCTCAAAATAGATGCTCAAAATAATGCCCTCACAATAGCCTTTTTAAAATGTATTCAGATGTTTGATAAAAAATAATGGTGGCTTTATTATAGTAGTGCTCATTAGCACCACTATAATTAAGGGTCTACCAAGTTTCCAGCAAAAACACCTATTTCTTAGGAGTTTCACCATAAAAGATCACATTGGCTTTAATCAGTTGGGTAGTGCACAAAAAAGCAGTTTTATCAGTTGCTGGTGCTTTTTTTGTACTACTATATTATCAAAAAAATTTTCATTATATCTTCAAAATCCAGCTTCTATAAAGTAAATCAAATCACTTCATGACTTAGATTTTAGAACAAAGTAGAGACATCTGCAGTTATCAGTAAATTGCCACCTTTAATCCATCCTACAGTGCCCTGTGAAAGGGTCACAGAAAGACAGTTATGACTGTATGAAAATATGATTCTTGATACAGAATCAGAAGTTATTTTCAATTTCCTTTGCTTTTATAAAGTCCACGATAACAATACTTAAATGCACTTTTTTTTTCCTGTGATATAATTAAAACCCAGTGTTATTTCAGTTGAACTTAAAATATAGTCCCTGGTCTGAATTAGACTTTAAATCATACTGTAAACATATATTTGGTATAATTTATTGATCATCATCCAGTTGCTCCAAAAGGGTTCTTCTGCGCTTTTCCAATTCCCCTTCACTCAGTTCACTGCCAGAAGTATCCCAATTACCCTGAAAAGACATTGATTACAATTATAGCTGACATCAGTACTCAGAAATTTAAGTGCTAAGCCTTTGAAAAAAGAAACCAGTATCTATATATAAATTCTCTTCCAAAGAAACACATTTCACAGGGTTTAAAGATCATGTGAGTAAGAAAAAATATTTCCATTTAATAGAAGCCAGGTATTCATTTCCTAGATAATATATTCCTTGCTAATTCTGTAGATTCCCAGTGGTTCCAGAAGAATTATCACAGAAACAGAATATATGCTTTAAGCATATGGATTCCTGTGACAAGTAAATAAATATACACAAAACTTACGAGCAGGACAAGATTTAGGATGAACAAACAAACAAAAATAATGCTACACTGTATGTGAGATACAACCTTTGAAAAGTGGATAGTTCACCTATTGTCCTCTTTCATTCACTCCAGGGATTTCATTTAACCCACTATATAAGCGGCTAAAAAGTACAAAGGAGGCATTCACTCTTCACTGACGATGTGACTCAGACTCACTGTTTCAGATCTTAAAAAAAAAATCCACCCTATACCAACGAATCAGAATATCCAGAAATCCCTAACAGCTTTATCTACATAGTTTATGCTCTCCAGTGATGATCCACAGGCATTTACCCTTGCTAAACCCACAGCATTCGCATTACTATTGCAATCATATATACATATATTTGAAAAACTAAGGACTAATTATGTGATCTGTTATTGAAATCTTAACTTTGGCTTGTATTCTCCTCTTCTATTCATTTATTTGCCCTTCCTCCAGCCCAAATCAGTATTTTTTTTTTTTTTTTTTTAGACGGGGTTTCGCTCTTGTTACCCAGGCTGGAGTGCAATGGCGCGATCTCGGCTCACCGCAACCTCCGCCTCCCGGGTTCAGGCAATTCTCCTGCCCCAGCCTCCTGAGTCGCTGGGATTACAGGCACGCGCCACCATGCCCAGCTAATTTGTTGTATTTTTAGTAGAGACGGGGTTTCACCGTGTTGACCAGGATGGTCTAGATCTCTTGACCTCGTGATCCACCGGCCTCGGCCTCCCACAGTGCTGGGATTACAGGCTTGAGCCACCACGCCCGGCCTCAAATCAGTATTTCTAAAAGTTATCGGAATTGCTACCTTTTGAAACAAAGGATTTAATAACAGTGACAACTGTAGACCTCTGGAGAATCCCAGATTTAGTCTCTCACTTAAAAAAGTTTTTGAAGTAAGAAATGTCCAGTGGCACTACTTAGTAATCATATATCCTTTCTTAGTGAGTTAAGGCCATAATTACAGAATGCTATATTTTAAAAATATCAAATTTAGGAGATCAAATCTAGGGTCATTCATCACCAAAAACCAAGATATTGTGTGAAATGTGGTTAACTGAATTTTCATTGTTTTCTTCAATGGTAGCACATCTGGAAAAAAGACTATTTATTCAACACCATCATGGTTTAACCACAGAATCCATTTTTGTATTTTGAAAAAACAGGTATGAAACAATTCTAAACACTTACAGAATCCTTTCCAGTCTTTTTCTTAGGCGATTTGTGTTTTGATTCTGATCTTTGTCTAGTTCTGTCTTTTTCGCTTTCCCGATCTTTTTCTTTTTTATCCTTCTCTCGCTCAGCATCGGATTCTGGAGAGTCCTATATGAACAGAAAATAACAGGTTAGCATTTTGATGAAGATACCATTCTCATATAGGTAATATTTAAGAACATCTACGTATAACAGGTTATGTGTTCTTAGAGTAATGAAATGTAATGTGAATTGTTAACCTCAGGGATTTAGAATTTACCCAAGATTCATGGGGGACAGCTTTCTCTTGGGAAGGATAATATTCTGACAGGATAAAATATCACTCATGAGACTTACTACCACATCAGATCTGTAGTATCTATTATGTAAACACAGAGAGAGTACATTTTTTACCAACCCAATATAATACTGGTTTATAAATGTACATAGGATACTGCTATTAGCTTTTAACACATAAGGCAGACAACAGTTGTATTAATAAAATAATTTTCTTGAAATTGCTGAGAAGCAGGAATTATTTAAAATTTAAGTGCTTAAATAAATGGTTCTTCATCACTTATGTACAAATTCAAATTTTAAAAAATGTAATTCAATAGGTCTGTGGTAACACCCAGGCCTTCACATTTTGAAAAAGCTCCTTAGCTGGATCCTAATGAATACCTAAGATTAAGAACTACAACAGTAGAGGAGTGGTTGTTTAAACATTTAAATTTATGGTTCTCAACAACAGCTGCCATCTACACATACACACAAATATACATACATATAGAGACACATGCACACACATCTCCCTGAGTCTTTTTTCTAGAAAATTTTAAAGACCAGAATAGGGGATTCTAACACTGGTATGTGTATTTTTTCAAAGCTCACCAAATGATTTTAATGGAAGATTAAGGTGAAGAGCAACTACAAAACTTGAAGTTTACGTGCCCACCTCAACCGTCCTAGGCTGCACAGGACTAGAGAGAAAAAGGTTCTATGATTTCTGAGGCAGTTAAGGGCAAAAGCGTAGGTGAAATGTAAAAATCAGAAGCTTGCTTACAGATTTATGTCTCCTTTTCTTACTTTTCTTCTTATGCTTTTTTGACTTTTTATAACTTCTCTCTGAGGAGCATAAAAGGAAAAAAAAAAGTGTCAGAAATGGAGTATATCAGTGTCAATGATTTAATCAAATAAACAGAAATGCTCACCAGACTCTGCACTAGAAGAATGTTCTGAAGCAGAACGAGACTCTGACCGTTGTCTTTTCTTCTTTGAATGGCTATCATCATCATCTGAATCTGACCCCTAAAAAATACACATAATTGCATTCATAATAATGCTAACACTTCAATACACTCATGGTGCCATGTAATAAATTCCCTTACCGATCGAGAGCGAGAACGTTTCCTATGATGTTTTTTAGATTTCTTAGAATGTTTCTTGTTCTTTGAATGATGATGCTGACATTCATGCTACAGGGACAAAAGAAAAAAGAATATTTCAAGAATTTACACTTAACCGTAGACAGACTGTAAAGAATCTTTAAAAAGCTACGGAAGTTCATAGAGTAAAACTCTACCATATATAGGTATGTAATCCCTTGAAACTGTGCAAAGAATCGTCATTTTTTTTTTTTGTTCCTTCTTGCCCATCCTATACCCACTCATTTGGACATCTAAACAAAACAATGTTAAAAACTATTAGTAGACAAAGTAGCTTTTTTTTTTTTTTTTTCTTCTAGAGACCATGTCTCGCTCTGTCACCCAGGCCAGAGTGCAGTGGTGCGATCTTGGCTCACTGCAACCTCTGCTTCCCAAGTTCAAGCAATTCTCCTGCCTCAGACTCCCCGAGTAGCTGGGATTACAGGAGTGGGCCACCATGCCTGGCTAATTTTTGTACTTTTGGTAGAGACAGGGTTTCACCATGTTGGCTAGGCTGGTCTTGAACTCCTGACCCCAAGTGACCTGCCTGTCTCAGCCTCCCAAGTGGTGGGATTACTTTTTCTGGCTGAAAAAGTAGTTTTTAAGAAGAATGAGAATGGTGTGGTTTAGAAGAAAAGTATAATATGCAGTCACATCTGCTTTTAATGACTGTGAAATACAATGACATTCAGGCATGCTTTCTCTGATCAATCCGGCATTGGTCAGCAAGCTAGGCTGAGAACTAAGATAAAAAACAACCTGAGAGCTATCCTTGAATTGAGATACATAAGGTTGATGTCAGAATAAATGCCAAATCTACTCCTCTTTCATTTCCCCCAAAAAGCTATTTCCTTCCTCCTCAAACAAGACATCCTTAGACATCCATATGTTGTCTTTGTGGATTTTTACTCATTATAACAATTATTAGGCTAGCAGGGATGGGGGGTGCTGCAGTACAAGCTCCTCGCCCCTAAACATGTCTATGGCTTTGAGAATAAATTCTACCTCAGTTACTTAAGTGAAAATGGGAAATCTGGATCTCAGAATGGACTCTTATCCTTTTCATCTCACTGAACACTAACTTACCTTTCTTGAATACCTTAAGGCTCAGATTATTAAGGCCCAAAAATCTGAATGTGTTCAGCCCTTCTGTATGGTACCATTACCACCTAACTACTTTATCCTAGTATAGATCATGAAAAGATCTGGAGATTCTTCAACTGGGAGAAAATAGGTAAGACATTAGAGCAGAGCTTCTCAAAATTAAATGTACATTTTAATGCTTGGGAATCTGGCTAAAATGAAGAGTCAGATGCAAGATTTCTACCGATGGGGCCTAAGGTTCTTCATTCCTAGGAAGCTCCTAGGTTCGAATTTCCTAGGTAATGCAGATGCTTCTGGTCTGCAATACATTTGGCACAGAAAACATCTAAAGGCCTAGCATAGTTGCTCATTTTACAATCACAGTACTTTAGGAGGCTAAGGCAGGAGGCCTCCTTGAGGTCAGCCTGCCCAACATAGCAAGATCCCATCTTTATAAAAACAAAAACCGAAAAAGCAAAAAGCCAAGTGTCATGGCACGTGCCTACAGTCCCAGCTACTCGGGAGAATTGTTGGAACCCAACAGGTGAAGGTTGTGGTGAGGCATAATTGAACCGCTGCACTCTGGGCTGAGATTGGGTGATAGAGTAAGACCCTGTCTTAAAAAAAAAAAAAAAAAAAAAAAAAAAAAAAAAAGAAGCCAACAGGACCACATCTAGAGGCAGCTGTGAAACAATACAGGCCTATGTGGGTACACGTTACAGAAAAGGCTGTGGTTAACAATAAATCCAAAGAAGTAAGAAATAGTCAATTTAGTGACCGCTATGCCCATTTACAGTACAAAACTACAGCATTAAACACATAGTAGTTTTTAGCTTATAAATATTAGCTAGTCTAGAACTGACAGCATGGCATACTTGCTAAAGGCATTGAGCAAGGTCATCATGCCCGGCTTCCAACCCTGTAAGTTACTTTACTTCTCTTTGCCTCAGTTTGTTTACCTATTAACTTCACAGGCTTGTTGAAAGGATTAAGTTCATACATTTAATATACATAAAGCAATTAGAACACTGATCCACATATGCATCAAATACTATTATTCAATAATTATTGGTCAATTCAGCATACTTACAAGGGCCTAAATGAAACTGCTAACAAAATACTCAACTTTTTTTTTTTGGAGATGGAGTCCCAGTCTGTTGCCTGGCTGGAGTGCAGTGGCATTATCTTGGCTCACTGCCAACCTCTACCTCCTGCGTTCGAGTGATTCTCCTGCCCCAGCCTCCTGAGTAGCCAGGAGTACAGGTGCCCACCACCACTCCCTGCTAATATTTTTCTATTTTTTTTTTTTAGTAGAAATGGGGTTTTGCCATGTCGGCCAGGCTGGTCTTGAACTCCTGACCTGAGGTGACCAACGCCCGCCCAGCCTCTCATAGTGCTGGGATTACAGACATGAGCCATGGTGCCCAGTGAAAGTTACCTAACTATTAAAGTGACCTCAGATGTTACTATTTAATTGCTTATTTTAACAAAAATTACCATTTATTCCATTATTTTCCAGAAACTCTGGGTTTTCTACACAGCTGTGGTATATCTCAAATGTGCTCAAAAGCTGTTTTCTATCTGTTTTACATAAAGATTTTAAGTTTTCTTTAAGTTTACTAGTGAATCCGTGTGGCTGCCAAATTGCTCAGTTTCTAAAACTTTCTAAAAATACGAAACATAGCCTTCACATACAAATCTTTATATTCCTATGGAAACTTATAATTTGTTTCACTTAAGAACAGTTTTTATAGGGGTGAAAAACATTCTCTAACCATCCCAGGTAACTACTTGTATAAAGCAGTGAGTATTAGGCAACATATTTTCATCATTCTAAATTCCTCAATTTGTTTACATTTTGTATATGGGAATTCTAAAATTACCTCAAGCACATGCATAAAATCTTTAAATATTCGCTTTCTTTCAGATTCTAGAGTTATGTCCTCAAATGCTGGCNTTTACAAATCTCTCACGGATCTGAAAAATTCAGATATAAAATAAATACGTGAATACCAGAAAAGCACACCAATACAGCCAAAAGGAATCATAAAAGCAAGTGAAAACTGTGATGAACCAGTCCCCTTAAAGTGCATTATTTCTCCCCTTTGAAAGCCCAAACCATTCTTTACAAATATTCCTAAACGCAGAGTCACAGCTGATTAAATGTATCTAATATATTCTACAAATAAATTTGGCTTATTTTTGTGGCTATCAAATGAAAAATAGTGTATTTTAAATTTCTTTCTGAACTGTAAAGACAAGAATTCATTAGAAAAAATTTACAAGTATACATACATCTTCCCAGACAGCATCCAATTCTATTGGAGGAGCAGCTTGTTTTAACATACTCTTAAATGCAGATTCTTTTCGTTTCATCTTCCGAGCCTCTTCTTTTTCTCTTTCACGTTCACGGGCTTCTGCCTTTTCTAGTAACTACCAGAAAATCATATTTATTCAGTTATAACAGTATAATCACTGTTAGCTAAAATAATTTATTAATTTAGGATCACTCATTGTTTAAAATAAGCTTGTCCAACCCATGGCCCACAGGCCGCATGTGGCCCAGGACAGCTTTGAATGTGGCCCAAAACAAATCTGTAAACTTTCTTAAAATATTATGAGGTTCCTTTTTGCGATTTTTTTTTTTTTTTTCATCAGCTATAGTTAGTGTTAGTGTAGTTTATGTGTGGCCCAAGGTCTGTTTTATAAGGGCCAATTTATGTATGATACCAGTAATTTGAGCGACGGAAGTTTAATACTAATTTATCATATAAATAAATTTTTTTCTTTTACCTTATCTGAAAGACTGGCTACTACTCAGTAAAAGTCTATTCATATTCCCCTATTCCAATACTCTGCAACTTAGCTGCTTTTATCTGAGTAAGTTAAAAACTATACTGTTAAACTAGTTATTTACAACAGAAAAAATTACTTACACTATTGAAAGCCAATTTGATATTTCCAGCATCTAATGTAGTTGATCTTTTAGTTGAACTAATTATTGCCACGAAATCTTCAAAAGTGGTATTTACTTCAACTACAAATCCTTTATCCTAAAAAAAAGGAATCTTGTTAACTTAATAATGCATAAAGCAAAGGAATATAGTACCAACTTTTAAGATATACTATAGGTTAAAAGGTAAAAACAAATATACTTGTTTACCTTTAGAATGTCTTTTATTATCTTCTTCTCATCATGATAACGTGCTTTAAGATCCTCAACATAAAACTTGAAAAGATCAAGTGCAGTTGATCCTAATGAAAAAACTAAAGAAGTCAAAAGCTAGCTCTAATCAAAGAGCTGCAATTACTTTTTTGTTTAAAAAACAAAAACAAAGCACCCTTTCCCCCAACACAATCACCTTTGCCTTTGGCCCATTCCAACTACTACCATAATGGTAAATTAAAAAAGAAAATAATCTTACCAGGCTGACCAAGCATATTAGTGAATCTAATGTCAGAACTAATAGTTGGATACAATTCCATCCAAGATGACATAGAATGTAGTTGTCCATGTTCATGTAATTCATCTAAAAATATCTAGGGAGAAATATTGTATTTGAAAAGTCATCTAAGTACACGAGAAATAAGAGTCTAACATGAAAACACACAAAAACTTTGACATAGTTAAAAACCTTCTATCAATGTTACCAAACCTGTTTGGGTGCAAAGAATATTTGCTATTTGAGCAAAGCAACAACTGCCTTTAGGCAAAAAAAATTTTGTCCTTTAGAGAAAATGACTTTTGAAATACCACATTATCTTCCTAAGGTTCTACTTCCTACCCTTTAAGAAAGAACATAATTTTTAGCTTTAAAAAAAGTAAAAGTTAAACTATTGGTTACCTGCCTCAAATGATGAGGCTAAAGAACGTATATGCAAAGTTTCCTTAAATGTATACTTTTTGCCTTTAAACATAGTGCCTAACATGTTCTAGGTATTCTTTTTTTTTTTTTTTTTTAAACAAATATGGAGCCTTAGGAGAAGAGATGTATAATTTTCCCAAAGCAGTTTGGAGACCTAGGATTCAAACCCACATCTAGTTTCAATTTCCACACTTCCTGCTTCCAACCCGATCCTGAGGGAGTTTAATCCTTATACACCAGGGGGATCCCAACCCCTGTCCACGGAACCGGAACCCAGTCACACAGCAGGAAGTGAGTAGTGGAGCAAGCATTACCGCCTAAGCTCCACCTCCTGTCAGATCAGTGGCAGTGTCAGATTCTCACAGGACTGTGAACATACTGTGAACTGAGCATGCCAGGGATCTAGGTTGTGTGCTCCTTTTGAGAATCTAATGCCTGATGATAACAACCCCCGACCCCACCATAGCATGGAAAAACCGTCTTCCACTAAAACGGTCCCTGGAGCCAAAAAGGTTGGAGACCGCTGCTATACACAAACGCCTCTAAAAGAAGCTATAACTCTATATCCTGTTCCCACAATTCCTGTATTTGCACTGTTCAATAAGGTAGCCACTGATCAAATGTAGCTTCTGAGTACATGAAATGTAGCTAGTCTGAGTTGTGATATGCTGGAAGTATAAAACACAAGGACCTTTAAGATTTAGTACCAAAAATATTTGTAATTTTTTTTTTTTTTAAAGTCTCGCTGTCGCCCAAGCTGGAGTGCAGTGGTGCGATCTTGGCTCACTGCAACCTCTGCCTCCTGGGTTCAAGTGATTCTCCTGCCTCAGCCTCCCGAGTAAGTATGATGTGGGATTTCAGGTATGTGCCACCATACCCGGCTAATTTTAATACTTTAGAGATTTTGCCATGTTGGCCAGGCTGGTCTCAAACTCCTGACCTCAGGTGATCCACCTTCTTCTGCCTCCCAAAGTGCTGGGATTACAAGCGTGAGCCACCACATCCGGCCAGCAATTTTTTAAAACATTATGTGTCAAAATATTTGGTTATATTGGGTTAAATTACTAAAATTAGTAAGAAATTAAAATCACGTTTCTGGCATTCACATTAAAATCACATTTCTGGCATTCACATTTTTATTCGCGAGAGGTGTACTAACGTAATATTAGGCATTTATAACTCAACTCACTCCTCTTCAAACAAGACTAAGTATGTCCATACTGCCTTACAACTCTAAAATTCTTTTCTCAAACTGTGTATCTACCCCTTTGTTACTTCCCTTACTCTTTAACATAAATGGAATTCTGTCTTAACCACCATTGTTGTGGTCACCAGGTTCCTCACTTGCTCTCTCTTGAGTCTCTAAAATAGCTTGGAAACCATCTTCAGTGATGCGCTAGTAACCTCTGAACTTACCTCAATCTATCATACCTGCTTTGCTAATATTTCTTGCATTTCTAGGTTGGTGAGATCTGTCTGATAAAGTCAAAGAACCGTGAGACTAAATTTATTTCAATAGTGGATCCCTAACCTGAAAGTCAGAATCACCTGAGGACTATTTTTTTAAAGCAATACAAATTAATATCCAGGTATTTAGATTATTAGAAGATCGATGTGAATTCAGGTTTGAAAACTGCTCTGACAAAACTGTATAGTTCTTATTCTCTTCTATTTACTGGCCCCATTTTAGGGGCAAAAAAGACTTTATCTTTTATATTATGGAAAGCAAGCTGCTTCAAAGATGGCTGAGCCTGATGTTTCGTCTTCCCTTGGCACTAATGACATCTTGGATGACCTAATTCTTTTTTCTTTCTTTCTCTTGGTTGAGGGCGGGCTATGTTTGAATCCTGTACATTGCAGGCTGTTTAGCAGCATCTCTCGCCTCTTTAACTGCTAGATCCCAGTAGCACATTCCCCACAAATAGTAACAAGCACAAAATCTTTCCTGGTTGAGCACCACTGTCTTAGATCCAAATCAGTATTAGTTTTTCTCCATCTTCATCCTTTTTTATGTCCCCTTATATGCTGTTCTCAATTAACTGTATTCATATATATGCTTGGATTGCAAACCTTCAAAGATTTTGTTTAATAAGAGTCCCTTTTATTTTTCGATTCTTCCTTCATTCTCCCCCGCTTGACTGGTTTTCTCTTACCCAAGAAAAGTCTTCCTCTTAACCCCGAGCTTATGTGAACTTTGTCTTATTGAATAACTGAAAGGTATAATTGTACCTCTATTTATCTTTCAACTATATGGCAGACTGTTTAACTTTCCCTACCATGCCAATGTTTACTAAAAGCCTTAAATGCCACTTTTAACAGTATTCTTTCAGTCTTCCTTCCACAGAAATTTCTTAACATGTTATTTTACATAGATTCCTTTACCTTAGGGGCTTCTCAAAGACTCATTTGAAGGACTGTTTAAAAAAATCATATTGTTAGGTCCCATTTCCAGAATTTGATTCTGTAAGTCTGACGTATGATTTGACAGTAACCTTTTTCATAATTTCCCTCATGATACTGATTCTGTGCATCTGGGGATCATGCTCTATCTTAAAACCCCAAACTCTTGGCTATATTCCCCTGGTTCTCCTTGAAAGCCTCAAATGGATCCTTTCCAGACTTGACACTGACTTCAAATACCGGTTTTAAAACTTAAGAAAAAAGAAGTCATAGCTTCCTTGTCATAGATATAATGAATTATCTGATTAGCAAATGAATACTTAATAAAAGAGTCATCATCATAACCATAATTACTGAGAATCTCTCCATTAATGATCTTTTATTGCCTAATGTCAATCTTAATTTAATTCATTTTACTAAAGTCCTAAATAAATCTTTTAAAGTAGCAGCAGAACAGGAAAATTACCGGGCTCAACATCTGAAAGAATATTAATACAACATACTTAACACCAATTATATTAATAGTAATCAGAAACCATGCCAGACACATAGGAATCTGACTCAAAGTCACATTTAGGCTTATTTAAGGAACCATACAGCCTTTACATCAAAATTTCTCTTCATAGTCTCCACCTTCAGTATTATTTGCATTATAGTCTCTCATTTTCTGTGACCCAGATTTCTACCTTATTTTCACTGTATTATTATTTTTTCATATATGTCACCTTATTTTAAATCACTGCAAAACCTTCCTCAGAGACATTAAAGCTTAGGTTGTGGAAGACGGTAACAGCCCTCCTAAAAATCTGTCCTTCCCTTCTTTCTGGGCATATGGCTGCTTAATTAAAAGCTAAGTTTTCTAGCCTCCTTTGTGTAGCTAGGTGCGGCCATTGACTAAATTCTCAGCAACTGAAACCGAATGAAGGGGGTGAGCAGAACTTCTACAACATTAGCTTTAAAAAGAACTGTTTTTTCAACTTTTTTCAAGTTAAAATGTGAAATTCGGGCAGCACACTCCTAACTCTGTAGAGAAGGCTAACAAGCTAGGACACTGGTTCTTAAAGTATGATCCAACAGTATAGATATCACCTGGAAATTTAGAAATGCAAATTTTCAGACTCCACCCCAGACTTACTAATTCAAATTCTTCAGGTAAGGCCAAACAATGTGTGTTTTTAACCATTGTAGAATATGACAGTCTAGGAAATCACTAAGATAAAGGAATCCATCGAGAGTAGTAAATGTTAAGTTTTCATTGAATAAGGACTAAAATCATTCTACTGGCTGTAACGTTTAAGATGGTTAGTAAACTTTGGCATGGTGAGAATAATAATTATTATTATTTTTTTTTTGAGACAGGGTCTCACTCTTTCACACAGTCTGGAATGCAGTGGTGCCATCACAGCTCACTGCAGCCTTGACCTCCTGGGCTCAGTTTCTCCCATCTCAGCCTCCTGAGTAGCTGGGACTACAGGCACACACCACCATGCCTGGCTGATTATTATTTTTTTTGTATTTTTAGTAGAGGCTATGTTTCATCAAGTTGCCCAGGATGGTTTTGAACTTCTGGACTTGAGCAATTGACAGCCTCAGCCTCCCAAAGTGCTGGGATGACTAGCATGAGCCACTGTGCTAGGCCAGAAGAAATTTTTAAAAAGTCCTCCAGGTCATTCTGATACACACTGAATTTTGAGAATGACGGTCTAACGGGATGGCAATGTGCCCTGCCCTAGACCAAAATGATTGTTATTTCAAAAACAAAAACTTTTTAAAGTCATTGTAACCCAGCATTTATCCTAATACAATCATTAATGAAAGAGATTCTGTAATCAAAACTGCATGGATTCAAATTCTGGCTTCACTACTCAGCAGCTGTTGAACTTAGGCAAGTCACTGTACCTCTCCAAGTCCATTTCCTTAGTTATATAAATGTATATAACAAAAACAACAAATACCCTTATAAGGTAAGACTGTCATAAAATTTGAGATTATAAATGTAAATTGTGACTGGGTGTGGTGGCTCACACCTGTAATCTCATCACTTTCGGAGGCTGAGGTGGGCAGATCATGAGGTCAGGAGATTGAAATCACCCTGGCCAACAGGGTGAAACCCCATCTCTACTAAAATACAAAAAATTAGCCAGGCGTGGTGGTGTGCACCTGTAGTCCCAGCTACTTGGGAGGCTGAGGCAGGGGCATGGTTTGAACCCGGGAGGCAGAGGTTACAGTGGGCCAAGATCGCGTCACAGCACTCTCCAGCCTGGTGACAGAGCAAGACTATATCTCAAAAAAAAAAAAAAAAAAAAGTAAATTGTATTAACAGTAAGCAATCAATAAACACTAGCTATTATAACTATTATTAAAATGGGAAATCTGGTGAGATATGAAATGCAAAAAAGTCACTGCTCCATGATATTTTCCATCACTAAGAATAAATAATACTTGATTATGAAAATGAACTATTAGCTAAAAAACATGCAATCCCAGGTCCTTATTTTAGTGTTTAAGAAATTATGGCCCATCCCCAAACTATACCCTAGCAGTCCCTCTGTTGTCTAGAGACTAAATATCAACTACTACTGACTCACCACACATATCTTGTTTTCAGTTATCTCTCCTGTTGTTTTTCCCAACTGAAACCTTATTTATCAATGTTTATCTGTAGAACTTAAAGAGTTAAATGTGTATGAGTCCTCACAAAGCCTAAGTCTATGATTTGAGAACAGCTATCTAAAAAGTGTTAATATCATTTTTCAAGTTCAGTAAGCATAATATAAAACTAAGTAGAAAAGACAGCCTTTTCTATTACCTGGAAGGATTCCCGATTTTTTCGCTGTCGTCTCCTTTCTCTCAGCAAACTCTTCTGTTTTTCTTCTTCTTCTTCCTTTTCTAAAGCCCGAATGTGTTCTTCAAAGCAAATTAATGCATCTTCTTTGTCCATGTCTAAAGTGTTTGCCAGTTAAAATTCAGAGTGTCAAATGTCAACTAGTGAAGTAGTTTGATTATTTGCATTAACTCCCCAAAATTTCAATTTCGCCTGTCAAAAATACTTGTATTTAGGCTAGAGTGAGGTGGCTCATGACTCTAATTCTCAACACTTTGGAAAGGTGAGGTGCGAGGATCACTTGAGCCTAGGAGTTCAAGACCAGCCTGGGCAATACAGCAAGACCCCATCTTTAAACAAACAAAAAAATTTGTATTTAAGCTCAAATATGATTTGTAATTATATGCATAGCAAAGTTTTAAGGAAAATTCCACCAAGAACTCACTAAAAGACGCTCTGAAACATGTCATAGGATAAAACAAAGGACATGCATATGGCAAAACTAATGAAAATATAAGTGTTATAATAAAATCTGTTTGCAACACCATAATTATTCCAGGAGCTTAAGTAGAGAACTGTCTATCCTACTTAAAAAAACTATTGAAGAATGATTTTTAGAGGGGTAGCTGAAAAAGCTATAATTTAAAAAGCAAATGGTTAACTCAGAAAAAGAGTACCTGCGGAAGCCTAATGTAAGATAATTCTAATACATTTTTTGCTTTTTGCAAATCTATAATGTTATTACCTCAAGAAAACAACATAAGTAAAAAGTAATTTAGTTCTTACCAAGTTACATACAAACGGCTAAGCGTAATTTCAAATTTGACCTATAATTTAAATATTTCAAGGATTACCTGATAAAGCTACTTTAAATTTGAAAACATATTGTCATGAATCACAAACTCAATCAGAAAGAAATATATTATTTCAAAATAAAACCCTTTTTCACAAATGAACAAACAACTGCATAAAATTCACTTAGTTATCTCATATGAAAAGTGAAAATAATTATTTGCTGCTAGAGGACACTGTTTAAAACTATTTCTCTTAGCCATTATTCTTACTTTGTAACTCCTCATCTTCTGCAAAAGTTGGATTATCCATCAGATACTGCTGGGCTTCAGACCAAGTGGTAGAGTATGTTACATTAGCCATGTTGTCAAGTATGTTTTTTAAGGCTTCCCAGTTTCTCTTTCGCAACTGCTTTGCTTGTTCCTATAGCAAAAGTATGAATACGTATGTTTTGAAGTTTCAAGAAATATATTTAAATTGCAATTAGTGAAAGCTGCTTTATATTCTAATGGATGACCAAATTTCAAAGGTAAAATCAAATTTCAAGTAAATTTCAGTTACTTTAAATGGCCACACTGCTGACTTTGCTAATGATCTTGCCTAAGTGCTTGGCTTTGGAATTTAGCTTTGAATTTTCCACCTCCTTCTAAAAGCCAGAATCTGGAAATCACGTTTTTGGCTTTCCCCCAATACGCCATAAACCTTTCTACAACTATGTATTACAGTCTAAAACTAACGTTACCACGGACAAGTCACATTGCAGATAAATGCTAATATCTTCAACGACCTTCAGCTATGTTTAAATTTCATAATACTTATATCTATATGTGTTCCTTGAAAAGCACATAACACAAAATGTAACAGTGCACAATGAAAAACAGACATAAGTAAAACAGGTATTTTTAAATGTTGTAAGTTTAAAACTGCACCTTGCTGCCATTCTTGTAACAATCATGTTATAACCAAAGAAACCGAGCATTTTTAAACTTAATGAGCCAAAAACTTATCTTCTTTTCCAAAGTTAGCATAAGACAGCCAATTAATGACAATACAAATAGCGAATGAGTGCTCATTGAGTCTACATCAGTATTTTATATGGTAGATGAATGATAAAGAAGCTTACTATTATAGAAGCTATACATTCCTCTGTAAAGATTACTTCCAATAAATAAATATATCTGCTATACCACATAAACTAGATCAACTAAGCCATAAAAATGTACGTTATAAAACCACTCCTCATCAGAATGAGAAAACATCTTGTGCTATCTGTAAATACCAATAACTAAGAATAATACCTTTTCCTTTTTTGAAAGAAAGAACAAAACATCTTCATAGATTTCAAGACGATCACGTTCTGATATTGCATTCCAAACTTCCATCTCTCCAAACATTTGCTCTGCTTTTCTATTTGTTAAAAAGATTATATTATACAACAAAAATTAACTTTAAGCAATTTTTAAACTTAATTTAAAACTACAAAATGAACACTTTCTAAGTTCATAAATATATTAAAGGCAAGCTCCTGGATAATTACAAAAATCCTAAAAAAAAAAAAAAAAAAAAAAAAAAAAGCACATTCCTCCATCTCTCCTTAGAGATAGAGGGGATAATTCACATTGGGCAATGTTTATGGTCTAGACTAGATCTTTTTCTAGGGGCAGCCACATGGACTACCAAAATGCCTACAGAACTAAATTACAGACTTCTCTGGAATACTGAGTAAAACAAAGTACACATGGAAAATAGGTTTAATAACATATGAAAAAAATTTTAATATTAAATTACCCACAATTTTACATAATAAAGCAACCTAAAATGAAGAATGCTACATAAAACAGTTTATTAAAAATGCTATACCTACTTAATGAAAATGGCCTCTTTTTTCCCACAAATATCAATAATTTTAATGTTTTTAAGTAAAAGGCAATCAAATTTGATTTTTCTTTTCCTTTTTTCTTTGGGGGGGACAGGGTCTCACTGTTACCCCGGAGTGCAATGGTGCAATTATGGCTCGCTGGAGCCTTGACATTCCTGGGTTCAAGTGTTCCTCCCACCTCAGCCTCCTAAGGACCTGGGACTACAGGCACGTGCCACCATGCGTAGCTAATTTTCGTATATTTTTTTTCTAGAGACAGTTTTTCCCATGTTGCCAAGGCTGGTCTTGAACTCCTGGGCTCAAGCCACCTGCCTGCTACGGCCTCCCAAAGTGTAGGGATTATAGGTGTGAGCCGCCACATCTGGCCTCAAACTTGATTATTAAATGCAGTCTTTCTCCCCTTCTTTCAGTCTCTAAAAAACTTAGTAAAAGTCTATCAGTTAAATTCTACATTTAACTACAGATTTATTTTGTACTTCATGAAACTTCTACATTCAGAGTCATTTAGCTTTATTTAATAGGCTCTGGATCAGCTACTGCACATGGCAAAAAAAAAATGACACAAAACAACAATGTAGTAAATATAGGCCATGGAACACTAAACATCTTACTTGTATCTGGTTGTGGAAGTCATTTTTTCATGATTTTCAAGAAAACGCTGAAAGGACTCTTTAGCCTCTTTGTACTTTGATCTTGCTTCTTCTTTTTCTTCTTTCTCTGTCTGGACTTTATAGGCATTAAAGGCTTGCTTTTTTTCACTTAACTTTGCCAAAGCACTAATAGAAAAATATTATGTAAGAGTAAACATTTGCAAAATAATCAAATATTAGTGGTTTGAAAAAACAGTAAAATTGTTTTCACATATAAATTAAGAACATTTCAAAAATTTATTAAAGACAAGGAAATAATTTCTACTTTTAAAATAATTCTTGTTTTATATGTAGCAGGGTACTTGAATTGTTTGATCAGCCTTTGACTTCTTGGTTCATATTAGACATAAAACATCTCTATTCTAGGTATCCTAAACAACAGAAGTCAATGGAGTTAAATGTTGTATCTTTCTACACAACTTTAAATGTGCTACACTTGCTACGCTCAAAGTGAAAAGTAAATAAAAAATTGAAGTACTACCTGTATCGTGGATCATTAATAATCATTTTCATAGCTTGCTCCCATGAAGCATTCGATGGTACCCGCTGAAAATCATTTAAATGAAAAATTAAAATGTCACACAAGAATACTTAAAGTCACATAACAGGGAACCAAGTACAGTACTCACTGCAAACATCAAGCTCTTCCCTTTGCAGGAGTTTGAAACAAGTTTAAAAAAATAGTATTTTATTGGCCTGGCATGGTGGCTCACCTGTAATTCCATTACTTTGGGAAGCCACGGCAGGTACATCATGAGGTAAAGAGGTCGAGACCATCCTGGTCAGGACAGTGAAACCCTGTCTCTACTAAAAACACAAAAACTAGCTGGACAACGTGGTGGATGCCTGTAATCCTGGCTACTTGGGAGGCTGAGGCAGCAGAAATGTTTGAACCTGGGAGGCAGAGGTTGCAGTGAGCCGAGATCACGTCACTGCACTCTAGCCTGGTGACAGAGTGAGATTCTGCCTCAAAAAAAAAAAAAAAAAAAAAAAAAGTTTTTTTTATTGAAGGCAAAGCTATATAATACACCTATGAACTAAAATGAAAACTTTAAACTGAAATTTAAAGATCATAAATGCTTTTCTTCTTAAACTACTGATAAAAGATAAATATTATAAATTAAAAAGGCTTAAATCAAATATTGGATAGAAATGTGCTTGTGAAGTACCTTGTACACAATAGTTTGTGTGGTGAAAGTCAGTTTCACAAAAGTGTTCTTCAAAAAAAAACTAGACTTATTTAGTTGATTTTCGGTTACAACAGTTCATGAGATTGGTATTATTAATACCATCAACATGCTAATTAAAGAGTAACTTCATTTACCAGGTAATTATTACGTGTCACATAAAAATCTATAATGCTTGATGTCAGAAAGCTAAGAAACAGTAAAAATCTGCAATATTAATACCTTTTCTTTCAATAATTCTTTAAAAGCTTGCTTTGCCTCCTCCTTTGTATTCCAAGTATATGTTTTCTTTGCTGGTTGGCTCTCCTCCTCTTCTTTTTTGGGAGTAAAACTAGAGACAAATTTAAATGTGGTATTTTTGAATCAAATAAATTTTTGCTTCATGTAGAAAAATAATGCCTAAATTGTCTGAATGTCTGATGTTGAGCTAAAATTTGACATTTAGAATAAAAGCTATATGAACTCTAAAAACACATTTATCCTAAGACAAAGAAATAGTTTCCTAAAACTTCAGTTATTAAATCATTTTTTAAGACCCTGTACAAATGACAAAATAAACGTTTAACTGACCTAAAACACTAGCTCCTCTGACCAATAGCAATAATAGTTTTAAATGGCCTATTAAACTTATTTACTGGTTTCATATTAGTGCTATAGTAACTCTAAGCATTTGGGCAAGTGTGAATATAAATAATATGTAAGGATCAATCTAATCAGTGTTGACAAACTATGACCCACTAGACAAATTCAGCCTGCTATTAATTTTTATAATTATAATTGTACATGAACATGGCCATGTTAATTTGTTTCACATTGTTTATGGCTGACTGTGCTGCCACAGCTGAGCCGAGTCACTATATAAAGACTGTATGACACAAAAAAACCAACAATATTTCCAATCTGACATTTCAATAAAGTTTGCTGAATACTGATGTCAAACAATAATTAATACAACCCAGAATTATTAACTTGTTTGGCGGTGTTCCTGAAGAGAAAGCCTTATGTTTCTTTCTACATAAAAATAAAGAAATGCATGAGTTGCATGCCAAGGGATCAAAAAAGTACTTTAAGTAGCATGCTTAGGCGAAGAGACACTATAGTAGATACCGACAAAAAATAATCTGTTATGGTAATTAAAATCAAAGCATATTATAATGACTCAGGCACTATACCAAGGAAATGATGAAAAGAATAAAGCAGGAAACAACTGTTTAATGTTAAACTCATGGAAAACATTATTGAAGAAAAGTTTCAGTACGACAAGGTGCAAAATAAAGTTATTCCAAAAAGCCTAAATGTCCATCGATAGGGTGGCACTTACTTTTATGCACAATGAAATAACTCATCATTTGACATGATGGATACACATTTCTATCAATGTGAAAGATGTCTCTGATATATTAGATACATATCATGTATCTTAAATGTAGAGAAAAGGCGGAGAAAGTATAAAATAAAATGTTGATTTCATTTTCATGCCCTCGAATACACCATATACATTTTTTAAAACTTTTTAAACATCAGAAAAAGTTATAATGCTATTTTGACTTTGAGAAACCAATATACAAAAAACAGAAGAACACTTAAAATAGGGGATGGAAAGATGAAGGCAACATGCTTAAATATTAAGATGGATAATCATGTTTGGATCATGAGATTACAGTTAACTTTTTCTTTTAAACATGAGGCCACCCACCCTTAATGTCAAGAAATTTAGCTTGACCTCACTTTCTAAAGCTCTATAAAGCATAGCCCTATAAAATGTTACTAGACTACAGGATATGCAAGTACACACAAACCATGAATGCTGACAGATACAGCTTTGCTTTATTAAAAAGCTGTATTACTACTTTACTCTCACTAAGAGTGAAATGAGAGTTTTCTTTTATCTGGTGTTATCTTTTAAATGTTTCTCTACTTGAATTTCACAGTATTATTTTAGCTTATATTCTTTATTATTATGGCTGAATGGCTTTTCATATACTTCCTAGACAACTAACTTTCTCTGTAAATTGCCTTTTTTTTCTTGGCCAGGTGAAGTGGCTCACACCTATAATCCCAGCATTTTGGGAGGCTGAGGTAGGCCAATAAGCTAGGCATGGTATTGTGACAGTAGTCCCAGCTCCTCAGGAAGCCGAGGTGGGAGAATCGCTTGAGCCCAGGAGGTCGAGGATACGTGAGGCCTGATCACACCACTGCACTCCAGCCTGGGTGACAGAGTGAGACCCCGTGTCAAAAAAAAAGACCGGGGTGGCCTTGCTCTCTCACCCAGGCTGCAGTACAGTGGTGCAATCATAGCTCACTGCAGCCTTGACCTCCTAGGCTCAAGTGATCCTCCTGCTTCGTCCTCCGCAAGTGCTGGGATTACAGGTGTGAGCCACCACGCCCAGCCATAAGCTGTCTTTTTTTAACCAATAATTCATTTTTCTACAAAGCTGTATTTTTTTTTAACTTACTTACAGGAGGTTGAAACCCAAAATACCAACAGCCAAAGAAGAATCAGTACAGCTATCTTAACTGAAAATACTGATAGTTTCTTATTCATGAATTTTTGCATTGATCTCATGTAAAACACTGCATTGAAATATGATGTATGCTGCTTACTAAGGTTTCTAGCAATCTTTTAGATTTGTACCCCAACTCCCTAGCCTTGGCTCTACTTGCTACAATTCCTGTGAACCATTTTTCACGTTTGCAGCATGATCCCCCAAAATTCGGCCTGAAAACGGATCAACTACCTAATGGCTTGATGTTATGATTCTCAAAAAAAAAAAAAATTATTTAAGCAATCAGTGGCCACTAACTAAACTGGCAATTATTTTATTAATGAAATCTGGTACTGATTTTCAGAAGACAAGTTACTAAACTTACTCAGCTACAGTTTCTTGCTTAGATGTTTCTTCTCCAGTATTACTGGATACTTCCACACTTTGATCCTGAATAGCAGGGGTACTAGTAAGTTGTGCTTGTTCCTCAGTTGAAATAGTTACTGTATTCTCATTATCTACAACAGTAGCAACAATGGAAGTAACTTCTGGCTCAGGAACAACTGGAACAGTTCCACTGACAGTATTAGAAGTAGAAGTGGAAGCATTAGCATTGGCAGCAGCAGCAGCTGCTGCTGCTGCTGCTGCTGCTGCAACAACAGCAGCTGCTGCTTCTGCGGCAGCCATGGTGCTCATTGTCGTCGGAATTTCTGTTGTAGGGACTGGGGCTGTTGATGTTGTGGTGCATTCTTCTTGCTTACTATACATTCAAAAAAGAGAACAATGGTCACTTCGTTATTGTAATCAGAAAGGTAAATCAAGCTAGCTTTAAAATTGTCATAAAATCAAATGATTAAGAGAAATAACTGAAGGAAAAAACAGCAAGAAATGTCAAACCCATTAAAAAAGATTTTAAAACCAGACTGTAACTATACTACTTTGACTTAATTCAGTACACATTCATGGTAATTACAGGAACTCATGCAAGTGTGTGCATTTCTAAAAGTTCAGTCAGCGCTCACATTATAAAATGCCCAATCTATCGGATTGTATTACACCATAAAATTTAACCCAAATGAAAAGTTCTCTAAGAACTTTAAATTTTCTACAATTCACCCATTTAGAGGAAACCCTGTGTAAAGGAAGAGAAACACAGATATATTTCATCCACTCCCTAGTCAACTCGCAAACTGAATTTTGGACTTTAACATAATAAGGCATACAGTCCAAATTCTAATAATTGCTGTGTAGCAAAGCATCAAATTGAGTAAATATCCCTCTTCCTATTATTTCCTCAACAAAATGCTATAAGGAGATCAAAATATCAAACCTAACATGTTACATAATTATTTGTATTATAAAGAAAACTGAGCAAACAGAAGGATGTTATAGGAGAGACCAAATTTGTAAATAAAAATTGATGTCCAAAATTGCTTACCTGCTTTCTTCAGCTTTGATCATTGCTATTAAAGAGAGAAAAAGAGTCATCTACTAGTTTTAAAATATAATCCTGAAAATAAGCTTTAAAAGAAGGTAACATATCATATAATAGGATTTCATTTGCCATCCTAAAAAACAAAAAATCACTTTTACAGAACAAATTCTTGCTCCAATGTTCTAGTATAGCAAATAAAGACTAAAACAAATTTAAATAAGAATAATTACTAGGAAAGCTTATTCCATGCTGCCACTTTCCCAAAAGCTGCTGTAACAACTCTATGAAAGTATCTGTGTAATTCTGGAAGAAAACAGTATTTTCTCCAGGGATGAGACTAGTTTGATGTATTTTTAAGATACTAAATTCAAAATGGGATCAAATTTATTACAAAATTCCAGCACATATATACTAGCATTGACAAATAGATAGATAGTTATGCACACCAACTATTTGTAGTAGGGTTATATCAGAAATGAGCTTGATACTTCATAAGTGATCAACTGGGAATCTACCTATCTACAGTATTATTGTTAGCCAATGCTAGTACAGGTAACTTAAACTGAGCTTTAAAGATCTGTACTATTTCAGTTTTCACTCCAGTACATTTTCCTTTGGATGTAACAAAAATATCTTTCATTCGACATCACCAGGAAATGGGATTTTTCCACATTAAGTGACAATGTAAGCCTAACTCTTTATAAAAATATTTTTAAAACTTACCGCCCTTTAAAGAAAAACATTTCTGAAAATGTTTCGGATGGCTGAAAAAACATACTTAAAAAGTTATCATTACTAATATAATTAACATCTTTCTGATACAATGATGATCTAACTAATGAGGTCGCACAAGGACGACAGTGTCTTCTAGGAAATTTTTATCTTTCATGCCAGATGTCATTCCATATCACTATATACTTTATTAGCCCCATTCTCCTACAATCTGCTGCTTCTAATTCTGTATACTTTATGATACTAGATTCTATTAAAAGTAAGTATGAAAACTAGATTTTCAATTCGTACTCATTATCTCTATTTTAAGTCTTAGGTTTTATATTTAGTATTTAGGTATTTCTAGATTTTTAAGGGTTATTCTGATTAGTTCCAAAGTTGAAAAATTCTCCCTCTATAATAAAGGTGGGATACTTGGTTTACCTTAATTCTTCCATAAAGAACATATCAAGGTTATTTTGCAACGTAATGCTAAAACAAAACCAGCATTAAATATATAGTCTGACAATATACTAACAAAATATAAATGGATAAAGATTCAAGGTTCTCTACTATGTACCACCGTGAATGAGTTAAAACACATATTCTATGTATGCACCAACACTCATAGTAGGATTTAGAAATTTTGTATATGAAATCCTTGTTCAATTGAATGATAAACGATTTTTTTGTAAAAACTAGGGTACAATTTTAAAAGCTACAAGCTCATTTATAATATAACCCTTTAATGAAAGGAATTCTTAGATTTTTTTCACTGCAGATTTACCCAATCATGGTTAGTGAATATTAGTGACATACTCTAATAAAAACGTTAGGTATGACAGAAAATGAATTATCAAAGCAGCTCACCATGCAGGTTTGATTTTGTAATAAGACTTCCAGCAACAATGGTATTCTGGTATCCTAGTTTCAGTGGAATCAAATCAAATAAAAATCTATTTAAAATCTATAGAACTGAGATCTAGAGCAACAAGAAAATAAGAGCCCAACAAACTGTTATATCATTTTAAATGTTCTAATCATTTAATTAAAAAAAAAAAAGACCTTTGTTTGAACAATCCTATTCTGGAGGAATTGTTTCAAGGTGAATGACATACATATATAAAAGATATACATTAAAACTACTTTTCCCCATTTTACCTTCGAGATCCTCAAGTTCTTTAGGTTTGGCCCAGCGAGATTCTTTTGTTTGAGAATTATAATAGTAAGGCTTTCCAGAGTCTGATTTGTATTCCTTCCAGGGGCATTTAGATAAGAGTTGCTAAAGAGAAAAAAAACTGTCTGTTAATAATAATATACTTAGCATCACTGATCATTTGCATGTATGTTTTCACTAATTACCAATTGTGATACAATTGTAAAACTTGTGAGATGATGATAATAATATGAACTATCAATTATTGAATAGTCACTGAGTGATGTCATTTGAATATATTATTTAATCCCTATAACACTGCAAAATGTATAACATAATTCCATATCTAGAGACGGTTACTTGAAGTCAGAAAGTAATGCATTTAAGGTAATATACTCATTAAAAAGCAAAACCAAGATTCAAAATCAGTTGTATATTAATATCAAATCCTATTTACTCTTATCATTTACACCCCATTATATGTAAAGATTGTCGTCCATATTTAATAGTCTTCTCAAATACTAATACTAGTTGGAAAACCACAAAAGTTGGAAAAAAACAAAATCTAGTTTAGTCACGCTCCGATTTCAGTTTTGTAGTTTATTATAACTCTGTATGAACTAACTTATGTAAGCAAACATGTAAGTATAATATACTTAAAATCTAATACACAAAACCTGTTAGGGTGGCATGAGAAATCTATTCAAAGCTTGAATCCAGACACAGTGTCTTGGACAAAGTACAGAATTAATATCATTGACTATTAATCAGTACTGGAATACATGTTTTTAAAAATCTACCAACCCCCACCCCCCAAGCATTGCTGTACGTATCAGTATGGGGACCTGGAAAATACCCTTACCTTCTCAAATTCCTTCATTAGGAAGAGAAGAAAACAAAAAGGTATACCACCAGCCACAATGAAACTTAAGCATAGCAATCTTAAATGCCAGATCAACTCTTACTTACTTTTAGCACCCCAGAGTTTCTAACTAAACCACATGCAACATTGCTTAATTCAGTTTATTCCTTCAACCTTAACTTTTTCTTCAGTATCTGTATATTTTGAATGGTAAAACTTACTACACCAAAACGAAATAACACACTTTTAAAAACAGCATTTCCTGCAAAGAGAAAACCTCCCACTCTAAGAGAAGGTACTTTAAGGTAACTTCATTCATCTCCACTACTCTTAACCCTACCAGAAATTTAAGAACTCAGTAGAAGTCATTTAAAATCACCCAGTTTCGCTACAAACAGAAAAAAATAAAGGACAAAGAAACAGCCTTCCCTGCTTCCAATTTATTCTTTAAATCACATTTCTTAAACTGATCTCACTCTACTAGGCTTCCTGAGCAGGGGCAAAATCACTAAACAAGATTAATCTGATGAGTTTTATTGCTCTTCTTCCTGATCAGTTTGACTACATTAGTCCTGTTTTTTTCCTGAATGTCTTTACAGATCCTCTTCTAGCATTTAAGCAGTACTGCTCTTTGGATAGTCGACTACTTACAAAATCCTAAAAAAAATATGCCCCAGTCGACTTCATGGTCCCTGAATTCCAGCCCTCAAAACTTTTACCTCAGCAGGTGTTTTAAGATCATCTGGTTTCTCCCAGGTAGACTGTTTGGTTTCAGTGTTGTAGTAATAAGTCCTTCCATCAGGTGATTTATGCTCAGTCCACATAGATTTCTAAAGATTAAAGATTATAAAAAGATATAAATTATTTAACAATGCCATTGACAATGAATATCAGTATCATTAGTTCCAAGGCAATAAATATATTAGGAAATCAATTAAAAGTATAAACTGGGCATATTTTGACAGTTTATTTCAGGATCTCTCTGAATTACAAAGATAAGACTACTCTCCTAAGAACAGTAACTTTATAACTTACATACACAAAATAGTCTTTCAGAATATAAATCTAAGCCTAGTGTATAAAAGAAAATATACGAACTAGATGCTAATATAGTTGAATTGACCATGTGATCATCTATTCATCTACTCTAGTCCAAAAAATACTTGTATCATCTTAGACAAAGTTCTAATTGACATGCCATAAAGACACAACTGTACAAGCTGGAAAACACAGGTTCTGGACAACAATCAAATTTTAACTATCAACAAGATGAAATTTAACAGGGATAAAATGTGTATGTGAATGTCTCAAAACAATAAAGGTAAGATAAAATTTTTCATGAATGAAACTGGTTTGACATAGAATAAAATCCATTATTAAGGTCAACAGAACACACAAAGAACCTACTAGAAGTTGCTAATGATACTTCAGGCAACACTAGATCTCTCTCAGATAAAGGTTGGTTAAAAGTTTTAAAACTTTTTTTCATCATGAATGAATGAATGATGCTATCAAAGGTAGTAAATCTACTTCCAACTAACAGATTTTTCAGATGGTCACAAATTTTACTATGCTTGAAGGAGGGTTACAAAAATGATGTATAGTATTTCTTCAAATTTAAGACATTATTGTACAAACCGTTAAGAAAAAATAAAGTCACTGCCAAATGATCACATGCTTTTTTATCACTCAGATTTTACTTCAAACTTACTGATAGTCTTACTTGCACATTAATTTTAACATATACCACTTTTAGGCATACATAACAAGAAAAATAGGCAAATGAAGCACTTAAGAAATCCCTTAAATTTCCTCACATTGAGACTTTCTATGTCAGAGTTGCTGATGTCCATTATATTCCAAATATAACCATCAAATATATTGGTAATATGGTATATCTTTAAAAAATCATAAATAAAAAATCATAAAGTGAAAAATCACTGGTACTGTTTCCTAATGTCTTTTGCACTTATTTAAAAAGCTGATTTACTTTTTCTTATCAACTTTAAAAAGAACTGACCTAGTTTTGATTTTTGTTTTGGGAATGTGACTGAACATAATGTGATTCATTTCTTTATCAATTTTTTCACCTTAATCATTTTATTCCTAGTTCCTAAGGGAGTGATATTACTTTTATGATTTTCCTTGAAACCAATGATGTGGGTACTTTTGCTGTTTACTCATGCACAACTGCTAACCTGACAATGGAGGTCACAGACACTATGGATTACAGCAGTAGTCTCTAACCCCCAGGCCATGGACCACAGTGCAGTTCCAGTCCGTGGTCTGTTGGGAACGGGGTTGCACGGCAGGCGGTGAGTAGTGGGTAAGAGAGCAAAAAGCTTCATTTGTATTTACAGCCACTCTCCATCGCTAGCATTGCCTTGTGAGCTCTGTCTCCTGTCCTATCAGTGGTGGCATTAGTTTCTCATAGGAGCGGAAACCCTATCATGAACTGCGCATGTGAAGGATCTAGGCTGTATGCTCCTTATGAGAAACTAATGCCTGATAATCTGTCACTGTCTCCCAACTAGACCATCCCATCTGCAATAAATTTCTGCATGCTATAGCAGAATAATTAGACAATTCTAAAGCTGTGTTAAATTCTAGCACCTTATACTGGATAAAACCACCATAATATCTCTTAAGCAAACATAACACAGATGCTGAAAAAAATAGTCTAGCTTTCTGTGATTAGCTTGCTTTAACTTCTTGTCAAAAGGTGGTGCGATCAGAAACACAAATATGGAAATTTCAACTATATGATAATGCTTTATTTCACAAGTTAGTGTTAAAGACAGATAAAGGAGTTTGTATTCTTCTTTTAAAAACAACTAATGATCTCAGTAGCATCTCAAAACTGCACTACCTAAACAGAGTGCTACCGTAAGCTGCAAAACTGTGTAGACTGCTTTAAACTTTCCAAGTCACATCTGCTAAGGAGTATTAAGAAAAGAGGAAACTCAGCAAAACCACGAGGAGATAAAAGAATAATTTAAAAAAGGAAAGGGGGAGACACTGTATAGCTGACCAAATAATGAGGAGGAAGAGAAGACACAGCTAATAAACAGAAATCAACTTAATATTCTCTACCTATTTATTTGAGCCTTTTAACTATACTACAAAACAAGTATAATCACTATCTTGCTATACATTAAAAAAAAAAAAAGGTTTAGCAAGGCTGGTAACTTGCTAATAGAGACTTGGGAAATGACACTGGAATATCGAGATGCTTTTCAAGACCACAATTATTTTGTTACCAACAGTTATTGTGTACATAAAAAATTAGACATGAAATGGTAGTTCTGAGAAATCAATTAAAACAACATTTTTTTGGCAAGTAGATAAATTGTGAGTATATCAACAAAATAAGGGAAAAAATTATCCTTACTCTATCTACAATCAATATGAAAAGAAAGTCTAATGAAAAATAAACATGGCCATAGACAGAATAGAGTTAACATATTAATGTTCAACTTCACTAGCCAATCAACAAAACACACATTAATGAAAACTTTTTGCTCATCAGATAAATGACAAAGACCATTAATATACAATGGGAAAGGAGTACAAGAAAAAGGGCACTCTCATGTGCTAACTGTTGGGAATGAAATGAGCATAAAGGCAACAGCAGTTCTTACAAATATTAAAAATGCAAACATCAGATAATCCTGAAATTTCACTCTGAAAAACTGCATTCATATTGTTGCAAACATGTAAAGGACGTTGTCTACAATATTATTTCCTGTAATGGTGAAAACTTAGTTAACTCAATGTCCAGCCATAGGAAAACGGGTCAAGTATGGCCCATTCATATTACTGATTATCCTATTTGTAATATAATAGAAAATGTCTAAGATGCAGTACCAAATGATATAGTGGCAAAAATATATACAGAAAAATCATTTGAAATGCAAAGAAAACTGGGCATAAAAAAAAGGCATACATATGTAACTATCACAAGTAATAAGCTCTTCAGATTCAGAAAAAGCTAGTCAACAAGACACAAAGAGGGTTGTAAAAAAAATTCAATATACACAAACTCAATCTTCTATGTGTCATGGAGACAAACACATATACACACACATTTGTACAATGTATAAGCTGGATTTAAGAAAACTAAGGAAAAAAAATAGCTATATCCAAACACTAAATAAATAGAAAAATCCCCTCACTACCCTAAATAAGGAAAATAAGAAAATGTAGGCCAGGCATGGTGGCTCACGCCTATAATCCCAACAGTTTTGGAAGCGGAGGCAGGTGGATCACCTGAGGTCATGAGTTCGAGACCAGCCTGGCTAACATGATGAAACCTTGTTCCTACTAAACATACAAAAAAATTAGCTGGGCATGGTGGCACACACCTGTAATCCCATCTACCTGGGAGCCTGTGGCAGTAGCTTGAACCTGGGAGGTGGAGGTTGCAGTGAGCTGAGATCATGCCACTGCACTCCAGCTTGGGCAACAAGAGTGAAACTCTGTCTCAAAAAAAAAAAAAACACAAAAAACAAAAACAAAAACAAAAAGCCAAATAATAAATCAGAAGTGAGGAAAAACACAATCGTAGATACAGATTTACAACAAATCAAACCTACAGAAAATTATTTCCAAGCAAATCACTCTACCAAAATTTACACCAGAAAAAGCACACCACTTAAACATCACAACAACACAAAACGAAAGATACAAAACCAGATGGTTTCACAGTAGAATGTTATATAACCTTTAAAGAACACAAAATTGCTATTTTATATCATGATTTCAGATCATGGGAAAAGAGATGAAATGCTCTTGGCTTAATTAAAAAGAAACAGAAAGGGTACCAAAAGAGCATCATGAATTTAAATTTAACAACGTATACACTATGACCAAGAGTAGGTCAATATTAGAAAATCTATAGAAGAAATTATTTCCATTATCTAATCAAATCAAAAAAAATATGCAATCCCACTATTAAACTTGGTATGATCAAATCACACCCAGAAAACTAAGTTCACAAGTATTCAAAAAAAAGAAATGCTCAAATAAGAAAAACTCAAATAATAAAAGACAATCAGATAGCATCCTAAAGCTATTTCCATTAAAATCACAAACAAAAACATGTCTGTAATCACTAAAATTCTAGCTAATATACCACAGCAATAAAATGAAATTACTAGCGTTAAATTTTGGAGAGGAAAGTTAGTTCTCTTGCTTTTACTGCTATTTTTATAAATATAAAATTCAAGTGAAATTTAGTCAGTCTTAAAATGCTATTTGAATTGATAAAGGAATCTGGTATGTCATTGGTCACAAGACAAATATTCAAAATAATCCGAATAGACGATATTTAGGTTAAAATAAAAATAGGAAAAATAATGTACCCACAATGTAACAACTTTTTCTTTCTCTTTTTCTGAGAAAGAATCTCACTCTGTTGCCCAGGCTGGAGGGCAGTGGCTTGATCACGGCTCACTGCCGCCTCAAGCTTCTGGGCTCAAGGGATCCTCCCTCTTCAGCCTCCTGAGTAGCTGGGACTACAGACACACACCACTATGCCAGGCTAATTCTTTATTTTTTGTAGAGACACAGTGTTGCTTTGTTGACCCGACTTGTAACACATTTTTACAAAGCAAACAGAAACTTTTAAAATGGGATACCTATTTACCTCACCTAAACAGAATTTAAAACAAAAACCATAATGGAAAAGTGGGAGACTATACACTGATAAAAAGTAATAGATCAAAAATTATCCTAAATACATATGCATATGGCAATTTAACCTTGAAATTCAGAGGGCAGCAACAGAAAAACACAGGTAGAAACAGATGACTCATCTTTTCTAGTTAAAGATTTCAATTCGTTATCTTCTTATGCAGATCCAAGCAGATGTAAGACATGCCAAGATGTAGGAATATAACAAAGTAATTTTACATAGTGCACAGAATATTCTTAAAAACTAGCCCTGAACAAGTACATGAAGCTTTAATAAACTGTAAAGAAACTTACACCTTAACAGACTGTGCTTTCTGATCATACTGCAATAAGGGTAGCTTATAAAAAAAAAAATTCCCCAAAGGTACAATCCATAAAATATTGATAGGCTGAAATAACAGATTTAATTTTCATTAAAATTAGAAACTTCTGCTCTGTTAAAGATAGTCTGAAGAAGACGACGACAAGCCACAAACTGGGAGAAAAAAGACTTATCTGATAAAAAACTTATCTTAAAACTCTACAATAAAACAATCTGATTAAAAAATAGGCAAAAAAAAAAAAAAAAGATGCTCCAAATCACATATAACTAGCTGCAAATTAAAGCAAGATACCATATTATACACCTATTAAAATGGCAAAAATCCATAACACTGATAACATCAAATGCTGGTGAAGGTGTGGGACAACATGAATTCTCATTCACTGCTGTCACAGGAATTCAGAGTGATACAGCCACTTTGGAAGACAACCTCAAGGTTTCTTATAAAACTAAACATACTCTTACTATATAATCCAGCAATAAATAGTGCTCATTATTAATATCTACCCAAATTAGCTGAAACTTATGCTCACACAGAAAATCTGCACATGGATGTTTACAGCAACTTTACTCATAATGACCAAATCCTGGAAGCAACCAAAACGTTATTCAGTACATGAATGGGTAAAATGTGGTACATTCAGATAATGTATTATTCAATGGTAACAAAAAATGAAGTATTAAACCACAGAAAGACAATGGAGGAAATCTTAAATGTATATTACTAAGTAAAAGAAGCCAATTTGAAAAGGCTACATACTATATGATTTTAACTATATGAAAATCTTAGAAAAGCAAAACTATGGACACAGTAAAAAAAAAAAAAAAA
>NW_016107342.1:2707872-2721363 GCF_001604975.1 Cebus imitator | reverse complement strand
TTTTTTTTTTTTTGAGAGGCAGTCTCACTCAGTCATCCAGGCTAATGTGCGGTGGTGGCGTGATCTTGGTTCACTGCAGCCTCAACCTTCCCAGGCTCAAGCAATTCTCCCACCTCAGCCTCCCAAAGAGCTGGGACTACAAGTGTGTGCTGTGACATCCGGCTACTTTTTGTATTTTTGTAGAGATGGGGTTTCACCATGTTACCCAGGACGGTCTCAAACTCCTGGGCTCAAAAAATCCTCCCACCTTGGCCTCCTAAAGTGTTAGGATTACAGGCGTGAGCCAATGCGCCTGGCCAGGAAAAGTATTAATACTGGTTTAGAAATACACAAATAGAAATAAACAGTGGAAAAGGAAACACAGATATAAATGCCAGAATATGTGAGAATTTAAGATATCTTAGACAATAAAGAGCTTTCAATTAAAGTCAGAAAAAATGGTTTGATAGCTGACACGACTGGCTATTCATCTTATAGATATTTCAGATGAATCAAACACTTGATTAAAAAAAGGTTAAAAAAAAAAAAAGGAAAATATAAGAATGAGGAAACTTTTGTAAAAATTTCAATAAACTCATAAACTAAAAGATAAACTATGTAATTAGCAGATTAACATACTAAAAGGTTGTGTGGCAAGCATCATCAAAAGAAAAATCAATAGACCAATCACAAAGAAAAATACTTGAAATTCATGATTATTAAAGGGTTAGCACCAATAACATTTGACAAACTCAAAATAAAATTTGCAAGAAAAAAATAAAAATAACCCAACCTAAAAACAGGAAAGGACGGGGATAGGCTAACAGAAGAGAAAGCCAAATACCAAATAAAATGTTCAATCTCATTAAGAGACAAAGAAGAACTATCACTTTAAAGCCATGTCCACTTACAAAATTCAAATGAGTGATACCGGTTATTGCTGCCAGAGATTCTTGAAGAGAAAGATGTGGTACTGCACCATTATTAGATATGTCTTTTTATATTCTTGAAAAACGACATGACCAGTTACATACTTGCCAACCCAAAAACATTATTTCTGGAATCTTTCTTAGGTGCAAAAAAAAAAAAAAAAAAGAGGGGTCATAATTGGGAGTGGATCCTAGATATAAACTGAATTTCCATTAATAAGTGAATGGTTTAATGTGTCTGTATGCCAAATAATACTTTACAAAGTCATTTAAAAAATTACATCTACATTAAGAAACTTACACAGATTTTCACAATAAACTTTTAAACAAGAAAAACAAAATACAAAAGTGTATTTAACAAATAAGCATACAAAAAGTTCCTTAGATATTAATGGTGGTGGTTCCCTCATGGTCAAAAAATTAAGGATGAATTTTACTTTCTTCTTATGTCTGCCTTGTTTAACTCCCAATAAGCCTGCATTATTTAAATAAGCAAAACAAACAAACAAACAAAAAAACCCATTAGGTTATGCTTTTTCAAAAATAAAAGCAGGTACTTATAGTAGAATAATATCAAATGGGCCAGGCCTGATGGCTCACATCTGTAATCCTAGCACTTTGGAGGCCGGAGGTGGGCGGATTACTTGAGGACAGGAGTTAAAGACCATACTGGGCAACATGGTGAAACCCTATCTCTAAAAAAATACAAAAATTAGCCAGGTGTGGTGGGGGCACCTGTAGTCCCAGCTACTTAGGAGGCTGAGACAGGAGGATCACCTGAGGAGGTGGAGGTTGCAGTGAGCTGAGATGGTACCACTCCACTCCAGTCTTAGTGACAGAGACACTGTTTCAAAAAGAGAAAAGATTACCTTCTAATGTAACGCTTAACTTGTAATTACTAGGTAAGTACTGTACACCAACAAGTTCTGCTTCCCTTCTAACTGGGAGGGAAGAATTTAAATCCTTTTAAAAGTTGATACATATGATTCTCATCTCTCATTAAGTCCCACCAAAACTAGATTTTAAAATAAATCAATCTTTCAATCCTTGGAATAGAAAAAAAGGGAAAACTATGGGTTAATGTAAAGATTTAGCTGTCTGTCCAGTAAAGTAGGTTTAAAGTATGAAATTAAAATACTGCAAAGGTTTAAAGAGTACTTACTGCACCAGATGCTGTACCTAAAAAATAAAAAACAGGCAACATATTTATACTGTGACAAATCATGCTCTCATTCATAATAGTTTTAATATTTATTCATATATTCATAGTACTTCCTCCTCCTCTCTAACCAAAGATTTTGAGACTGTCTTGACTGTCTCATATGACCTATATGCTTGCTATCTTTTCCAGAAAATAAACATCTATAGTGCAAAACATTTTCAGAGTTTGAACTTTCTACAAACCCACCTGGAGGCAGTCTGAAAAGTATTCAACTTTGCCTTTTCTCTCTCTCTCTCTTTTTTTTTTAAACTATAATAGGTATCTATCTTGCTTATTCCTTGTTCTCTACTAAGTGTATTACTAAAGCACTAATAATGCCTCTCACCACTGATTCTATAGCTTTAGATTCCTGGTAAGTTTATCTAAATTCCAGAATTGTGCTGTACAAATCAGACACCAGCTATTCCTTTAAATTAAATTTAAAATAAGGTTTAAATTAAAATTTAAATTAAGATTAAATAAAGCTTAAAAAATTCAGTTCTTCAATTGCACCAGCCACATTTCAAATACTCAATAATTGCATATGTCTAGTGGCTACTGTATTTAGCAGTACCGATTACAGAACATTTCCATCACTGCAGAAAGTTCTATTAGATGGTACTGTCCTATGCTATTACAGGAAAATCCTTAAGGGATTCTGAAATGCATGTTAGTCACAAAGCTCATAATAATCATCTTGAACTTTAGAAGCTAGTAATTTAAATGTACAAATAAAAAGAAGATGGAGATTGTATGTAAAACAAAACAAAGTTCATATATACTGAAAAAAGAAGCTACTATAGAAGAATCTACCATACTCAAGCTACTATAGAAGGTAATTATAGGGCCAACGCATCTTAAGAGTAACTAATAAAAGTTAATCTAATTTTCCAGGATTGCTGAGGGTAACAGTACTCAGCTCTAGATATCTAAATAAAATAAAATAATTGTACTAGGTATTTCAGAATATTTTAGTTTAAATAAATAACGAAATCTGTGAAACGTCTTAAGATTAAGTCTCATTTGAACCCGCAGAAAAGCACACAGTATATTTTAAACAACTTTCAACCAGTAGGGTTTAAAACAAACAAAAATCTTGTCATAATCGTGGGATGAAGTTCAGCATGTGGAATATTAATTTATGTGGAAAACTATGTGTTCATGAATACTGGAGGCATTACTATTATATATTAAAGTTTCACTCGTCAAAATGGCCAATTATTGGGAACTGATATTTATTCCAATGACTATTAATACAAGGGCCAAGCAGGTGAAAAGAAAGTAACTCTGAAGTAGTCCAGAAGGCCAAGAAGGGCTCATACTAAACACCTGAAGTATAGAGCCACTACATCATTCTGTTTGCTAAGTACAAATATGAACTCAACCAGAGTTCATTCATTTAATATATACTCTCTGAGCACCTGCCGTGTTGACAGGACTACCATTAAGTATGAGGTCTAATACATACCACTATACATAGTATACATACCTGCTGCTACATCCATACTATTTACTCCTGGCTGTAAGAGAAAAATGAAATTAGTATTATTCATCTTTTAAAAAAGTATTTTATATAAATTCCTCATAAAGCACATTGAAATCAGTACTTGCTATGTATAATCCTCAAACCTCTAATTCAAAGATTCTTAGTAAAACTTTTACTAGTCTCAGTTCCCCAAGCATGCTATAAATTGTAAAAGAGATTGGCAACCGGGGGCTATGGAAGCAGTTTAAATGTTATATAGTCACCAAGTGTACACAAGTACTCAACCCTTTAACCACAATCTGGAAACCAAAACACTCTGAAAACCAACTTTTTTCAAATATGGTACCAAAACTCACTACAGTGGCAAAACCTGCCCTAAATGAACATGAAACTCCACAACCTTCATTTATCCCAACTTCAGTGAATATCCATTAAGTTTTGCTTTAATAATACTAACACTAGAAATTAGATGGCACTGCCCTGGACCCCACAGGAAATGTTTACATATTATATGCAAGGAGTTACTCCCCAGTATTACAAAGAATTCTTGAAATGTATCTGTTTTAGGGTTTTGGGTGAGACATCTGCAAACTTACCACCCCAATGGAGTATGCCACATCTGTTCATTACAACCACTAGGGTATCAGGTAAAGATAAATAAAAAATAAAGAAGTTAAACTAACTTTTATTTCGTAACAATTTATATGGCTATACTACCCAACAGAGGTGGTAAGGCTGTTCAAAAGATTTTCTAATTAATTTGCCACAGCTGAAGTCTCAGAATTAGATTTCCAATTAAATCCTGATTTCTAAATCTAGTATTATTAAATCTTATTCTATCAATTTTTAATTAACACTCAGTGAGGCAAATATTTACCATTTAAAACTTAAATGTTATCAGACCAATAAAGTTTCTGGCTCACAATGTATACTTTTCAGTATTCTGGTCTTGCTTAATAGAGAATTAGTCTAATAAATAAGGATGTACATACAGTATAATGTCAATATAGGGGAAAATGTAAATGCCTATCATTCAAGTTACATAAACTAAATCCAGGACAAGCACAGGGGCTCAGGCCTGTAATTCCAACACTGTGGGAGGCCGAGCCAGGAGGATCATTTGAGCCCAGAAGTTTGAGACCAGCCTGGGCAACATAGGGAGACCTCAGCTCTACAAAAAATTTTAAAAAATTAGCTTGGCATAGTGGCATGTGTCTGTGGTCTCAGCTACTCAGAAGGCTGGGGTGGGAGTATTGCTTCAGCCCAGGAGGTTGGGCTATAGTGAGCTGTTATCAGGCCACTCACTGCATTTCAGACTGGGTGACAGAGCATAGAGCAAGACTGTCTCAAACAAACAAACAAACAAACAAAAAAACAAAGAAAATAACCCAAGATGGATTAAAGGAAAAAAAAAAGAAACTAAAACTGAAAGCTCACAGTAATTCTCATACTTTATTACAGTACTACAGAGGCACTTCAATAGCTAACATGATTGCCTATAAAATACATAGATATTATTATTCCATAGATAAAAGCAATCAATCAAAACATTACTTCACAGAAAATAGTTATTTTCACAAGATTACCGGTAAGGCAGGCTGCATGGAAGCCTGAGACATATGAGACATCATCATTCCAGGCATTACGGACGACATCATTCCAGGCATCTAAAATAAAAGCAAAAAAAGGTTACTATAAGACCAAGCACTTAATACGACTTTAAGAATCCCATAACTTAAGATTAAAAACCACTCAACACTATACCATGTGAATAGTATGCTTAGTAAGTGCTTGTTGAATGAATGAAGTACTTTATCAATTATCTATTTTAATATTTATGTCACCGTTTATACATATGATCAAAATTATTTTAACAAGTCAATTTAAAACTTTGGACTATTAGGTTTTTTTCTGGCCTGAATTTAAAAAAATATTAATGTAGTTGTAACACAACATTCATATTTTTCTCACTTCTTTGGAGCAAGAGAATTTAAGATAAAATATTTTCAGCATTTTTCACCTTTGATTTTTCATATACGTATTGAATAAATTTTGCAATGTGGCACATTTCAAAATCCCAGATCAAAGGTGCTTAATATCCAAACAGTGGTTTTAAAAAATACATTAAAAAAAAAAAAACCAACCTTTTAAAATCACAAATCATCTACCCTTTTTTGTACAGAAAACTTAAGGCACATACAAAAATATTTGAAGATATTAGTCCGGTAGCTCAAACTACTTCACCAAGAACTGCCATTCAAATCCATGAATTAATTCTACTAAGTTTGAATATAAATCCTGAATATTAAGACAAGCTTCTTAAGAATTTGACCCAATGCTCATCTATATTAGTATAATCCCATGTTACAATTTTGATTTTAATGACCATTAAAAAGATCTAAGGAAATTCAGGAGGGGACAAAAATTACACACAATAATCACAGGTAATGAAACAAGGTAACCAGTTATTAAACAATTTCAAAGTAAATGAACATTTTGAGAAATAAAACAACAGAAAAGAATAAGCATACAGTCAGTAGGAACACAGAGATTCAAGCCTTCTGAAGGTATGTAAGAACATTCACACACTGAATTGAATTCCTTGTGAAAGCAACCATGAGGCTAAACAAGGCTAAAGTACCTATTAAAATGAAGTACCATGGAGTTAACAGATTAAAAACAACCAATAAACTGCCTAAACATCATTAAACAAGAACTTTTTGACAGAAATTGTTACTGTAAGAATGTGGTGGCTGACTTGCAACATGGTCCAAATAATGTATATTTTATTAAGGCATAGAATTTGAAAACAGAAGCACTGGCAAGCCTCTATCATCCAGACTAACAGAATCAGAGAAATAATTTACAAAGTAAGGAGAAAAAAATATAACAATGAAATGAGAAAGAACTATAAGTAAGCTTACTCCCAGCCCATACATCTCCTGCCAACAGATACAACCTTACAATTAATTTTGCTTTAGGCCAATGTAAAATATGCAGAATCAGGTAATTGGTTGTGTGGGAAAGCAACCAAGATGCATGAGAGAAACAGCTGCTACTTTAAATGACCTACATATAAAATCAAAAGCTAGTAACATATCCAAAACTAGAATTCTAAGCTAAATTGAGAGATCAAAGTTTGAAAACTTAAGAGAAAAACCAATCAAAGTAACTTCTCTAAGAATTAAAGGTATTTTTAAAAGTACAGTAAAATCTGCATAATGCAATAGAATATTTAGGTTCTCCTGCATGGTAGCAACAGATTGTACAAATAAATATAATTTCAAATTGAAATATCCTGACTTTATAACATATATAAAGATAAAATCTTATTTAAAAACAAAGCCACAAAAAAAACCAACCAAACAAACAAAAAAACCCAACATGTAAGAGTTTACTAGACCAGGCCAATGAGACTTACAGCAGGCAATATTTGAAAATGACTAAAGAACATACAGAGTTTGACAGAGTTCTCTCTTTAACTGTCCTTCTTCCCATACCTAAAATTGTTAAACACCTCAAAAATACTCCTTTAGACTGGAAATCATGGTATTGATTACAGAGTGAGATTTAATGTCAAATAAAAAGCTACATTCTCCCTCAGAGATCTCTGTAAATTCTGGAGGTGAAGACTAGTTAATCTTGTTTTATCTGACAAACTAATCCGCAAGTACTAAATTAAATACAACTGAATATCCTGAAAGTAAACAGATCATCAATATAATTTAAATCAAAACTGTGATGTTTACATAAAACCAAATAACAAAACCAAAAATATGCAAAATACTGCATTTTGTATGAAAAACTGTTGTTAAGAATTGGAGAAATTTAAAGTTCCTTTACAGGACTGAGCATCCCAGAAAAGGCTGTTTTTCAAAGTCTAAAAAATCTACTTTGTGGCAATGTTATGACTCCTATTTTCTATTAATTCTAGGATGCACATAACAGAGACATGTTTTACGATTTCTTTCTTTGAAGCTGAATCTTTCAAAGAATTTGTGTTGATTTATGCCAGTCACTTTGGCAGCACCATCAATCAGAGATCATTAAAAGTCTCTAAGCTATCTAGTCTTTTAACACTTACTGTTAACGGGAATACAGGATGCAAACTTAGGAGAATTGGCTATGGTTCAAATACTTAAGTGATTTTTCCCACCCTCATCCCAATAACAAGAGTTGAAACATTCAAGTTTTACTGCTCTCTCTTCTGGCCTGGTAGGTATACTTTTTTCACATAGAGGGTATAGTCCTTTGGTGTCTCAGCTTTATCTGTTGAGTGTTTCAGATTTTCCATTTAGGTTTTTTTTTTTCACTGTCTTAGGGGCACATAAAATACAGTCATGTGTCATTTAATGACTGTATGTTCTGAGAATTGTGTCGTCCGGAGATATCATTGTGTATCATAGAATGCACTTACGCAAACCTGGATGGTTATAGCCTACTACACATCTAGACTATTATGGCATAGCCTTACTGCTCCTCGGCTACAAACCTTTATAACATGTTACTGCACTGAATACTGTAGGCAACTGTAACACAATGGTAAGTGTTTGCATATCCAGACATAGAAAAAATACAGTAAAAATAAGATATTATATGATCTAACAGGAACACCATTGCATATGTGGTCTGTTATTTACCAACACGTCACTATGTGGCCCACGACTGAAATACAGGGTCTCACCATCTCACCACTTAAATGAAGATGAGATTTTGCTTCAAAATGATAAACGGGAAAAACTCTTAACTTAGTTGCTATAATAATGCCACAACAAATTCCATATGCCACATCATTCTTAAGGCTACAAAGTGGTAGTTCATATTTACTTAATGTGAAGCATACTGTAAAATCAAAATCATGTACTGCTTTACAAATTAACATTTAAACTACTTTGGCAAATGTGTAAAAGTGCGGTAATTAAGAATTTTTAGTTGTTTGAGACACAAACTAAGATTTCCTAAAATGTTAAACATTTGAATATTTTGAACACTTTGGCACCTTTAAAAAATGTAGCTGATATATAATATTTGATATAATTCATAAGTGGCCAACCACATGTATATTTCATTATAAATCATTAAGATGAATTATCAAGGTGTTCTCAGAAGAATCATCAGTTTGAGGAAAGTAACAAATAAATGAGCAAAAATCTAGGGAGCACAACACAACCTATTCAGTCATTCTTAGCATCCCAGAAACTTTCTAATGTTATATATAAACAAACATATTTCATTTATCACTCTACATATTTTAAAAAATGAAAATAAAAAGCAGTAGTAATGCCAGCAGTATTAACACTACAGCAAATTTTACAAAGTATAAACTAAATTGGTCCAATTTTACCATGATATGAAAAAAAAGCACTTCAAAAGTAAAGAACTTCACACAAGGACCTCACAAGTTCTTTCCTTCATAATTTTACTTGTTTACTTCATAGTTTTTCCTGCGAGAATAAATCGCAAACAACTGGACCTATCTTTTGCCTAGTATTACAAAAAAACCACCTGAAAAAAATATTAACTCCTAAATCTGGTGGTTAAAAAAAAAACAAAAACAAAACCACTCTTGCTGCAAAGCTGTAGCAGAACACTGATAACCTAAATAAGTTTAATGTTTGCCTTTTTACTTGGGGCTCTTCAAGTGTGCTAAAGTAAAATTCCAAAAGATAAGTAAGTACAGCCTAGATAGGCTGTTTAGTATTTTAAAACAACTATCTCATATACTACTAAGTTATTTTATAAATATATGAACACCAAAAATCTTTGAATAAATCCAAAAACTGAAACTTTAAAGAGAACTAAACATTCATTCAATTGGAAATAAATGGAAATATCTACGTTTAAAGTATCCTCTTACCAACCAGAAGTAACTAGTGGTATTTTGTGGAAATCATTTAACCCATTTCCTCTTCATCTAAAGCAAGCCTGTCCGCCTGTCCAAACTGCAGGCCATGGGCCACGTGAGGCCCAGGAACAGCTTCGAATATGTCAGAACACAAATCTGTAAGCTTTCGTAAAACATTCAGATTTTTTTTTGTCTTTTTTTAAAGAACATCAGCTATTGTTAGTGTATTTTATGTGTGGCCCAAGACTATTCTTCCAATTTGGCCCAGGGAGCCAAAAGACTGGATGCCCCTTATCTAGAGCAATATAAATTCAAACCATCATTTTTTGATAAGAAACATTTAGATACATAAAGGATAGACAATATTTGTACAAATTGTAATCCTGTAGAATAGAACCTTAACATGAATTAAGACAAGTTCCAGTATTCAAAATTTACTAAACTCTCTCAACCTACAGAATTTAGAACTGTTGAACTATAGCAATCCCTTCAGGTTCTAAGGAAGAACTCAATTACATGATCTTATACTGCTATGCAGCCAATGCAGACTGGCAGAATTCCTACTCCATTTACCAAAGGTGTAATCTTGGCCTAACTCTTTTGACCTCTGTGGACCTCAAATTTTTCATCAATGAGAAAAACAGTACTCATCTGATAGGATTATTATTGAGAACAAATGTGATAATACAGGTAAGACACTTAGAAACGGGCTAATTAAATGATGTAATATATATTTTATTATCTATCACTGCTCTCCATTTAATCAAGGTATCTTTTATGTCATCCCTTCCCTCATCTATTCCTTATCTACCTCTCAAGTACTTCAGTTCGTTTAAGGTATCTAGGGAAAATATTGTAAAACCACCATCATATTCAATAAGAACCATTACATGTCAATCTCAGATTAAGATCATGTTTAGTGCTGGCTCTGGGCCTTACTATTCCCATTTGTAAACTGGACATCCAGTCCATCTAGTCAACCCACTTTTCAGTCAGGAGGATCAAATTCAATAGGCTATATGAATCCCTCAAAGTTTATATATGCATGATGACAATAATTCTTGACAAAAATTATAGAAATAGAAATAAATGACAAAGAACTGTATCATTTTATTTTTTAAAAAGTTCTAATCATAACTGGGGATACACAAAAATTGTATTGCCTCAATTAAGTCATACAGAATTAATGGCCTTAAAACTTACTCTACAAAGTCATCCAAGCCTTCTTTTAGACACAAGTATACAAGGACACAAGAATGTTATTACCCACTTCCCCAAGTCTTTCAAGCTAGATTCGGTAGTATATCTAGCTAAATCTTTATTTCGGTATAAGAAAGGGTCTAATTTTCTATACCTAACAATATATGATCATAAATATGCAATGACTTAGAAATTACTGAAAAATCATCTTTCAAAGAAGTAACAACTTTCTTGATTCCACATAGCCAAATGGGTGTTTTCAAACAGGAACTTAATGCTTATTTATCAAAAGGTAATTTTAAAAGTCTTAGCCTGAACTGAAGATCAGGACCTAATGACTAGGATCCCATTCACAATGTAATGTGAATTTTATTTAAAAAGATCAAAGTCTATGATAAGTATAAGAATTTTGTTAAAATCAAAACAAAAACCAAGAGGGATCCAAGATGGTCGAATAGGAACAGCTCTGGAATGCAGTACTCAGCAAGAACAATGCAGAGGGTAGGTGATCGCTGCATTTCCAAACAGACCAGAAGATTCCCAGGCTGAATAGTGCCATGAGTTTCCAGCACAGCTGTTACAGCTGGCGCAGCGGGTCTCCGCACAAAACCTCACACAAATCTGGGCGGCTGTTTCAACCGGCCCTCGGAATGCATTGGAGACAGAGCAACCCATTCAACTGAAAAAAGAAGGGGCTGAAACAGGGAGCCAGGTGATCCCCAACAAAGAACAGCAATCTGAAATGCTGTGGATTGAGAGTTTCACAGCAAGCGCAGCTGGACCCGGGATGGTCCAGCTCTGTGGGGGGAAGGGCATCCACCATAACCGAGGCGGTCCGCCATTACCGAGGCAGTCCGCCATTACCAACGCAGACCACCATTACCAAGGCAGACCATCACTACCAAGGCCATTCTAACTACACCTCTATAAACAAAACTGCAAGGAAGTTCACACAGCAGCTGGGCAGAGCCCATGGCAGCTCAGCAACACCTCTGCTGGCAGACAGTGACTAGGCTACCTCCTTGCTGGGCGGGGCATCTTTGAAAAAAGGCAGCAGCACACCAGGAACTTATAAATAAAGCCCCACCTTCCCAGGACAGAGGCCTTAGGAACAAAAGGCAGTTACAAGTTCCGCTTAAATGTACCTGCCCAGCAGCTCTGAACGGAACAACTGAGCTCACAGCCTAGCACTTGAGCTCCTATAAGGGACAGAATGTATCCTCAAACAGCTCCCCGATCACCATATATCCAAAGAGACACCTCATAACGAATAGCTCAGGCTGACATCTGGCAGGTATCCTTCTGGGACGAAGATAACAGAAGAAGAAAGAGGCAGAAACCCTTAATGTTCGGCAGCTGCTGCAGGTGATTCCCAGGCAAGCAGGGTCTGGAGTGGACCTCCAGCAATCCTAAAGCAGAGGGGCCTGACTGTTAGAAGGAAAACTAAAAAACAGAAAGAAATAACTTCATCATCAACAAAAAGGACATCCACTCAAACCTCATCTGAAATTCACCAATCACAAAAACCACAGGTAGATAAATCCACAAAGACGGGAATAAACCAGTGCAAAAAGGATGAAAACACCCAAAACCAGAACACCGCTCCTCCTCCAATGGATCACATCTCCTCATCAGGAAGGGAACAAAGCTGGATGGAGAATGAGTCTGATGAACTAGCAGAAACAGGCTTCAGAAGGTGGGTAATAACAAAATTCTCTGAGTTAAACATGTTCTAATCCAATGCAAAGAAACTAATAACCTTGAAAACAGGTTCGACGACATGCTAACGAGAATGAACAGCTTAAGAGAAGAATATAAATAACTTGATGGAGCTGAAAAACACAACACAAGAACTTCATGATGCACACACAGGTTTCAATAGCCGAATCCACCAAGCAGAAGAAAGGATATCAGAGATTGAAGATGAACTCAATGAAATAAAATGAGAAGGCAAGATTAGGGAAAAAAGAAAGAAGAAATGAACAAAGCCTATAAGAAATATGGGATTATGTGAAAAGACCTAATCTATGTTTCATAGGTGTACCTGGGTGTACATGAATGTGATGGAGAGAATGAATTGAAGCTGGAAAACACTCTTTAGGATATTATCCAGGACAATTTCCCCCACCTAACAAGGCAGGCCAATATTCAAGTCCAGGAAATACAGAGAACACCATAAAGATATTCCTCAAGAAGAGCAACTCCAAAGTACATTATCGTCAGATTCACCCTGGTGAAATGAAGGAAAAAATGCTAAGGGCAGCCAGAGAGAAAGATCGGGTTACCCACAAAGGGAAGCCCATCAGACTTACAGTGGATCTCTCAGCAGAAACCCTACAAGCTAGAAGAGAGTGGGGGCCAATATTCAACAACCTTAAAGAAAAGAACTTTCAACCTAGAATTTCATATCCAGCCAAACTAAGCTTCACAGGCGAAGGAGAAAGAAAATCCTTTATAGACAAGCAATTGCTGTGAGATTTCATCACCAACGGACCTGTCTTACAAGATCTCCTGAAAGAAGCACTAAACATGGAAAGGAACAACCAGTATCAGCCACTACAAAAAGGTACCAAATGGTAAAGACCACTGACACAATGAAGAAACCACATCAACTAATGGGCAAACAACCAGCTAGCATCAAAATGGCAGGATCAAATGCACACACAACAATATTAACCTTAAAGGTAAATGGGCTAAATGCCCCAATCAAAAGATACGGACTGGCAAATTGGATAAAAAGTCAAAACCCATCAGTGTGCTGTATCCAGGAAACCCATCTCACATGCAAGGACACACATAGGCTCAAAATAAAGGGATGGAGGAAGATTTACCAAGCAAATGCAGAGCAAAA
>NW_016107342.1:2611158-2707082 GCF_001604975.1 Cebus imitator | reverse complement strand
AAAAAAAAACTCAAAAACTAGCAGAAGACAAGAAATAACTAAGATCAGAGCAGAACTGAAGGAGACAGAGACACAAAAAAACTCTTCAAAAAAATCAGTAAATCCAGGAGCTGGTTTTTAGAGAAGTTCAACAAAATAGACAGACTATTAGCCAGATTAACAAAAAAAGAAAAGAGAGGAGAATCAAATAGATGCAATAAAAATGGGTAAAGGGGATATCACCACTGATTCCACAGAAATGGAAGAAATGGATAAACTCCTGGACACTTGCATCCTCCCAAGCCTAAACCAGGAAGAAGTGAAAACCCTGAATAGACCAATAACAAGGGTTGAAGCTATTGGTCTTCAACCAATAACTTAATTGGTTGAGGTAGCAATTAATAGCCTACGAACCAAAAAAAGCCGAGGTCCAGATGGGTTCACAGCCGAATTCTACAAGATATACAAGGAGGAGCTGGTAGCACTCCTTCTGAACTATTCCAAACAATACACAAAGAGGGAATCCTTCCCAAATCATTTTATGAGACCAACATCATTCTGATACCAAACCTGGTAGAGACTCAACAAAAAAAGAAAACTTCAGGCCAATATCCATGATGAACATAGATGCAAAAATCTTCAATAAAATACTGGCGAATTGATGGCAACAGCACATCAAAAAGCTTATCCACCACAATCAAGTAGCTTCATCCCAGGGATGCAAGGCTGGTTCAACATACACGACTATAAACGTAATTCACCATATAAACAGAACCAAAGACAAAAACCATATGATTATCTCAATAGATGCAGAGAAGGCCTTCAACAAAATTCAACAGCCCTTTATGCTAAAAACTCTCAAGAAACTAGGTATTGATGGAAAGTATCTAAAAATAAAAGCTATTTACAGCAAACCCACAGCCAATATCATACTGAATGGGCAAAAACTGGAAGCATTCCCTTTGAAACCTGGCATGAGACAAGGATGCCCTCTCTCACCACTCCTATTCAGTATAGTATTGGAAGTTCTAGCCAGAGCAATCAGGCAAGAAAAAGAAATAACGGGTATTCAATTAGGAAAGGAGAAAGTCAAATTGTCTCTATTTGCAGATCACATGATTGTATATTTAGAAGACCCCATCCTCTCCTCCCAAAAATCTCCTTAAACTGATAAGCAGCTTCAGCAACGTCTCAGGATACACAATCAACGTGCAGAAATCACAAGCATTCCTATACACCAATAATAGACTTAAAGAGAGCCAAATCAAAAACGAACTGACATTCACAATTGCTACAAAGAAAATAAAATACCTAGGAATACAACTAAAAAAGGATGTAAAAGACCTCTTCAAGGAGAACTACAAACCACTGCTCAAGGAAATAAGAGAGGACACAAACAGATGGAAAAACATTCCATGCTCATGGTTAGGAAGAATCAACATTGTGAAAATGACCATACTGCCCAAAGTAATTTATAGATTCAACGCTGTCTCCATCAAGCTACGTATGATCCTCCTCACAGAACTGGAAAAAACCACCTTAAACTTCATATGGAACCAAAAGAGAGCCTACATAGCCAAGACAATTCTAAGCAAAAAGAACAAGCTGGAGGCATCATGCTACCTGACTTCAAACTATACTACAAGCCTACAGTAATCAAAACAGCACGGCACTGTTACCAAAACAGAGATATAGACCAATGGAACAGAACAGAGGCCTCGGAGGCAATGCCACATATCTACAGCTAGTGCCTGACTTACGACCACGTCGGGACCGCAGACCGGTTGTAACATGATTTAGTCTTAAGTTGAGTAGGCTATATGTACAGTTGAAATGGAGCATGCGGAGATGGTAGTGCTGCCGGAAGCTGGTCCGCACTGTCGTACGCCCTGCTGGGCAACGTTTGTGCTGCCAGACACGGAGCAGTCGTGGCTAGTGATTGTGGTCGTAAAGTCGAATGGTCGTAAGCTGCACAGGTGGTAAGTCGATCAATACCTGTACAACCATCTGATCTTTGATATTAGATCATTAGAGTGAACCAGCAACCAACAGAATGGGAAAAAATTTTTGCAATCTACCGATCTGACAAAGGGCTAATATCCAGAATCTACGAAGAAATAAAACAGATTTACAAGGAAAAAACCAAACAAACCCATTCATAAGTGGGTGAAGGATATGAACAGGCACTTTTCAAAAGAAGACATTTATGAAGCCAACAAACATATGAAAAAGTGCTCATCACTAATTATTAGAGATATTCAAATCAAAACCACATTAGATACTATCTCAGGCCAGTTAGATTGGTGATCTTTAAAAAATCTGGAGACACATGCTGGAGAAGATGTGGAGAAATAGGAACACTTTTACACTGTTGGTGGGATTGTAAATTAGTTCAATCATTGTGGAAGACAGTGTGGTGATTCCTCAAGGATCTAGAAATAGAAATTCCATTTGACCCATCAATCCCATTACTGGGTATATATCCAAAGCATTATAAATGGTTCTATTATAAAGACACATGCACACATATGTTCATTGTGTCACTGTGTACAACAGCAAAGACCTGGAACCAATCCCAATGCCCATCGATAATAGACTGGACAAGGAAAATGTGGCGCATATACACCATGGAATACTATGCAGCCATAAAAAATGATGAGTTTGTATCCTTTGTAGGGACATGGATGAATCTGGAAACTATAATTCTCAGCAAACTGACACAAGAACAGAAAATCAAACACTGCATGTTCTCACTCATAGGTGGGTGTTGAACTTAGAGAACACATGGACACAGGGAGCGGAGCATCACACACTAGAGTCTGTTGGGGCGGGGGGAATAGGGGAGGGATAGTGTAGGGATAGGGATACCACAGGGAGAAATGCCAGATATAGGTGACAGGGGGGTCGGAGAATGGAGGCAGAAAACCACATTACCATGTATGTACCTAGGCAACAATCCTGCATGTTCTGCACATGTACCCCAGAATCTAAAGTGTAATAAAATATATACATATATATAAAAGTATTCAGAAAAAAATTAAATAAAAACGAAATCCAAAGTGTAAAACAAACCGAACTGAATTTCAACTCAAGATGGTCCTCACTAGTCCTTCAAGACACATGACTAACAGAATCACTCAGATTGGGAGAACGTTCAGATTTCCACTCTGAGTTCACTGAGAAAGAAGCAAGAGTAGATTTCCTTTTAAATCCAGCAATGCAAAATATCACATCTTTAATAACTGGTAAATACAACTAACCTGTTTAAAATAACTGATACAGAATGTATGATTACTTGACCAGCCAGTGAAATAAAGTAAATACAGATTGAGTAGCCTTTTGCGGAATGCCTGATACAGACTGTTTTGGATTTTTTCAGATTTGCAGATATTTGCCTTTTTACCTATTGGTTGAGCATCCCTAATTCAAAAATCCACAATGTTCCAATGAGCATTTCCTTTGAGTGTAATGTTGGCACTCAAAGTTTTAGATCTTGGAGCATTTCTGGTTTCCAGATTAGGGATACTCAACCAGTATAAAATATTCATAGCCACTAGATTTCCAAATGTACAGAAATACCGTACAGCCAAATCAGCAGTTAAAAGACAAAAACAGAGCTCAGAATGGCACTTCAAGAATGATCTCCTTGAGAGCAGGAAATAAATACATCATCTGTACACTAAGCACCATACCCAAAAGACTTAAATGTGTACTGACTAAAAGAAGAATAAGATAACAGGGAAAAGAAAAGAATGAAAGACTAGTAGTTTCTACAGGGAACGTAATCTATTAATTCCTACTTACAAACCTTCACAACACAGACCTATTTCTCTAGGTTAAAAACAGGTTGGGCAGGGAGACTCATGCCTGCAATCCCAGCACTTTAGAAGGCCCAGACAGGTGAATTATTCGAACCCTGGAGTTTTGAGACCAGCTGGTCAACACGACAAAACCCCAACTCTAGTAAAAATACAAAAATCAGCTGTTCGTGGTGGCGTGCACCTGTGATGCCAGCTACTTGGAGAACCCAGGAGGATGAGGTTGCAGTAGGTGGAGATTGCACCACTGCACTCCAGTCGGGGTGACAAGCAGGCTTTCTCCAAAACAAACCAACCAACCAACCAACCAAAAAATCCTGAGTACACTGCTATGGTTTATGCACATGTACCAAATGTTTTTTGTTTTAAAAGACGGAGTTTTGCTATAGTTCTCAGGTTGGAGTGCAACTGTGTGATATCGGCTGACTGCAACCTCCACCTCCCAGTTCAAGGGATTCTCCTGCTTCAGCCTCCCAAGTAGCTGAGATTACAGGCATGTGTCACCATGCCCGGCTTACTTTCATATTTTTAGTAGAGATGGGGTTTCACCATGTTGGTCAGGCTGGTCTCGAACTCCTGACCTCACATGATCCACCTGCCTCAGCCTCCCAAAGTGATGGGATTACAGGCGTGAGCCACCATGCCCAGCCTCAAATCTTTACTATTAATACTGTTAGTCTTGTCAGCAATATTCCTAACAAGCCTAATTTAAAAATCAAAGGTTAATCTGTTGATTTGTTCCCTCTTTTGATCCACTATCTAATGAATACATTCATTATACTCTACAAGCTGTTTCATTTACGTATATGGTGTGTTAATACTAACTTATTTTGATGCTGCCTTTTCCTGCTGAAGAATAAACTAAAATAAAGGGCCCTAATTCAGCATTTCTCACAAAATGCTAATTCCATACAATGTGCTAGACAAAGCAAAACAAACAGATAAAGGAGTTATAGAAACTAGGAAGTGGAGATTGAGGGAGATGGTGAAATAAAACAGAAACACTGAGTAAAAATTGTAAAGAGCTTCCGCAAGACTTCTAAGCATCTTAGTAAATATTATGCCTTGTGAATTTCAAAGGGGGAGGAGGAGATGCAGGTCATTCTTCCAAACTGATATGGTCTTCCTTAAATATTTCCACACTTAGTTTGTGACTAGATGAGTTCATATTTAAATGAACTACCACCTAAAAATAATGAAAATAAATTTCTGTACTCTCGCTAGTAACATTTGTCTAAAAATCTAACCACATTCTGTCTAAAATTTACACACACTAGGTCTGAGTTATTTCTTAAAAGCACTCGCCTGAGTCATCCACATGCACCCAGAAGTTACCCAGATTCAAGAATTATGAGCAGATAGCCTAAAAAACAAAAATTCTGTCTCTTTTTTGTCACTGACTAATGCCCAATTCAATGGCTTGGATCCTGCAGCTACTCAAAAGTAAGGGTAATTTTGAAGGGACAGCAACAAGTAAATCTGTCAAATCAGTCATGTAAGTCTAAGATACCAATACACTGAATTTCTCTGCAAAGCTTACATTCTACTTTATCATGTTCCCCTAGAGTATGGAAAACATCTGTGGCAAAACTTTTTAAAGAGATGATCATCAATTAAGTCACATTCGCCTGTATTTTTAAATACAGTCATTCCTTGGTATCCTGATGGGACTCATTCCCGGATGACACCCTCCATACCAAAGTCTGAGGATGCTCAAATTCCTTTTATGACACGGCACAGTATTTGTGTGTAACCCACACATATTCGTGTATACTTTACCTCTAAATTACTTATAATACCTTATACAATGTAAATTCTATGTAAAGAGTTGTTATACTGTATTTTTAAAAATTTGTATTTTTTGTTGTTGCTTTTTTTAAAGACTATTTTCCATCCGTAGTTGCTTGAATCTCTGGATACAGAGGTTCGACTGTAAATGGAAGTATTTTAGTTTTATTCTCCAAACAAAAATTACTTCCTCTTATTTATCTTCCATTTTTGTCAAATGAAAACGAAAGAGTAAAGAGGCAGACACTAAAAACAAGAATTAGTAACAACGTAAAGTCACAAGTAACCAGTAGAAACAGTCACATGTAACACTGACTGGCTTATGGGCTAATGCTGCAGGAAAGAATACCTGTGTATTTGTTTCATTCATTCAACAAGTATTTTACTGAGCACCCACGATGTGCCAAGAACTGTGCTCAGCACCTATAGGCTTTTTAAAAAGTACAGGACAGAGCCCCTGCCCTCTAAGAGCTTACAATCTATTACTTGTTGGAAAATTAAAGCAAGTAAGAAACCATAAAACAAGTCAGTAAGTGCCAAAATAAGTAAAACAATAAGAGTTACGGGCAGATTATATATGTTCTTTAATAATCTGAAGGGGACGTACATGTTGACAAAAGTTATTTATGAGAAGCTTTTGGAGAAGCTTTTGTAGTAGTAGAACACAGGTAACAAAGCAAAGTTCATGGTGATAGTGAGCTGGGAGCAGGAGGGTAAGAACAGTGGAAGTTTGAAGTTGTGAACTAATATAATCAAGATACTCTGAAAAGACCAGCCTAAGTTCAAATTAGGGAGTGTGAAGACATGCAGCCTTGAATCCTGCTTTGACATGAGATTATTCAAAGTTAAGCTGTGGAATTTAGATACTATGTTATTGGCACTGAAAATACTGGAGATTCTTGGGCAAGGAGATAACACACTGAAGTCTAGAGCTTGGATGGGGGGGCGCCATCCTTGAAGCAAGAAAACCAACTCAACTCAAAAACTGTTGAATAACCTAGGCATGGGAGAGTGATGACTTGGGCTCATGTGGAAGCAGGAATAAAAATAAAATAAGATCTGTTAGAGCCTGCCTTACTTAATATAGGAACAAGAAAATCAAATTCATTTGTAAAAAGTAATTATTTAGCAGTTTTCTGACCAAAGACCAAAAAAAAGGTACTGAATAAATAGAATTAGGGAGGCATTACTAAAGGAATTTTCTATTTATTTCCATATCAACCCATAAAATCCGATATCTACTCTTACCAAATGATCTGAAAGGAATCATAGGCTATTAGAGCTGAAAGGGACCTTAAGTCACTTAGTCTACTCTTCTCATTGGAAGAGAAAAATGAAGACTCAAAATAGGGGGGGAAAAAAGCCAGCTAGTAGGACTCTCTGAGGCAAAGGCATAATCATCTGTGATAAAGATGGCAGGATTTGCATGTCCTTTGTGTAGAAAAAACAAGAGTAAGACATGAAAATATTATTTACTATAAACACTGAGAAGAAAGAAGACAGCCTCACATATAATTTTATTTTGATAGAAATCTCTACAGAAGATCTTTATTTTTTTGAAATAAGATCTTACTTTGTCACCCAGGATGGAGTGCAGTGGTGTGATCCTGGCTCACTGCAGCCTCGAATTCCCAGGTTTAAGCAATCCTTCTGCCTCAGCTCCCTAAGTAGCAAGAATGACAGGCACATGCCACCATGCCCAGCTAATCTTTTTTTTTTTTACATTTTTTGAGGGACAGGGTTTCACCATGTTGCTCAGGCTGGTCTCAAACTCCTAAACCTCAAGTGATGCACCTGTCTTGGCCTACCAAAGGGAAATTTTTGAGTACTGCTATCCAGCAGGTAAAATTCTTTATCTTTCTTTACTAACATGGTTTTTTAAACCAGTGATCCCTCAAAGCATCTTAAATCACACATTATTTAAAGCTTAAACAATTTGTAAGGTCTCTTTCAGCTATAAGATCCTATAACTCTAAAAGTATGACTTTCATATAATGTTACATAGAGTAAGAGACAAATTTAATCTATAATATAGAAAACTGAAATAAACCTAAAAGAATATTAAGCTCAATTTGATAATCATTAAACATTTATTACTACTAACAGTCAGCCTAAATGCATGAGATGGCATTCTAGGTCATCTCATGAATTAAAAAAAATTTGACCAGACCACTTCTTTAAGGTAAATAATTTGATGCATTTGAGAAATTATGAACCCTGCTTCCATACATCATTATGCTACACAGTCTGCGTATCATTTTACAAACAACTTTTAAAATTTCATGTCATATTTGGTAACATTCCAAAGACCACAATCATTTGGCAAGTAAAACTGCCACCAATGTTAGTCTTTAGCTGGTCCCAGCATGAGATGTTCATGCAAACCAGTCAATACATGAAGGTTTTCATAACCTTCAGTCCCAAAGTCTAAAGAACTTGTGAATCAACTTTTTAAAACTGCATGGCAGAACCCTCCCAACTGTCACTACTGTGAATGATACAGACATCCTGCTTCTTCTCAATTATCTTCTGACCACTTACTGCTCATCAGTACTTCTGAGAGTGGCAGAAGAAAAAATACAGGAAAAAAGTATCAATGGTGCTATTTGTTATCACCTTTAATTTTTAAAGCAATGTTTACAGAGTTTCAAATAAGATTTCTGATTTGAGAATTCAAATTATCCATGCTCTCCCAGTCTGTTACAAAGCTAAAATAAGAATTTGTTTTACCAAGATTTGGGCCCTATATTTGTTAGTGAGATATTAAGGGGAGAAAAGGGAATGATATTATTCTGACAAAAACAGTGGAGATTCTTTTGGGACTTTCAAAGCATAACTCTTACTAAAACATTCATTTATTATACAAACAGGAGCCTTCAGAGGGAGAAGAATTCTAAACATCTAAATAATCAGATATACTTAAAGGCACATGGCATATATTAGCCTAGGAAAAAGCAGAAGAAAACCACACCAAAAAAAAAAAAAAAAAAAAAAAAAAATTAGTTACTTGAATGGATGTGTACCAAGTAGCTAGTAAACTTAACTACAAAGATGGTCACTGATATAGCTAAAGAGAAAGGGCCATAAAGCAAACTGTGACCAGCTTATGTCAATGAGATACATGAAAGTACTTTTAAAAAATAAAATCTGCATTTTTTCTTTTTTTTTTTTTTTTTTTTTACTGGAAATATGACTAGCTGGTATCTTCGTTTTGGTAGTGCAATAGCACCATTACAGCAAGGGTAAGCAGGTCAATCCCTTGCAAAACTTACCTTGATTGGCCCAATGGAAACAGAAGGCCCCAGAAAAGAGAGAAGCATCTGGCAGTAGCAAATTGTTTTATTTTATCTTTCTGTGGAAAGAAACTAATTTTAAATAAGAACCAGAGCATTTAAAGAATAAATATTTTTAAAGCTCATTATCTAGTTAGAGCAGCTCTACCAAGAAAACAAGAAGAGCTCCTTGCTGCTTAGAGATGGAAAGAAACAGAAGAGGAATCAAAGTTGTTTCTCCATCACCTAGAGAGTTTTAAAATTTGTGTTATTCTAGAGTAACAGAATAAAAGGCTCTTTTATTTAAAGAACTGCAGGCAGAATCTTTCGGGGCTGGTGCCTTAGAACAATTTTTTTTTTTTTTTTAAACAAAATTAAGGGCAATATTCCAAATAAAAAAAAAAAAAAGGAAATCACTTGACATTAAGCCCTTCTACTCTTAAGGTTAAGTAAAAAGAGACAGACACATAGCAAGCTCCTTTTCCCACTGCAATTTCACCAATAACTTTAACCATGAAAGCTTAAACAATTATCAAACAATACTAATTAGCAAAAGATCACATGAAATTGGCTTCCAAAATATTTTGTTAGCCTAAATTTTTGATGATTTATGGAAATACTCAAACGGAAATAACCCAGCTACCAAAAGATTATAGAACTTAACATGGAGCACAAAATTACTCCTGGTAACTGAACTTGTTACCTTTCTTGGATGCTTCTCTAGAAACTCAGTTCTACCAAAATCACTAAATCAGCATTAAAACCTATTGATCCAAATCACTCCTACAAAATGTCCATTTACAATTTATGCTAGAGATGGAAGGGACAGCTCAAAAGCAGGAGTGTACAAACAATAAGCATTAAAAAAAAATAGTGTAAGTGGAAAATGAACTACCTATTTGGCACTGTCCTATGAACAATAAGAACTATAGAGCACAAACTCCCTACCCTTCCTCAGCCTCCTCCAGCACAGAAAGAGGAAGATATTTCAGGAATAAAATCCCCTCTAAGCCAAAGGCCTAAACAATTGCTATTTTCAGATTCTATTTATTTACATGGTCCACCAAAATCAGTTATGTTGCTCTATCAGATAATATTTACTCTTAGAACATTAACTTCAACTGGCATGCTTGAAACAATAATCATTAAAAAATAAAAGCCTGGATGCACACTGTTACTTTTAAATAATAAAGAAAAAAATTCTTTTCTTGAGGTCATCAGTAAATTTCTCAGACTTTTTCATTACATTCAAATTTCCGTTAGTCATGATTCAACATTTGGCTTATTTGAAATTATTCGGGCAAAAACTAATTCTTAAATAACTATAAGTATAGATTTTGAAATCTTGACAGAATATCTGAGGCAAAAACAAATAAGTGCAAAATAAAACAAAAACATTCTTACTTGTCCCATTGGTGGTCCTCCCATAGGGGGCATCATCTGCGGCATCATTCCGTGAGGTACAGGAGGCATATTTGCTCTCTGACTCATAGGGTGCATTCCCATTGGGGCATAATGCATGCCAGGGTGCCCCATCTGAAAAACAGTGAACATTTTTTAAATGAGCAAATAACACTAAGTGCTTCTCAAAAATCTCATTTCAACAAATCAGTTATCTGCGACAATACTAAGCTTATGTGTAATCACATAATTGGATCAGTCTATACTTTAAACAAAATGCATTCTGCTAGTATTTAAAACGAGCTTGTAAATTCCATAACAAAACAGGAAAAGTTAAGATGATTACTGGACAGCTGCATCATAGGTTTTCTATTTTTTATTTTTTAAGCATTGACTTAATCAGCTACTAATTGGCTTACTAAGCTTCGAGGATATATATTCAATGCTAATTTTAAAACTGTTTCGGTGAAAACAACAACCTTTCTATTTCATGCAGATATACAAGATAGCCAGCTATTGTTATTTTGTAACACTATTGATTTTAAACTTTAAAATGCTCTGTCAAATTAACTCAGGTGAGAGATCCGGTCTTTTAAGACACAAACAGTATGGGTACTCAGGGTCAATTCACTCCTAACAAACTTACTTTCTAACACAACCTTTAAAACAGTTAAAATTCTTCTGCCAAAAATAAATTTCAAAGACTAAGGTTCTGTCACTCACGGGCACTAAATGCAAATAACTAATTCATCCATTTTAACGCACTTTAAAAACACAACTACGTTCTTTACCGATGAACCCATTGTTCCATGTTTTAAATTAAAACCAGGTAATTATCTCCTGCCAATTGTCCCAAGAGTTCCCCCTGCAGACCACCACCACGACTAATGAAAACAAATTTTGGCAGTCGCTATTAAAGTCTTACAGAATCAAGTCCCTGCTCCCCCTCGCAGCTAAATCGGGCCTAAAGCTCCAAGACGCTCACCCCGCCCAAGAACGAGCACCTTCACTACGCATCTGTTTAGGCCAAGCCCACAGGGAACTTCTAGGGTCTCCCATCCTTCTCTTTGTGTAACCCCACCCTCCAATTCTCTCCCTCAGAACATATCCCACCATCTCGAGTTCTTCCTTCGTCCACTCTTATCTTCTCCTTTCGGAGAAAGCTTCCTGTTTCTCTCACTCCGTTTTTCATTGTGCCGCCTACCCCCTGCCCCACTGATCCCTTACCGAGGGCCGTCTCCTCAGGAAGCCGTCAGCAGAGACCCAAGAGCCGGAGCAGAGGCTGGAGCCGGACAATCTCCGCTCCCCGTCCCCAGGACCCTGCGAGGGAGGATGGCTCTCCATTTCACTCACCATGAGGCCTCCACGCTCAGCTCCCGTCCCTGGCCTCATCGTCGGGCTCAGACTGCTCCGCCGGCGGCCACTGCCGCTACACATACCAACAAGAAGCGATCTGAGTGGCTGGCGCCCGCTGGGGCTAAAGGTTAAAGGCTGCCCTGCGCTACGGGGCGGGATCAGCGGGGCCAACAGGCTGACAGGCTTCCCCGCTGTCCAATCAGAATGCGCCGCCGACACGCAGCTCTGCGGCGATTCGCCCCCAGCCTCAGCCTCACTCGACGTTGCCTGCATGGAGTGGGGAGGAGGACGGAGGAAGTTTCTGCGCCGAGTCCTCCGTCGGGAAAACTCTACCAACTTCCCCAGGGGAAGGGAAGACAGCCGTGTCCCAACTTCCCGAGTTTAGACCGCCTCACCCCGTAGGGGGTGGGGCAGTGGGGGCCTGCCACCTTCACTCTCCCCGCCAGAGTTACATACGCCCCACAAACCTGAGGCCGCCAGGAGTAGGGTGGAGGGGGCGGGAGTAAGTAGCCTCCAGCGTTAGCGGTGGCTGGGGCCGAATGCGCGCGCGCGGTGCTCGAGACTGAGGGGGCGGGCGGGGAAGGTGAGAGGTGGAGTTCCGAGGCGAGGGTTCGAGCTTAGTACGCACCAGGTGGAAAGCGCGCGCTGGGGCTGGGGGAAGGAGGCGTGTCGAGCAGCGTGAGGGAAGTTGTGGTACGGTTGGGGAGAACCACAGTAAAGGGAGATAGGGGTGAGTAATTAAGGCACCGCGAGAGCGCAGGACAGAGAGCTGCCCTTAATTGGGGAACCTGGAGAAGAGTGTGAGCGTAGCGGGGAAGAAAGGAGAGAGCAAATAGGTTCGGGAATGTGTGTCACAGGGTGCGAGCAGGCGCTAGGACCCAGCGTTGGAAAGATGCGGCTTTGGGGAGGTCGGGGCGCGCGCTCACGTTGGTGACGCGGCTGTGGCGGAGGTCTCCGGCCCGGACGAAGCGCTGCAGGGAGTCGAGACTCGACTGCCCTTGGCTTCCGCTCACTTGTCCCTGCGCGCTTTCCTGCTCCCCCTTCCGGCTACAGCTCTGGGGTCAAGCTCTGGCCCAGGAGCATTCCGCCTGTACTCTGGCCCCACGGCTTCCTTTGCGCCACGCCGCCCACCCTTGCTCTCCGCGGTCCACCCCTGGACTCTGAGGCCTGGTGGTGGCGGCCAGGGCGACACCCGGCCGCGGATTGGCTGTTGCGGACACGGGGCGGGGCGGATGGGAGAGGCTCGTTCTCCGCGGGTTTCACTGTCTTTCGCGCCATGTCGTTTGTGGAGAGCGGGTGGCGGTCGGCTTTGCGCCGCCGCGGTCCCGGCACCCCGGCCCCTTTGGCTCGGCCGAAGTATTCCTCCTTTACTCAGGGGGACAGTTGGGGTGAAGGCGAAGTCGACGAGGAGGGATGCGACCAAGTGGCCCGCGACTTGCGGGCGGAGTTCTCGGCTGGGGCGTGGTCAGAGCCCAGAAAAGGCTCGCTGCTCCCGCCGTCCGCGGACGGGTCGCCTGTTCTGCCCGATAAACGCAATGGTATCTTCCTGGCGGCTGCGGGCAGCAGAGCCCAGCCACGGCGGTGGCCGGTCCAGGTCCTCTCTATTCTCTGCTCGCTGCTCTTCGCCATCCTTCTCGCCTTCCTCCTCGCCATCGCCTACTTGATCGTTAAAGGTATTAAAGCCGAGGCCTTGAAAGTCGTTCTGAGTAAAGTTGAGCCAGGGTGTGGCTCTCGCCTGCACCCATCTCCTTTTCCCTCGCGCTGCCAAAGCCCGCAGGCTGACAGCTGCTTTCACCCATCCTTATTTGCATCTTTCTTTGCTCTCTAGCCCTTTGCCTTTTCTAATTGGAAAGTCCTAATCCATGATCAGGAGACCCTTTTAAAAGGATCTTTTGATTAAATGGGCACTCTTGAAGAAATATCTTCGAGTCCTTGAACATGGGAGATGGAATATTGGCAAAATTAAACAAAACGCGAAACACCCACCATTAAAAGGAGACTATGAAAAGTGCGTATAATTAAAATAGGCTATATGTTCAGTGGCCTTCATCGACAAATAAAGATGTGCTATCCACCAATCCCGCTGTACATAGAATCCTGAGGGACAAAGATTTCCATCGCATAGTCCAAGTTTCTACTTTTGTAGGTAAAATAATTAGCCTCTTAGCATTTAAGTTTGTATCCAGGTGTAGTGCACTCTTCTAATTATTTTTCTGTCTGAAGTTGAAATACTGGCCAGTTGAAAGTTTATTCCAAGGCATACGGATGTATAATTTAGTTGGCCAGTGTATATTGCAGTGGAAAGAAGCAAAGTTAAGTTTAAATTTCCATCCTCACTAGTTTGTGACCTTTGCCAAGTTACTCAAAAAAACCCAAAACTTTGTTGTATGAAAAGCACTCAAAACATTGTCACTGAAGTGTTACCTTTGTACTTCATTAATTATCATTAAATCTATTTAACTCCAGTTTTTATTTGTCCTCATTGCTTCCCAGCTTTTAGTGGGCTGCAGATGGCATGGGTCTAAAACCTTTTACCTCTTCATAAAATGCTAAACTGTGAATGTTCATAAAACGTAAACTGTCAGTCTTAAATGATTGGCTGCCAAGGTTTCATTTCTTTATCATTCCTTTCCCCCACCCTTTTTTCCCTTTTTTCAATCCTGATAGTTTTGTCTCCTGGGTGGTTTATTTGTCTTGCTCAAACATTGCCTTTGTGTCATAAAGTCACAAAACCATAAGTGTAATTCAGTTGCAGAAGACATTGAACTGTGCTTACTTTGAAGAATGGAGAAAGGAACTGAAGTCGACCTGGTATGCTTTTTAGCCTTCACAACACCCCTAGGGAATGAACAGTACTCCCATTTTACGTACAGTACATAGCTGTTGGCTCCTTTAGTGGTCAATACTGTTCACTTGTTTGCTGAAGGTCACATAGCTAGTAAATTGAATCAGACTTTGAGCCCAGTTCTTAACTGACATCAGAGCACTTTCCACAGTTCTACAGTGCCTTCACAGCCCTTGAGTTACTTTTCAAATTATATTACTTTCCTACCTAAGCCCCTCTTTGTATTTACAGAGTTGCATGCTGAGAATTTGAAAAATGAAGATGATGTAGACACTGGGCTATTAGGTATGGACTTAATTGTTGCTTCCTTTGGTTTTGAGCTCACTTTTGTGTTTCCAGATGTTTGAACTAAATTTGGGATAAAATACTTAATATATTTCTAGGTGCAGTCATTCAGTCCTATGTTTTTCATTTGCATATGTTTGTGATAAATGTATTAGATTTCCTTTATATATATGTGGAGTGTGTGTATATACATATATACAAAAATACACTTGTAATTTTTTAGTGGGACTGGGTGCAGTGGCTCACATGTATAATCCCAACACTTTGGGAAGCTGAGACTATAGACTCACTTGAGCCCAGCAGTTCAAGAACAGTCTGGGCAACATAGTGTGACCTTGTCTCTGCAAAAAATAAAACAAAATTAGCCAGATGTGGTTTTACTCGTGCCTGTAATCCCTGCTTGGGAGGCTGATGTGGGAGGATCACTTAAGCTGGGAAGTTCAAGGCTGCAATGAACCATGATTGTTAAACTGCACTCCAGCCTGGGCCACAGAGTGAGACCCTGTCTCAAAAAAGCAGTAATATTTTTTTCCTTTTTTGTTTTTGTCTTAAGCAATAATAATTTTTTATGGGTACTGGTGTGTGTATGTACCACACACACTAGTAATACATTTTAAACACAACTGCATGTGACTCAGGTCCAGAGAATATTTAACGTTTCCTGATTACCTTCTGGAAGAGGTTTACCACAACTCTTCTCTGGAATTTAAAAGCAAAAGAACTTCCTCCCTATCTTAGCAAAGGTAAATAATGTCTTAAGTAGGCTTTAGGAGGAATTTAAGTTCAAATTTCTTTATGTGTAGCATTTTTTTTTTTAAAGCATTGACTATCCTTGCACAGGTTAATGACTAGGAGAGTCAGACCTCAATTTCTGCAGTGTCTGTTGAATGCTATGTAGTTCACGGGTTTCCGGTGAAAAAACTATTCTACACTTCTCTCCACCAAAATGATTTTGAAGAGTTAAAAACTTTACTTGTCCAGCATGTTTTACTTCTTTTTGCTATAATTTATATGGGGGAGATCAAACTTAATCACTCTATATTTGATCAAATGAATCAAACAAGTCATTTGATGTGATCACTTTAAATCATTTGACTTGATCAGTGTAGATAGGTGGTTGAGATACTGTCATACATGTCCTCCCCTCTCCCAATCTTTGCCAAACTCTGTAACCTACCACTTTATGGCTCTTTACCCATATGGTGATATGGGCAGAAGGTGAAATATGAACCCTTTATCTTCACAAAGAAGTTGGTTTCCTAGATACTGCATGGAAATTTGTCTGTTCTTGTCACCTTCTTGCATGAGAAAACATGATTTTTAGTTACTCATTTTATCAGTGTACATTTTACATTGCTTGATCTCTAGAAATAAGCCAGGAGTGTTAGGCTTTTCATAGCTTTTATTGATCTGTCATCTCTTGATATAGTGGAAACAGAATCTTTCAGACTAGTCATGAATTCTAACCTTTTGCTGTTTAAAAGTTGTCATGGTTTCTCATTTAGGAATAGAATGAGTGGCAATTGTTATCTAAAGGAATGGCTTGCTCAATGTCGAAAGGAATGTGATAGATCTTTTGACATGGTCCTGCTTCCTTTTCCACTTAGGGTTAAGTAGTCCCATATTGCTTTTAGGTATGCATGATACTTAATATTTTTACAGCATATAGGAAAATTATTAAGATTTTGCTAATGGCATGAATTTACTATTAGGAGTCAGAAATAAGCAGAAAGTGTTGCATCTTTATGGTGGGGAAAGGAAAAAAACCCAACAACTAGGCCAAAACAAAGCTCATTGTTTTGAGCCAATACTCCAGTGTTCAGATGGAGAATAAAAATAGTAAGTATCATTTAATGGGCTAATACAATCAGTTTCCTGGAGGTTAATTTTAAAGAAAGAATAGTTACAGCAAATATATGTATTGTAACATGTGGATAGAGAGTAGTCTTCTCTACCAGAAGAGGATTCTTAAAAATCTGTTTCAGTGAAACAGCACCAAGGTGATTAAGTTCTTATTAGATTGAGGTGATTGGTGCTCTGGTCCACACCTGTAATCTCAGCACTTTGGGAGGCTCAGGTGGGTGGATCACTTGAGATTAGGAGTTCAAGTCCATCCTGGACAACATGGTGAAACCCCGTCTCTACTAAACATACAAAAAAAAAAAAAATTAGCCGGGCATGGTGGCACAGGCCTGTAATCCCAGCTTTTCTGGCGGTAGAAGCAGGAGAATCACTTCAACTGGGGAAGCAGAGGTTATAGTGAGCCAAGACTGCGCCACTGCATTTCAGCCTGGGTGACAGAATAAGACTCTGTCTCAAAGCAAAACAGAAGAAAAGATGGAAGTGATTGTGGTAACACTTGCTTTTTTCTTCTAAGCTGCAATTCTCTACTGTTTTCAAGAAAATACAAGTTAGCCTATTTACAGAATGTTTTGAATTGACTGCTCTCCTCTGGTGAAAACTCCTCTTGAGATAATTGATAGCTGAAAAGGTAGGATGGTTCTCTCAAACTTGACTTCCATCTAAATGAACACTGAGTTGATTAATTTAGATATCAAGAAAAATTGCCTCATTCATTAGTTTACCCCTAAGAAATGCCTATGAAGTTATATCGTTTTTACAGGTGATAAAAAAGTTTTCACCTGAAGAAACAATTTGAAATATTTAATAAAAAAATGTTGAAGTAATCCATTATGTTTGAGAAAAGTATCAGGCAGCTTTTGGTCAGATGATAATGATTTTATTATATTTCACTATTTTGCACTGTTTATTGGGAACCTCATAGCCAGCTGTAATAATGTTTGATTGTTTTGTATATTACCCTTAATTTTTTGGCATACTTATTACTGCCCATACATGCTATTATCTTGATATTTCCATGACTCGTATTTAAAATTTACTGCAAATTGCCTCAATTCTTTGTTTGAAAGTAAGTTGATTTTTATAAAAAATAAATGTGAACACAGTGACTGCTCTACCATGAAAGAGTAGTTCTCTCTTTCTAGATAGACTGATAAAAATTTTGTATACTGCAGAATTTTTATTGCAATTTAATCCTAGTCCAAGTTTGGCATAGCACTCAGTAAGAACAGATTATAGGAACAATTCTCATTCTGGTATGGGTAATAATCACTTGGGGACTTGCTTTCTAAAAAGTACCTGTAGATTTTGTTTCAGCCATCCTGATTTCATGGTACAGAACATTGGAGTGTTAAAAAATGTCCAAGAGAAAGGATGTATTGGAGGTGGCCCATCCTCTTAAAAAGATACAGGTTGAGTAAAATTCAGTTTTATTCTTACAGTGACAATTGATTGAAACTCTGAACTTGAACTTTTTAGCCAGTGTGTGGACTTTATAATTTGAACCTATCATCTGTTAAGGAAATGTTGCAGTGCTATCTGCAGCTGGGTGGGGTAGCTCTAATATTTAAAAAGTCACCAATATCCTGTTCTGTAGCACAATTTTTGTAAAATTGTGTTATCTGTTTGTATTATTGAAAGAATGATTACTAAGGAAAGAGAGAGAGAGAAAGAAACAAAAGCCTAAAAGGACTGGAAGAATATAATCAAAATGTTAGTTTATCTGGGTTTCCGAATTGATTGGTTGTTTCTATTTTTATTTTCTGCACTGTATAAGTGTAACTTGCAATAAGAAAAAATTTGTTTAAGGGAAAGCACAAATTTAAGTTTAGAGAATAGTATGGTTCAATAATTAACAGTAACATCCTCTATTGCACTTTTATAATATGCCAAAAACCATTAATTTTTTATGTGTTACTTCCTCAGGGTAGTATTCTCAACTACCCTGTGCCCATCAATGTTATTTTCTTCTAAACAAAAACTCAAGAAAGTCTGTATTACAATTTTTATATGGTAGACAGTCTAGGTAGTATAGCAAGGCAGAAAAAGAATGGGTTATTGGCAAGAATTAGCCATGTGCAGCTAAATTATTAGTCATGAAATCATTACAGGACTCCTTAACATATAGAAGCAGTAATAAGCACCAGACATTAGGACCCCTAAATCTCAAGAAATTGGTTTAACTTTGTGTGGTACCCCCTGGTCCAACTTTGGTGGTTGGGAGGGACCTTTCTTAGGCTAATGAAGTCAAAAGTTAGCTGGTATCAGAATCACTTGAAAGATAAATTTTGCTGCTTTTCACATGGTACAGGATATCTGATTCAGTAATGTGAGTTGCAGCCCAAGAATTTGCATTTCTGAGAAGTTTCTAGTTGATGCTGATGCGGTTAGTTAGGGGGCTATATATACTTTGAGAACTCCTAGCCTAGTAGTTCCCAAACCTGACGTTAAAAAAAAAAAAAAGAAAAAGACCCTGGAGATTTTCTTTTTTTGCTTTTACAGAATCTCAGACCTTATAACTACTGAATCAAAGTCACATAATTGACTGTATGTATTGGTGAGCACTGTACAATCAGTTCCTTGAACCATTTTTCATTTCTGAATTATTTTGAGCAGTTCTGTTTGTAAGAATTGAAATTTCATGACTTACTCTTCAAAAGAATAAAGAAAACTGAGCTGTATTTCTCATAAAGTTTATTTGATCTTCAAATTACCATGTTGGTTTTTTGGACACTTTTGTAAATTTAAAATACATTTTGGGATTTTAGTGTTCATATATTGTTCTATCTTAATACGTTTTCCCATTTCATTATTTTAGGAATTATTGCAATATTACTCATCAATTCTCAACTATGCTGAAAAGAATAAAATAATTATGATGGAATTAGGATTCCAGTAAGACTTTCCTAAGTCTTACGGTAGCACAGCCTGTATCTTAATTCTTACTGTAGCACCACCTTGCCTATTGCTGTATCTGTTATCTATGACTACTTTAACTGTGCAACAGCATAGTGGTCTAGTTATGACAAAGACCTATGTCTTGAAGAGCCGAAAATATTTACTTTTTGGCTCTTTTCAGAAGATAATACCCTCATCCAGTCAGTCATTCAGTGGAAAGGACTTCAGGCAAGAACAATACAAACTATCCCTTTTTTCTAAAAGGATAGATCCTGATATTTTATTCATCTTTTATGAGGTCTGCATTTTAATTTATTTGATACTGTACATAAGTGGGCAGATGATAAAGAGATGTGTACACAGTGATTGCAGAAGAAATGCAAAAGAAAATCATTGGATTTACCATTTGAATTGTTTATAATCTGAAAATGAAAATGTTTTATAAATTATGGAGCAAAGAAGATTGTTGTCTTCATCAAAATAAGCCATGAAAAAAAATTCATTCAAATATTGTGTTTTGATGATGCAAGTGCAAAAAGAAGAAAGCAATGATGACAAGCTGTAGCCAGTTTGATGTATCTGAAATCTGGATATGTTGTAGATTCATGCATGAAGTTAGTAAGCAATTATTTGCACTCAGGTCATGCCCATTTTTGATGTATATAACCAAGGAAACTGAGAATTGATATTTGGATTTGCTGTATTTACTTCTTATGAAAATTTTTAACAAAGTTTTTTTTTTCCACTGTCTTTTTGCTTACTAAATTATTCTCCAAATGTTGTGAAAATAAAGGAAATAAAAAAGGCTTGTTGGACTTAGTTGATAAATTGTGATGACTGTTTTCCGTTATACAGAAGATTACAAGTTTCAGAGGAGAATATACATTTAAGAGGATTGCTCATGAGTTAATTGTTTAAAGCTGGATGATGAGTGTCTAGTGATTTACCACGGTTGGGAACTATAGGTATTATTTATTTTTCAAATTTCAGTGGCTTCATCTGTCAGCGTGTCACCTTCCTCACCTGTTTCAACAGGAAGAGTAGAAATGCTACATGCTGGGTTGCAGGTGGTCAGGCGATTGGGTGAAGGCCTTATCCAGTGTAACTACTATAGCTACTATGCACTCTGTGCATCCATTATGCTCATGTTGCATTTGCAGGAGAGAAGAGACCACTTTCCTCTGCTCCTGCATTTGTGCCTTGACATGTAGAGAGACATTTTGCTCTAGGGATTTAAAGACTTGAGCTATCTATAGAATGTGATTTAGATAGGATACCAAATTATTTAAAATAATGGTCATCCTCTCAAGTTAGAAAACTATATAGAATCAAATAAAGTTGAAAACATTTACTTACATAAACATAAAAATTGTTGGTTTCATGGATATGATACATGTAAGTTTTTTTAGTAGCCAGCTGGTAATACTTTTTACACCTTTTAAAGTTATCCTAAGTATAGCCATATACCAAACATTTTGGTCAACAGTGGTCTGCAATATAAGCCTATATGATGGTGGTTCCATAGGATTACAGTGGAGCCAAAAAGTTCCTATTTAGTAGCATTTGGTAGTACAGCATATTACTAACATGTTTGTGTTGATACTGGTATAAACCAACCTATTACCAATCTGGTTTTATATAACCTGCCAGTCTTAAAACACACGCAATTATGTGCAGTATACAATACTTGATAGTAAACAATTGTGTTACTAGTTTATGCATTTACTGTGCTTATTGTTTTAGATTGTATTCCTTCTGCATAAAAAAAGTTAACTGTAAAACAGGCTCAAGCGGGTCCTTTAGGAGATATCCCAGAAGAAGGCATTGTTATCATAGGAGATGACAGTTCCATGCATGTTATTGCCCTTGAAAACCTTTCAGTGGAAAAAGTGAAAAACAGTGACGTTGATATCTTGACCCTGTGTAGGCCTAGACTGATGTGTATGTGTCTTAGATTTTAAAATTAAAAAAAAATTACAAGTAGAAGCTTAAAGAGTAATGGTATAAAGAAAAATATTTTGTATAGCTGTACAGTGCGCTTGTGTTTTAAACTGTTAGAAAAGAGTAAAAAAATTTTTTGTTTATAAAGTTAAAAAGTTACAGTAAGCTAAAGTTAATTTACTAATGAAGAGAGAAAAATTTTTAAATGAACTTACTGTATCCTAAGTATACAGTGTTTATGAAGTCTATAGTAGTGGACAGTGGTGTCCTTGGCCTTCACCTTCACTCATCAGTCATTTATTCACTGATTGACCCAGAGCAACTTCCTGTTTTGTAAGCTCCATTTGTTGTAAGTACCCTATACAGGTGTACCATATTTTATCTTTTACTATATTTCTACTGTACCTTTTCTATATTTAGGTATGTTTAGATACACAAGTACTTACTATTGTGTTACAATTGCCTGCAATAGTTGATATAGTAACATGCCGCACAGGTTTGTAGCATTGGAATAATAGACTATTGTATAATTTATAAGTGTGTAGTAGTCTGTACATCTAGGTTTGTGTAATTACACTCTATGATGTACGAACAACAACGAAATCACCTAATGATGCATTTCTCAAAACATACTCCTGTCATGCAATGCATGACTGTATTGTATTTCCATTTTTAGTGTCATAAAATGCATTAGTTGCATAAGTAATTTAATCTCACCAGGAAAAATTCCAACAATTAAAGCAAAGACTTCACTCATCTACCTGTATGTCTTTTTACATCTTTTTCTGTTCAATTACATATGTATAGTCATTTAAAATACATGGTTTTTTTCACCGTTACAGAAAAAATACAATTGGAATCATGTATATTTTGCAGCTTTATTAAAATGTGTTAGTACATTGTGTATCAGTATACATAGCTCTACCTCATTTTTTCATGACTACATTGTATTTCATAATATAAGTATACCAGTTTATTTAAACATTTCATGTCAGAAGCTCTCTCTTAGGACTTGGAAATTACTAGTGTATAGTCACATTTAATCCCATTGTTTACTTACATAAAGTTTTATGAAGTATGTGCAATTGATTACCTAACATTTATTTAATAAGAAACCTTTCCCCAATGTGGGAACTATGGGAGTTTTGTTTTTTTTCTGGTGTATTCTGATTATATGTAATACGTGCAAGTTGGTGCCTCTGCGTCTGACTTCATAAAACTTCTTGAAATTTGCCTCATCCCTGTAAGCTTAAACTGTTGAACAAAATGAAAATATTTAAAGCATATAACAGCCTCTTTTGCTGGAAGGTTTTATAGAAATAAAGTTGCCAGGATATTTTTAGAAAAGTATTCTCTGAAACCAGAATAGCTTATTTTGAAAAATAAGCCAAAACAAATATACTCTTAGGTAAGTGAGTATAAAATTGTAGCAGAGGGGTTGGGATAGGAAATTTCTACCCATTCCCGTTTTTGCTTTGGGTGAAAACATTGAGTTTAAGAGGTTTTAATTGATGGAAAAGACTAATATACATAATTTCATTGGCCAGATGCAATAGCATGTGCCTGTAATCCCAGCACTTTGGAAGGCCGAGGCAGGTGGATCACTAGGTTAAGAGATCGAGACTATCCTGGCCAACATGGTGAAACCTTATCCCTACTAAAAATGCAAAAATTAGCTGGGCATGGTGGCAGGCACCTGTAGTCCCACCTACTCCAGAGGCTGAGGTGTAAGAATCGGTTAAACCTGGGAGGTGGAGGTTGCAGTGAGCCGAGATTGCGCCACTGCACTCCAGCATCATGACAGATGAGACTCAGTCTCAAAAAAAAAAAAAAGCAAAGATTAATATATCATTTCATCAACTGATGAATACTGAGCTGTAGAGAAGAAAGAGGGGTATGTGTATTTCTTTAAAAGCCTGCATTCTTGGGCAGCAGTTCTTGTTCTGGAAATTTGAAACATCTCTCTCCCTGTACAGCTGTACCCTTATATACAAGAATGTTCCTTGTAGCCTTGTTTGTAATAGTAAAAAACTAAAATAAAAATATACAACAGAAATGTGGCTATTGGTACTGATACAGAAGGTCTCCAACAGAATATGTGAAAAAGAGCAAAGTGCAAAACCAATTTTCTGGTGAGAATCCCCCTTGTGGAAAATAAGCTGAGAAAGTATAGATACGTTTTATATTTAGCTCCATATATGTACCTAAATTACCTATATATGTATATAATTTTTGGAAAGATGCACAACAGACTCTTAGCTGATCACTTTTAGAAGTGAAATTGGCAAATTCAGGAAGGAAGAGTTTCATTTAATATGCTTTCATTTTTATATCCTTTTTAAAGTGAATTCTTTCTAAAATGGGCTTATAAAACATCAAAATTTTAGCATGAGGATTCTGCAGATAACTGACTTGTAACAAATTTAGTTGTTGGAAGTTATCAATTTCTGTGGCTTTTCTGCTTATTTGTAAACGAATTGAGTAATTTCCCAAATCATAAGCACTTGTAGACCACAATATTGCAATGTACTTTTTTTAGCCCTATCATTGCGACCTGACTTATTGATGATGCAACTTTTAATTAGTTTAAAATGAACATAAAATAATTAAAATGCTCACTGTGAGGTAAATACTTAGATTGTGGAATAATTTTGGAAAAACCCAAGAATATTCTTGTATTAAATTTGATAGGTACCCTATTAAAATATCCAAGTGAAAAACTTTAATAGGCTTTAGAAGGCCTCACATTTGGTTATTTTATGTTACTTTGTGTCTTTCCTCACTTACCTAGAAGTTTCATCTGGTCCCCAAACACTATTTTTCTTAACTGCCATCTTTGTTCTGGAGAAGTATGTTAAAGTTTGAGTAAACTTGTCAATTATCTCCTCTCTTTAGACCTGTCAATTATTTTCTTCCCTCTTTAGACATAGTCATCTAAATAATAGCAAATAACAGTTATTTGACAATATAGCAACCCATAAGTTGTAGTTGTACACTAAATCTTATAATTTCTTTTTTGACCCTCTAGCGTGATGGGTTGGTAGGAAGGTTATTCTAAGGTTCTGTTCACCCAATTCCAGATTGGGTTGGGGAGCTAGAAGTGCATACTGTGCCAGGATATTGGAGTGAAGGTGCAGACTAAACCTCAAACACATTTGCTCAAGTGAGGATTGAAACAACTTTTATTGTGGTCAGGATAGTCTTGCGGATGTAGCAACTTCCAGTCACATGACCATCTGCTGTTTTTATGCCTAGCTTAGGGCAGAAGCATCTGCAGGCTTGGCTCTGTACTTATCTACCGAGATACTGTACACAGCTACACTCCCTGTGTGGGTTTGTGTGGGCTTTTCTAGATGCTTTGTCATTAAGCCCCAGTAGCACTACTCCCTTTTCCCATTCACACACAGTGCAAACATACATACAACATACTTTATTTAAACCAGGGAAATCTTTCTCACTTGTGGATAAACCCTTTACTCTCTTTTTCCCTGTTCCACACAAATATTTTATCTGTACTCCAATCAACTTATTGTCTTTTGCTGTGCATTCAAGACATTTTTTGTATCCACACTCCTACCCCTGATTATATCTGTATGTGTTTCCGTAAATATTTTGCAATATAAAAGTAGAAAAGCTGTTTCTCCTTTCTGCTTTGCCACATCCCTCTTCTGGAGAAAGGAACGCAAGAGCCCATTAGCTCTTTGACGTGGGGGATGGGAGAAGGGAACAATCAGGAGATTAATTTAATCTTTCAAAAATTACCATACTGTTTGTAAATAATTCCTCTGAGTCTGTACTTCAACTGTTTTTTTTTTCAGTCTGTTACTGAGCTTCACAAGATTTACAGACAGTCCAATGCATATACATTTTACTTGCTTCTTGCTAAAGACTCGTGGATAATTTTGTGTAGTCAGGAAATTTGGTAATTCCTAAGTCATCTGCTAGTGTTCTCAATGATTCCTCCCTATATTCTTGAGGCTTGGAACACACACACTTCAGAAACCTGTCTTAAAGATGCAGTTTGAAAATGAGTCCACAAAGATTCTGATACGACTCTCCTGTTCAAAAAGGACTGCCTGACTGAAAAAAAATTTTTTTATAAGCTTACTTAGTTCTATTTTGAATAGGTAGAATGGTCATATGGGCCAAAATTCAAAAAGTATAAATGAGTATAGACTGAAAAGGCTTACTCTTTCCTCCCAACCACTCTTTCCTCCTTCCCCAGAGAACCAATGTTAAATTCTTACATCCTTCCAGAAATATTTTTAAATATCTAACTACAATATACATTTCTTCATATATACAGCATATGTATGTGTACAATACATATTTTTTTTATACAAATGCATAGAGATGTTTTTGAGCCTTCAGTTTGGATTCACCAGTATATTTTCAGGATCTTTACATATCAGTACATAAAGAGCTTCCTCATTCATTTTTAAAGCTGCATAGTATTCGATTATATGGGTGTACTTAATTAATCAATCCTTTACCTTCATTACTGATTATTTAGATTGTTTCCAATTTATATAATTACAAACAAAGCTACAAAGAACAACCTTGTATATACATCATTTTATGCAGGTATGTATTTTTTAGTACAGTATACAGAGGCATGCTCTCCTAAAGATGGACAAAATTACTTGAGTAAAGAACATATACATGCATTGTTTTAACAGATACTGCCAAACCGCTCTCCGTAGAAATTGTAACAATTTACTCCCCAAAACAACGATGCATGAAGATTTTCTGTTCACAGCCTTAGCATCAGAGAATGTTATCCAACTTTTTGATTTTTGTCGGTTGATGATGAAAAAAATGATAATCTCTCTTTATTATTAATGGTATTGAATTGAGCGTCTTTTCATGTTCCAACATTTATAGTTTTTATTCTGCAGTTGTATTTAACTATTTATATATTGGGTTTTGGATTGCTGGCCTTTTTTTGTTTTCTAGGAATTAATCTGTATTGTAGGAGATTTTCCCTTCTTGCTCTAAGTTGCAAATGTATATTATTTAAAATTTTTATGTTGTTCAGTTTGACATTTGATTTTGCTATTCATATATGGTAGTATGTGTGTCTACCTATATATGGTTGTCTCTCAGTATCTGAGGGATTGGTTCCAGGAACCCCGCTGGATACCAAAATCTGTGGATGCTCAAGTCCTTTATATGAGATTGTATAGTATTTGTATATGACCTATCCACATCTTCCCATTGACTCTTTGTAATACCTAATATAATGTAACTGTTATGTGAATAGCTGTTATAATGTATTGGTTTTGATTGGCATTATTTTTATTGTTGTATTGTTACTTTTATTTTTTTTCCAAATATTTTGCATCCAGATATAGAACCTGTGGATAGGAAGGGCTGACTGTATATAGTTGAAATGTTATGTCTTATATAGGTCATGAATTTTGTATTATGGTTAGAAAGGCCTTTCTCTCTCCAAAGCTATAAATGACTTTTCCAGTGATTCTTTCTACAACTTTAGATTATTTGGTGAAATTTAGCCAGTACAGAGTATCTGGTATGGATCCAGCTTATTTTCCTTTTTGTAAGTGGTCACCCCATTGAATTAGTAAAATTTTGTATTAATCTATTTGGGCCTCCTTCTGCCTTCTTCCAGATCTTGTATTCTGCTTTGTTCCATTGTGTCTTTGTTTGTTTTTGAGACAGGGTCTCACTGTGTCGCCAGGCTGGAGTGCAGTGGCGCTATCTTGGCTTACTGCACTTTTCCTTCCTCAGCCTCCCAAGTAGCTGGGATTACAGTCATGCACCACCATACCTGGCTAATTTTTGTATTTTTAATAGAGATGGTTTCACCATGTTGGCGAGGCTGGTCTCAAACCCTTACTTGGCCTTAAGTAATTCTCTTGCCTCGGCTTCCCAAAGTGCTGGGATTACAGGCATGAGCCACCACGGCCGGCCCTGTCATCTGTTTGTTTATCAGTACACACTGTTTTAGGTATTTAGGTCCTATAATATGTCAATGTCTGGTTGGACTAGTCTCTATTTTTACTTATTATTTCATGTGAATTTTAGAATTAACTGTTAATCTTCCAAGAAAAATGTGTTCACATTTTTGATCTGAGTTCTGATGTTACCTTCTTAAAGTGGTAACATCTTATTTATTCAAAATAGTTATCACAATATACAGTTATCTTGTTAATTTATTTGCATGTTTATTATCTTTCTGTCCCACTAGAATTACTTCATGAAGACAGCAATCTTTTTTGTTTTCCTCACCACTGTATCCCCATCACCTAGCACAATAACCAACATATGGTAGCCCCTCAATATAGATTGAGTAGATGAATAAGTGAGTTAATGTATAAAATTTTTGAAAACTTCACATCAAAATAAAGCTGTACTTACTAAAGGGAGTTGGCCACTTAAATATCAGTATTTCGTTATTGTAACCACAAGAACAAGTCATTATTCTTTTATTACTCTTAATGGGTTATGAATAGTATCTAAAAACCTTTAAATTAACTTACCCCTTTCTTTTTATGCCTTCTATTCTTCTCAACCCTTTTCCTAAAGCCCATTGTAATAGCGTTCTTTTGACTTGACTTCTGTGAGAAAATACAGTTCCAAACTCAATGCAAATAAAATCTAGGGTCCCACACATTTGTAAATCGGGAATCAACTTTGTTCATATACTGAGCAAGGTTTAAGAATCAGAGTAGGTTTATAATGTTTGTAAGAAAATTGTAAAAAGGAGATACCCCCAAATTGATGCATGTTTCAAAAGTGCATGGTGTGGAGTGAAATGAATCAATACCAAATAATGAAGATAAGGTACGATTTATGAAATTACATGAAACATCTTAAGACTTGACTTTTTTTTTTTTTTTGAAACAAGGTTTCACTCTGTCTCCCAGGCTGGAGTGCCATGGTGCAATCGTGGCACAATCGTGGCACAATCGTGGTGCACTGCAACCTCAAACTCCTGGCCCCAAACCATTCTGCCACATCAGTCTCCCAAAGCATTATGATTGCAGGAATGAGCCAGCTGGTCTGGCCTCAAGACATGTTATGAATCTTGTGAAATATTTTGACGATGTTTTCTGTGGTTGAATTTTACAAAACTGAAGATGTTATGTTCTTGTTGAATTTACCCCTTTTTTTTTCACATTATCATTTAAAATATTCAATGATATGACTTCTAGTTGTGCTTTAGTAATATATACTTCTACATGGGTTAGCTTGCACTAAGTTCAAATCTCTTGTAATGTCAGCTTCTTATAATTTAGTAGATGAGAATTATATGTGATCTGAACATGAGAATACTGGTTTAATTTAAATTGTTTGGTATTAATAATCTACTTTTTCCCCTCTCTTTTCCTGTTAAGGATTCTGGACTCTACTTATAATATCCCTAACTGCTGGATTCTCCTGTTGCAGCTTTTCTTGGACAGTGACTTACTTTGATTCTTTTGAACCAGGAATGTTTCCTCCTACTCCTCTTTCACCTACCAGGTTCAAGTAAGTATTCCTGTTTCCTGTTTATTTTTTAAACACGTTTCAACTCTTGAAAATACTAAAATACACAGATGTAAGAGGCTGACTTTGAGATATGTAGAGGCTCCAGTCTTTACAAAACATGAATGATATGAGACTTTTCAGCTTGTAGGCTCAGCCTTTAGATACATGAGAATAGTATTTAAAATTCTATATCTAGATAATGCTGTGTTTTCTAAAAACTGAAATTCAGGGAATTATCACAGAACTAAGAACCTTTGATGACTATTTGTCCTTTTGGAATGGAATTTGATTTAAAATAGTTTGTAAAGGCAAAATTAATGCCAGCAATTTGAAAGTTTTATAAGGTTCATACATGGCCAGAGTTAAAATGACATAATAATTCGACCAGACTTTTCCTTAGGATTCTAACTTTGTGTAATAATTAGCAAACATTTATGGTACCTAATTTATATCTCTAGACCAGATTGGATGCTTTTCATAGTGGAAAAGCATTAAATTTCTTTGGTCTATATTTTCCTTTTCCATGTTTCAGAAAATTTTAGAAAATTCAATAGTGTTCCAATCTAGTTTATTCATGCCAGGAAAGTTCCAATTTTAAATATAAATTTCCAAATAAGAACATCTAAGATCTCTAGTTTATTCTAGAAATTTGGGGAGGATGTGCAGACAATAAACTAAATTGTATTAAATTTATGTATGTTATTCTAATTCTTGCTATTGTTATTGTTAGTACCAGCTCTAGCCTACCTCATAGACAGGTTGTAGAGATAAAAACATTTATTTGAGAGACTTTATAAATGTGAAGTTATACCAATTGTAGTTATTAATAATCATTGGTACTCCTGGCCTTCATTATTAGTAAACTCTCAAATTTTTTTGTCTCATAAATATATCTTTTATAATTTTGGCTTGACTTCAAATGAAATGTGAATATATATATATAGATATATATATGTGTGTGTGTGTGTAATATGTGTATGTATATATTTTAAATGTCTTAATCCCTATTTGTATATGAAACATAAGTCATATGCTTTCCAGCAAATTTTAGTTCTGTGTTTTTGAGGTGGACAAATAATCTAAATTGACTAAGAGTTAAACCTAACAGTACAATGCCATCCCATAGTTTACATGGATACCACTCAATTAGAAATTTACTTTAATAACAGGTATAAGTCTAAGGTAATATGACTCATTTCATAAATCATAAAAAAAGTAATCATATGCTTTTCCTTGTATTTATATCTCACTTCTCTGAGTTCTAGCCACATATTTCTCGCTATTTAATAGACCTTGCTACCTGGATTTCAGGAAGCATTTTGCACTTAGAGTGATTAAAACGCTAGTCTTTGCCTTGAAACCATCAATATTCACCCATTTCACTCATCAGGGTTTGAAATTCTTATTCATTATATTTGCCCATTCACCAAGTCCAGCCTTTCATGACTTTTTAAATGTCATTAGAATACTTCCTGTTTGCATTTTCACTGTTTTTATACTATTTAAGGCCAGTGTACTTGACTTCTTTGCCTTCTGTCCTCTAAGTTCTCACTCTTCTAATTCACCCTATATATAGTCAGCCCTGTGTATCCATGGGCTCCACATCCTTGAATTCAACCAACTATGGATAAATATTTGGGGGTAAAAATTACAATGCAACATTAAAAAGTAATACAAATAAAAAAACAGTTTAACTGTTTACACAGCATTTACTTTATATTGGGCATTATAATTAATATAGAGATGATTTAAAGTATTGGGAGGATGTGCATATGTTATAGGCAAATAACAGTGCCATTTTACATAAGGGACTTGAACATCCATGGATTTTGGTGTTTGCAGGAATCCTGGAACCAATCTCCCAGTAGATACCAAGGTACAACTGAACTGCTGTCTTTCCATTAATAAAAAGAGATCTAGTCACAGCTCTCTATTGGTTAAAAGTCTTCAGTAGCTTTCCTGTTGCCTTTAGAATAAAGTCCAGCTCCTAAGTATAGTAGCACAATTTTTCTCCAAATGACCCTATCCCACTTTTCCATCCTCAGCTATTTCCCTACTGCACCCTATATTGTAGTCACATACCAGATTAGCTTGACATGCCCCTCATAAACTATGCAATTTTGAGAAGTCATGATTTTACTCTTGGTGTTCTCTCTTCCTGGAGTTTCGTTTTCTCTCTCACCTTCTCTTCTATTGCCATCACAATTCATAAACCTTATAAATGTAAGAACGCTTTGGGGTTAGAGAAGGTTTTAGTATTCTCTTAAAGATCTGCTATTCTGAGAGCATTTAACTAATTTTTAAAAAAATTATCTTTGCATTTTTTATTAAATTAGAATCAATTTAATAAAGGGCCTCAATTTTCAATGTATTTGTTAGTGTATTAGTTTGTTCTCATGGTGTCTAATAAAGACATATCCAAGGCTGGGTAATTTATAAAGGAAAGAGGTTTAATTGACTCACAGTTTGACATGATTGGGGAGACCATACAATTATCGTGGAAGGCCAAGGAGAAGCAAAGGCACATTTTATGTGTCGGCAGACAAGAGAGTATGTGCAGTGGAACTGCTCTTTATAAAATGGTCAGATCTTGTGAGACTCACTCACTATTAAAAGAAAAGCAGTATGGGGGTAACTGCCCCCATAATTTAATTACCTCCCACAGGGTTCTTCCCACAACATATGGGAATTATGGGAAGTGTAATTCAAGATGAGATTTGGGTGAGGCACAGCCAAACCATGTCATTCTGCCTCGACCCCTCCCAGATCTCATGTTCTCAAAACCAATCATGCCTTCCCAACAGTCCCCCAGATTTCACCATTAACTCAAAAGTCCATAGTCCAAAGTCTCATCTGAGACAAGGAAAGCCCCTTCCGCCTATGAGCCTGTAAAATCAAAAGCAAGTTAGTTACTTCTAAAATACAAGGGGGATACAGGAATTGGGTAAATACACCCATTCCAAATGGGAGAAATTGGCCAAAACAAAGGGGGTATAGGCCCCATGCAAGTCCACAATTCGGCGGGGCAGTCAAATGTTAAAATTCAGAAATAATCTCCTTTGACTCCATATCTCACATCCAGGTCATACTGATGTAAGAGGTAGTTTTCCATGATCTTGGGCAGCTCTGCCCCTGTGGCTTTGCAGGGTACAGCCCCCTCTCCTGGCTGCTTTCACAGGCTGGCATTGAGAGTCTGTGGCTTTTCCAGGTACATGGTGCAAGCTGTCAATGGATCTATCATTCTAGTGGCCCACTTCTCACAGCTCCACTAGGTAGTGCTCCAGTGGGGACTCCATGTGGGAACTCCCACCCCACATTTCCCTTCTGCACTGCCCTAGCAGAGAGGTTCTCCATGAGGGCTGCACCTTTGTAGCACATCTCTACCTGGACATCTAGGCATTTCTCTATATCCTCTGAAATCTAGGTGGAGGTTCCCAAACCTCAATTCTTGATTTCAGTTTACCCACAGACCCAATATCACTTGTAAGCCATCAAGGGTAGGCCGTACATTGACCTTTTTTAGCCATGGCTGGGACACAGGGTACCAAGTCCTGAGACTGCACAAAGCAGCAAGGCCCATGAAACCATTTTTTTCTCCTAGGTCTCCTAGCTTGTGATGGGAGGGGCTGCCATGAAGACCTCTGACATGCCCTGGAAACAATTTCCCCGTTGTCTTCGCAGTCATTTGACTCCTCATTACTTTTAAAATTACTTCAGCTGGCTTGAATTTCTCAGAAAATAGTTTTTTCTTTACTATTGCATTGTCAGGCTGCAAATTTTCCAAACTTTTACTCTCTACTTCCCTTTTAAACATAAGTTCTAATTCCAAACCATGTCTTTGTTAATGAATAAAACTGAATGCTTTTAAGAGCACCCAACTCAACTCTTGAACGCTTTGCTGCTTAGAATTTCTTCCACCACCCTAAATCATCTCTCTCAAGTTCAAAGTTCCACAGATGTCTAGGGCAGGGGGAAAATGCTTCCAGTCTCATTGTTAAAGCATAGCAAAAATCCACCTTTGCTGCTTCTGTTCCCAGTAAGTTCCTCATCTCCATCGGAGACCACCTCAACCAGGACTTCATTGTCCATATCAATATTAGCATTTTGGTCAAAGCCATTCAACAAGTCTCTAGGAAGTTCCAAACTTTCCCACATCTTCCTGTCATAATCCGTTTACTGTATTAATCTTCTCACACTGCTAATAAAGATATACTTGAGACTGGGTAATTTATAAAGGAAAGAAGTGTTATTGACTCACAGTTTCACATGGTAGGGGAGGCCTCACAATCATGGCAGAAGGCAAAAGAGGAGCAAAGGCATGTCTTACGTGGTGGCAGGCAAGAGAGCATTTGCAGGGGAACTGCCCTTTATAAACCATCAGATCTCATGAGACTCAAACACCATTAGAGGAACCACCCTCATGATTCAGTTGCCTCTCACCAGTTCCCTCCTATGATGTCAGAATTATGGGAACTGCAGGATGAGATTTGGGTGGGGACACAGCCAAACCATATCAATTAGTAATTACGTTTTTTTTGTTTTTGGCGTTTTTTTGAGACATGGTCTGGTCTGGTTCTTTTACCCAGGCTGGAGTGCGGTGGTGTCATCTCGGCTCAGTGCAGCCTCCACCTCTCAGGCTCAAGTGAGTCTCCTGCCTCCGTCCCCGACGAGCTGGGACTATAGGTATACCACCATGCCAAATAATTTTTCTATTTTTTGTAGAGACAGGATTTTGCCATGTGCCCTGGCTGGTCTCAAACCCCTGAACTCAAGCAGTCTGCCCACCTCGGCCTCACAAAGTGCTGGGATTTCAGGCATGAGCCACTGCACCCAGCCTAGTGATCCAATTTTAATATGAAATAGTGTCATATTAAAGCCTTAGATTATGTATTTATTACTAAATATCTAAAAATGTTTTTGAAATATATACAAAATATATGTTATGTATATACAAATGAATACAAAATATAAATAAAATATAAAATAGACACATTTATTTGTATAAATACAAAATATAAATGATGTGTATATATATTTGTATATTATATATGTATATATTTGCATATAAATTCAGAACATATATATCCACATTATAAATACAAATAATATATACACAACTAATGTGTATATATATTCTGTAGTCCCAGCTACTGGAAGAGTGAGGCAAAAGGGTTGCTTGAATCGAAGAGTTCATTATACAAAATAATGTGTATATACATTTTGCATTTGTACAAAATAATGTGTATATATATATATACAAATATAAATGATATATATACCCAAATATAAGTAAAATATTTATATATACACACACTAATACAAATGAAGTTGAGTTTTATAGTCAAAACCCTGCCCTCTGGTGTTTATGGAAAATATGCAGTTACTTCAGCAATGTCAGATTAAGTATATTCTCTGTGTCACCAGTAGAGTGAGTCCTTGTACAGGGAAACAATTTCTCTGCATTTTGAGAAAGTTGAAATTTTCAGACTTTATTTTCTTCGAAATCAGATTGATATATTTTATCAATATGTAACATCATATTTTTATAAAAATATCTTTGTGACAGGTTATGTATTTTATCACCATAAATAAGCAATAATATTAATGTAAGCATTTTTCCTAATTATATAAAAGTAATTCAGATTCTTTGCTGAAAAATCAAAAAAGGAAGAAATAATGAGGGAAAATTACTGCTGACATTTTAATGTATATTTTTCCAATCTTTATGCATATTTTAAAAATTGAAATTGGGCTCACAATGTCTATACTTTTTCTGTAAGAGATTAAAATAAATCATATTAACTGGTTTGTTAAAATAGTCATCTTTTGTTGTCTCTACAGACTTAAGTACCTGGACTTTCTTTTTTAAAACAGAATAACTAGTTGAAGTGGGAAAACCATTTGAGAAGACCATATTTACTATGACTATCAATTGTGTTTCTCCAGAAATGTAAACTCCTTAGAGGAAGAAAAAAATAACATTTATTACTGTTCAGTAAATATTAGGTGAAATATTTAATGAAATCAGCAATTTGCATCAATAATTCATAAGAAGAGATTGAGATTAATAAAGTCATTTTCTTATATTAAATTTTTTTCATGTTTACCATTATATATTTATTAGATAAATCTTAAAAACTTTCACTTTTACATAAGCACAAGACTTTTAAGAAATATAGAGAACTTGCAAGATAAATTTCCAGATAGGTACTTAATGGACTTCAACAGGCATATTTTTTGGAAAGATAGTTCCATCCATTTGTAAACTTCACTAAGTTAAAAGGTAACTTAGCCCTCCTAAGCTACCCATCTCATGGGTGTGATTACTCGTCTAGTGTTTTCATTTTTTAATAGATGAAGAAGCTGAATCTCAGAAGTTTAAGGCACTGGCACAAAGTCAAGTAATCTGCAGGTAACATAGTTTGTAACTGACTCTATGTTTATTTTTATTCACCATAGCAGCTAGCCATCTCCTGTGCATTACGAAATATATCAGTAGGAGAAATTTCACTAATTGGAACAGCATCATTTTATTGACAATTAGCAGGCACTCTGAGCTTTTGCTATGTGGCAGTTTTGCCTCCACAATATTGCTTAATCAAAATCTGTTCTTTACATCAGACTTCTGTCTTCTCCCATTGTTTTCTCCTAGTGACCTGTACTCCACTTTAAGACTGCACTCCACATTTCACATCACCTGTGCTCAAGCTTCATCTAGTGGTGAAAGGATATAGCTGCAGGTTAATGGTTATTCAGTGTGCTAGAGTAAAAACCATTCTGATAATGTCGCATCTAGGATATGATTGTTACTCTGTAGTAATAAGTTTAGTGGAAAAATGGTAACATAAGCTATGAGTCTTATTGCTGACATGAAAAAATGTTCATTATTTAGATCAAACGTCAAATTTAACAGCATATACTCCAATAACCTTCACGCTAGGACATTAACATTGTAGGAATATAAAACAACTTGTGGATTCCAAAATAAGTCAATCTTGGCAAGTAAAGTTGGTTTATTAAATTTTAAATCCCATTAATTTGTATAACCTAAACATAGAGTGAAGTGGCAAGCGCCCCTAGCATCTGATGATTTCTGTAGCTGAAATCATTGTGGAGGGAGTTACTGTGCCAGAGAAGTTCCTTAATAGAGCTATTATTTTATTAATAGGACTACTATTTTATTTAAGATATCTACAGATATTTACTTCCAAGGAGGAAAAAAAATGCTTATATTTAAAGTTATGAGGGTAAGCCGACTCTATAAATGGAAATAAAGTACTGCTGGAAATTTCAGATTATAAGCTTATGCTGATCAAAGGTATATCAAAGTAGGATTTCTGGTGAATTGTATGTCTGAATTCAAAGCTTGGATTGTTAAATCACCTAAAGAGAAAGTTATTTTAAATGATTTTCTCTCTGTGTTGAGAAATGCTATAGAAATAGCATGTCCGAAATCATTGGAGTCACAGCATTGTAGTTTTTGGAGCATGTCTCAGTCCTTAAGAATCTTCAATTGACTTCTATACATCTCCTCTTTAGATGTATTAATGGTTGTATTTATGGCTTATTTGATATAGGATTCAGGTTTAAAATGCAGAAAATGCAGGGAACTTCACAGTTATTAGCATTATATCATGATTTCTAGGCATATGCTAAGGAAAAGAGTGGTGTCTTTTTCACAAATTCCTGCTGAAAATATAATCTATGAAATTAGATTGGCAATTTGAATTATTTCTTAGTTAATATGCAAATCAGAGGATATATGCTGCTTTCCTCATGCTATCAATCTTTGTTGTCTGATCACTATGAGTTATCCATCTTTGTTTCTTCTCCCAACCACAAATGACGTTTGATAAGTATCCAGACACTTAATTTTAGAAAACATGCTTTTAATTTAATTTTTATTTAATGTAACATTATTTATATGCATCCTGTTTAAAATAATTATATTGCCTTACAGTGCAATTTGGAATCTGTAGAATAAATTATAAGTGAGAAAGAAAAGAAAACAAGTTGATTTTTGTTTGAATTGATTTTTGGTAAATTGTTTTTAGTAACTATTTTAGAGGGTAACATGATCTGTTACTCCTTTACATGTGTTACTTCCTATGTAAAGTGTTTGTATGTAATTAGATGCTAACATTTGTATGCGAGAGCGTGTTGTTAACTGTAGTGGGGGCAGCAGATAGTAAAATATTTTGACATGTAAATTTCCTGGAACATTCAGGATTCAGGAATGGCAGGCTGTTTTATAATGTTATTTTTCTATTCAACATTAGTTTGGGTCTTTAAAATATTGTTATTAGGGTTTTCTCTAACTTCTCCACATTGAGGGTTAAGGAAATAGAGAACAAATAAAACAGTTAAATTATAATACGCAATTTAAGAAAAGGGAACAAGTTTTGTTTGACTTGCTTGAAATTTGAAATTTCCAGCAGCACTTGATTTTAATACAGTTAGCCTATCCTCATAACTAAATACAAACATTGACTTTTCCTCCTTGGAAATAAGTATCTGTGGACATCTTTAGCATAAAATAATACACAAGTGTTACAGGTTTTTAACTTGGGCAGATATATAAGTCTTGGAAGTCAAAAGCAGTGGGTTATTTAGTATTCAAATTAGAAGTTTCTTTTCCAAGCAGACTAGATTTAACTTTGGGTAAAATGAACTGACTCTACTACTCTTTCATACATATTTTGGAGAGCTGCCTCTTTGTCAAATCAGATTCTTTTTTGCCATGAACTAATGAAACAGATGTCAGATGGCTAATTGCAGTAGGAGAGAAAAGCTGCTGACAAAAGAGGTGAATCAAGAACTTGGGCTTAATATTTGAGTATCATGAAATCTCATTATTTAGCGACTATTCAGAGCCATCAGTTACAATGCTGTCACTATTAATGAATATATTGATGGCATTGCACTGCAGCTTCTTGAAGTAAAGGGTTAAAATACATGCATATCTTGTAAGATATATTTCCTTACTGTTTTAAATCATAGAAGTAACAAAATCCTCTAAGAAATTGTATTAACTATTGGTTTTGTTGTTTTTATAAAGTGATATAGCAAATGAGTGTTTGCTTTGTACGTATTTTTTTTTTTTTAAGACAGATTCTCACATTGTTGCCCAGGCTAGAGTGAAGTGGCATGATCTTGGCTGACTGCAACCTTTGCCTCCTGGGCTCAAGTGATCCTCCCACCTCAAACTTCTGAATAGCTGGGACCAAAGACATGTGCCACCACATCTGGCTAATTTTTGTACTTTTTACAGAGACAGGGTTTCGCCATGTTGCCCAAGCTGGTCATGAACTCCTGGGTTCGCTCGGCCTCTCAAAGTGCTGGGTTTACGAACATGAGCCACCGTGCCCGGCTCGTGCTTATGCAATTTACAGTGCTATACACGAGTGGCTGAAAAGGCACAAGTGTCCATATACCCAGAGCAATACTGATAAGAAATACCTGAGAGATAGTGCTTGCCGATTTTGTTGGAACCTTTTTGAGTAGTTAACAATCTATAAATTACTAGACAGCCTGATACAATTAAAAAGGGTCTTGAAGTCAGGAGAGGTAGCTTCTAAATGCAGACTACCCTACCAGAAGGACAGTTGAGCAAATCTGTTAGTGTATCTGAACTATAACTTCTTCCATCTCTAAAATAGAGTAAAAACAATAGTACTAGCCTCATAGGCAATAAGTATAAGCTTACTAGTTAAAGCAATAGATATGTCAGATAATAAAGCAGACACAGTGTCAGAGCCTTTCTTAAGGTTTTCTGAGCTGGACATCTGACCATGGCCTACCACAGGTTGCCAGTTATCTTTCCTTGGATAATTGTTATTTATCCCGAGATTTTTTCCTATATGTTCATCTTTTTTAGACAGGGCTTTGCTTTGTTGCCCTGGGCTGAAGTGCAGAGTGGCACAGTCATGGCTCACTGCAGCCTCAACTGCCTAGGCTCAAGCAGTCCTCCTGCCTCTGCCTCCCAAGTAGCTGGGACTACAAGTGAGTGCTGCCATACCTGGCTAAATTTTTTATTTTTATTTTGTAGAGATAGGGTCTCGCTATGTTGCCCAGGCTGGTCTTAAACTGCTAAGCTCAAGCAATCCTCCTGCCTTAGCCTCCCAAGGCTCTGGGATTACAGGCATGAGCCACCACACCAAGCCAACAAGTACTTGTTAATATTATCTCATTTAGTTTTCATAAGAATGCCAATGAAAGGAATTATTATTCTCATTTTAAAGATTGAGCATTAGATTTTCTGGTAGTTTAAAATAGTTCTGTAAATAGTACAATCATGACTAAATCCTAGTGAAGAGAGAGCTTTCTAGGTCTTTCATTCTGATCATATTAAACTATTGACCTTCCTATACTCTCCATTGCCTCTTGCTTCTGTGCATATTGTTATGTATTTAGAACACTAAATCTCTCATACTCGATTTTAGGTCAGGTTTTAGCTCTTCTTTGAAATTTTTTCTCTGCTTCTGCTGAATGGCTCCTTTATGTTCCAGTAATACTGCCTGCAAAACTTTAATACTTAATCTACTATGTCACTAGATTCTGTTATCTCTAAGGCAGCACTGACTCCTACTCATTTCTTTCTCATTTATTTATTTATTTATTTATGGTTTGAGATAGAGTCTCGCTCTGTCACCCAGGCTGGAGTGCAGTGCGCATGATCTCAACTCACGGCAACCTCCTCCCCTTGGGCTCAAGCAGTTCTGCCTCAGCCTCCAGAGTAGCTGGGGTTACAGGCATGAGACACCACACTCAGCTAATTTTCTGTATTGTTAGTGGTGTCGGGGTTTTACCATGTTGGCTAGACTGGTCTCAAACTCCTGGCCTCAGGTGATCCACCCGCCTTGGCCTCCCAAAGTGCTGGGATTGCAGGCATGAGCCAGCACGCCTGACCCAGATTTTTCTGTAGAAACAAAATCTCCCTATATGCTCAGACCGGTCTGGAACCCCTGACCTCAAGAAATCCTCCTGCCTTGGCCTTCCAAAGTGTTGGGATTACTGGCGTGAGCTAGTAATCTATCTCTCGTATGTAATTTAATACCTGATACCGAGCATTCTGTAAATCTTGGTGAAAGAAAAGGGAATTGAGGAAGTTATAAAGAACTTTATAGTAAAAAGTAAGGGGCAAATGTCCTGTGTTATTTTTTCCTTAATGAGAGATGTAGCAAAGAAGTAAAATTAGGAAAGCATTCTCTTTAAAATTCTAACCCTGATTTCTTAAATAACAATAATTGAATTCATTTTCTCACAAGTAATTTTTAGGACAAAAGGGTACAAAAAAGCTTATATGGTTTTATGTTTCTAAAAAGGAAATGCTTTGTGAGTTAATAAAATATGGTGGTGGTTGGTATTTTTTTTTTCAAGTTTCAGGTTTAGTGTTAAGATCTTTTGATTCCAGATAAAGAACTAACTGGTAGTTACTCCAAACAGAGCTTATACAACTTAAACGCTTTTAGGAATTGTAGATTCCTGGGCTAGGGATAGAATGAGAAATCAAAGGCAGCCTCAGATGTGTGAAAAAGTGGAATAGATTAGTACCAACTAGCTCATCCTTTCTCCCTCTGAGCAGTCAGACACAGAAACAAATAGCCAGTTGGGTTTTAATATGAGCCTTTAATATAACTTCTGATTCTGGCAAGCACGGAGAGCTTTCTGCTTAAAGCAGTATTAGCTGGAAATGAAGTTATTATTTTAAATTACAAGAGTTCTGTCAAAAAAGCATCTCTGACATGGGGGAATACCTGTGAGGGAAAGAAAATATAGGAATAAATATGGCATGGAACAATGATTCTAAGACAGTGGAGTAGTATTTAGCACTGTGGTGTGAAGATTCTGTTCAGATCAACCAAGGCTAGCATAAAAACAGTAAACAGCCTGAAACATGACAAGAGACCTGCACAATTCTGTTATTCTGTCTCTTAACTTTTTCTTAAGTCAATTTGTTTGGAATTTTTAGAAGTTGCTTATTCAGTGCTTTAATTTGTGGTTCAAAATATGAGAATATAGTCACTTAAATTGCCAAAGTCATTGAACTCATTTGAATTTTATATTTTAAATGTATTCAATTCCTGAAAAATGAAAATAATTAAAATGTAATTCTTTTATAATATATTCACTTTACAAGTTACTATTTAATATTAATGTAAATATATTACTAGACATTATATTTCCACAGAACAAAATCTAGATATAAATAATGGAAGTCTGAGTTCTCTAGTGAATTATAAAAGGAGAAGTCGTTATGTAGAAAGAGAGCAATATCAAGCAGAAACACACACATGAGAGAGAGAGAGAGAGGGAGAGAAAGAGGGAGAGAGAGAGATAATTCTCCCATTTATTTCTTACATCTACTTATTGGGTTTGCTTTTATACTACTATTGTTTGTTTCTTTGTTTTGGTTTTAAAGCAAGTTTAGGTTTAGGTGTTTAACTTGGAAGGGAGAATCTAAGTAGATGATCAGAAGAATTTTTAAAAATCTCTTCCGTAGCTAAGTTTCTTCACTATATAGCTAAGATATATCGATCATTTACTATGTGCCAGACTATCTGATCATCACAACTTTGTAAGGGTGGATTCTATTTTTGATTCCATTGTATGGAGAAGGAAATTGAAGGTCAAAGAGGTCAAACAATGTTGCTATCTTCATACTCCTTTTAAGAGGTAAGGCTGGCACTCAGACCTGTATTTATCTAATCATAGAGCTTGAACTCTTAACCACTATCAGAGACCACATAAGTACTTCATTGTAGAATTTTTTAATATTGAAAGGAATTCTCTAGAACCAGAAAAAGATCATACTTCTATATAGCTTATCTTCTAGGATATGGAAGTAGATTTGTTGTAATGAGCCTTTCTTTGTAACTACATTTCCAATGGCATTTTAGACTTATTGAATAATATTTTTATTTTCATTTTGATTTCAGAAATGTACTGCAGTATAAAAAAACTTTATATCAGCATAATAAAATCCACATTTAGGAATGCTAACTTTTACTTGAAGAAGCATTCTCGTTTTGGCATTGAGTATGCTGGTTTTTTTACTACTTATTCTTTCATGTGATCAGGTGAACGGTCACGTGTTACAGTGTTGAAGTAGTAGGTTAAATTATATCGATTGATTTTCAGCATAGATAAGTCTCCTTAAATGACTGTTTGGGACTAAAATATTTATGTAGCTATATCCTCTGCATCATTGTTCAAGTTTTAAGTACAGATAATGTTGACCAATAGCCTATTTTAATAGGTAGGGTAAAAAAACTATACATAGTCTCTATGAGGTATTTTTAAGATTATTTCTTGCTACCTGGAATACTTATAGAAATGTAGAACTGGGACTGAGCACTGTGGCTCACTCACACCTGTAATCCCAGCACTTTGGGAGTGCTAGATGGATCACCTGAGGTTAGGAGTTCCAGACCAGCCTGGCCAACATGGTGAAACCTCATCCCTACTAAAAATACAAAAATTAGCTGAGCATGGTGGTGCACGTGCCTGTGATTCCAGCTACTTGGCAGGCACAAGAATGGTTTGAGCCTGAAAGGCGTTGAACTAACCTTCAAACTGGGTGACAGAGCAAGACTCTGTCTCAAAAAAAAGGAAAGAAAGAAAGAAAGAAATGTAGAACTTAAAGGGACCTTAAGTTCATCTGGTCCTGTTTTTCTCCTGATAAGCATGAAATCTTAAGTTGGAGTTCCACTTCTGGTTCTGTTCCTTTTCCCTTTACACCCTCTTTTGTCTGTCAATTCATTGCTGTACCTTTTAAAACCTGGATCAAAACTTATTAAGGAAACTTAACCTTGTTAATAACACTGTTTGCTCTGCTCACTTACATTTTATATCCAGTTAACATAAAAGCATTTTAAGCAAAGGAATGTTTTAGGCAAATTCATCTGTACAGTGTATTTAAGTACATGGAGAAAATGTCAGCAACTTAGATTTTTTGTGAATTGCTTTCAACCTCTGTCACATTCTTATATGCAAATAATAATTGCAGTAACATCTCCACAAAGTCATACAATTTTCAAAAAAATTTTAGGCCTTGTAAATTTTGAAGTAAAATGGAAGATCTTCAAAGTGAAACATTTCTATTATGTTGCCATGAAACCATAGGATTTGTTCTTGTTTGTTTTTTTCTTTTACTTCATTCAGTAGTGCAGTCTTACCCGTTACCCACTTTTGAAGCTTGGCAGTATCAATAATAAGTAATGCTGTAGTTTTACTTGAATGGAAATTTTTTATTTTTTATCGGATCAAGTTTCCCATGTTTGACTCTTTTTATTTTTAGTTGACATATAACAATCATATTCATTAGTGGAATACAGAGTGATATTTTGATACAATGTATAATGATCAAATCAGACTAATTAGCATAACCATCACTGAAAACATTTATCATTTCCTTGTGTTGTAAGCATTCAAAATCTTCTCTTAAAGCTTTTTGAAAATACGCAATAAGCTATTGTTAACCATATTTACCTTAAAGTGCTATAGAACATTAGAAGTCATTTCTCCTGTCTGATTGTAATTTTGTATTCATTAACCTCCTGCTGTCCTCCCCAACCCCACCCACTGCTGTTTCTTCCCCTGCTACCCTACCACCCTTCTCAACCTCTCATAACCACAGTTCTACTCTATACTTTCATGAGCTCAATTTTTTTGAGCTTCCACATGTGAGGACATGTAATATTTATCTTCTTATACCTGACTTATTTCACTTAATGTCCCCCAGACTCATCCATGTTGCCAGAAATGACAGTATTTCATTCTTTTTAATGGCTGAATAGTATTCTGTTGTGTATGTGTACCACATTTTCTATATCCATTTATCCATTGATGGATGCTTAGATTGATTCCGTATCTTGACTATTGTGAATAGTCCTGCAGTAAACATGGGGTACACATATCTCTTCAATATACTTTGGATAAATACCAGTAATGGAATTGCTGGATTATATGGTAGTTCCATTTTTGGACTCTTGAGAAACCTTCATACTATTTTTCATAATGGCTGTATTAATTTATATTCCCACCACGTTAGACTATTACACAGGATTTCAGAAATTATATCATTTTGTTTTATTGATCTAAATTACATAATAAAGGTAAGTTGCTTCTCCTAATCAGCCTTATACTTCTGAGATTAGGTCCTTTCCTATTCTTTATCTTTCTCTTCATGAAATTGTAGAAGAACCAATGAACAAAAATTATATATTCTCTATTCTGTCTTTTCAAACCCCTCTACCCTCAGTTACCATTTGCCTAACAATGTTTTCCTGCTTCAGAGTATGGAAATAAAAGTCATGACTTGCAATAATAAGAACCGTTTTGGAATCCTTAGTAGATTCTATGATGAAACTGAGCAAAACCGAAACCAAGCCTGGGCAACATGGCAAAACCCCATCTCTACAAAATATTAGCCAGGTTTGGTGGCGCGTGCCTATAGTACCAATGTTACTGGAAGGAAGGCCCTGAGTGAGTTGTCCAGGTCCTTGGCGTTTTGAACAAATCGAACAGAACGCTCAAAGGAACAGAGTACATTAATGAAGCAGTGACAGCAGGGATTTATTAAAGCGAGAGAAGCACTCCATGGAGTGGAATTGGGCCCAAGCAAGCGGCTCAAGGGCCGGGTTACAAAGTTTTCTTGGTTTTAAGTACTCCTTTTGAGGCCCCTATCATCTGTCCCTTACATGGATGAAGAATTTGGTCTGTTGATAATTAAAGGGTGAGGTGACAGGGCGTTTGCCCTTTCCATCTGAGATGTAATGAAAGTGGGAGGGTTGTAGGGAGAACAGCCTTTGATCCTTTGTTACTCTGGTGTGGGGAGATGGAGTTTTTCCTTTCGGTTTAGCTTTAAGAAGCGTGTGTTAATTGGCTTTAGGTTTCCTGCCCTAGACATAGGTGTTTTCCCTTTGATTGAAATTTAGGAAATTATCATGAATTGGCCTTAGATTTCCTGCCCCCAGACCTTGGTGTTTTCTCTTTTAGGAAGTTACTGCAGATTGTCCTTAGATTCCCTGCCTCCAGACCCTATTCTCCTTCCTCACCAGCCACTTGGGAGGCTGAAGTGGGAGGATCACCAGATCCCCGAGAGGTGGAGGCTGCAGTGAGGCATGATCATACCACTGCAGTCCTGCCTGGGCAACAGAGTGAGACCCTGTATCAAAAAAAATAAAACCAGAGGACTGAAAGGAACCCACCATTCTTTTTACTCCATGTAGATATGACAGCTCTTTTGAAAATAAGCTGAATCTTGATTACTCCTATATTGCTAAATAAAAAACTGATTCCTAGGAATATGGAGGAAGGACCCTGTAAAGAAATAATTGTAGATTTTGCTTCTCTGACTTAAAAATGCCTCATTGGTCAGCATCTCATCACCACTACCCACATACATACACTTAGAAACATAGATCTTGTTTTAGATGCTGTAGTCTATTCCAGTGTCTTTTTTATTTCTGTATTAGTTTACTTCTTTTTAAAATTACTTTGCTTTTAGGTTATAATTTGAATTTTTAAAATATTTCTTTACTCTTTTTGCACATTTATTGTATCAGATGAACTTAGTATCAAAATGTCAATTTTCTATCAAGAAAAATCCTATTGAACTACTACTGAGATCTCATTGAATTTACAGTTTTTTGTTTTGTTTTGTTTTTAAAAAGAAAGAATTGACACCTTTACAATGTTGAGTATTCCCATGTTATGGTAGATACCTCCCTTCATTCAGGTCCTCTTTTAATGTCTAACAGTAAAGTGTTTTTTTTTTTTTTTTTTTCATTGAAATATAATTTACATAGCATAAAACTTCGCTCTTTTAAAATGATTCAGTAGTTTTTAATATTTTCACTAAAAACTACTGAATAACAATATTCAGCAACCATCACTGCTATCTAATTCTAGAACATTTCTATCACTACAAAATAAAAACCCCATACCCATTAGCAATCACTCCACCATTTCCCCCTCCCTCTAGCCCCTGGAAACCCCATGGTCTGCTTTTTGTCTCTATGGATTTGCCTGTTCTGGACATTTCATATAAATGGAATCATACAGATTTTTTTTAAATGTAGTCTTTTGTGTTTACTTCTTTCACTTAGCTTACTGTTTTCAGGTTTCATCCATATTGTGGCATATGTCAGTACTTCATTCCTTTTTAAGGCTGAATTATTTTCTATGTGGATATACGATTTTTTATTTTGTCCATTCATCAGTTGATGGACACTTGGGTAGTTCTACTTTTTGATTATTAGGAATAATGCTGCTATGAACACTCACATACAGATTTTTGTATGAACTTGTTTTCAGTTTTCTTGGAGCTATACCTAGAGTGGAATTGTTGGGCCATATGTTAACTCTATGTTTAACTTTTTAGGAAACCTCCCACTTGTTTCCTACAGCAGCTATATCATTTTACATTCCCACCAGCAATGTATAAGACTTCTGATTTCCCCACATCCTCACCAACACTTGTTTTCGTTTTCTTTTTCTAAATTATAACCATCCAAGTTGAGTATGAACACAGTATCTCTTGTGGTTTTGATTTTCATTTCCATATAACTAATGATATTGAACATCGTCAGCTTTTCATGTGCTTACTGGGTATTTGTATGTATATCTTCTTTGCATAATTGCCTATTCAGATCCTTTGCCCTTTTAAAAATTTGACTTTTTATCTTTTTATTTTTGACTCTTATATAAGAGTTACTTTATATCTTAGATATCAGATGTATGATTTGCAAATATTTACATCCATTTTGTGGGTTTTCACTTTCTTAATAATGTCCTTGGAAGCACAAAAGTCTTTAATTAGATGATATCTAATTTATCTGTTTTCTTCTTTAGTTTTTTGTGCTTTTGTTTTCATATCTAAGAATCTGTCGCTTAATTCAAGGTCATGCAGATTTACACCTATGTTTCCTTCTAAGAGTTTTATAGTCTTAGTTCTTGTATTTAGGTCTTTGGTCCATTTTGAGTATATTTTGTATATTGTGTAAGGTAAAGGACCAAATTCATTCTTTTGTGTTTAGTTGTCCTATAACACAAGAAAGACACATTAATTTGAGATGAATTATAGCTCTAAATGTCAAAAGAAGAAAACTAAAACCTTATTAAGATAGAGACTATCTTCATTACCTTGGAATAGTCAAATATTTAATGAAAAAGCCACCAAAAAAGCACTAGCTGTTTTTAAAAATATTAATTGGACTGTATTCAAATTTAGAACTTCTGTTCATCAAAAGATCNAAAAAAAAAAAAAAAAAAAAACCACTACATAAACATTATTCACAACACATATCTTTAACAAAGGATTTGTATCTAGAATATGTAAAGAACTCTATAAACCAATAGAAAAAACGAGAAAACGTTTTGAGCACAGACATCAAAAAAGAGACTGAGTGGGCAGTAAGTACATTAGTCATCAGAAAAATAAAACCACTAAAACATACTCTGCAGACCCACTAAAATGGTTAAAATTTAAAACATTGATAATACCAAGTATTCATGATGATGTGGTAACTTAAACTCATATGTTGCTGTTGGAAGTATAAATTGGGACAACTGTTTTGGGAAAATGTTTCATGCTTTCTACTAAAGCCAAATTTATATCTACCTTATAACTCAGCAGTTCTACTCCTAGGATCTATCCAAGAGAAGTAAGTGCAGATGCCCACCACCTACCAAAGACATGTTCATAGTATCTCTATGTATAGGAGCCCCAGATTGGAAAAGCCCACCAGTAGTAAAATGAGTAAGCACGTTTTGGTATATACTGCAGTAAAAGAGAACAAACTAATACCACATACAACATGGATGAGTCTCACAAAGACAGGGGACCATCAGGAAGCATCAGGGCCTTATGTAGCTTCAGATGAAAGCATAGTGTTGTCCTTTGAAGAATGTACCTTCTTCATTCTCTGCCACAGATACTGTGCAAGTAGAATCCTTATAAGGTGCTCTTCAAGTGTTAATTCAGAGCTAAGTACTTCTCTGGCTTTGGCCACTCTTTAGGGAAGAAGGAGAGGATATGGGTATTATGGTCCTTTCAGTCTATGGCCCATACTGCCCTGGAGCAAAAGAAGCCGGACACAGAAAAATATATACCGTATGATGTCATATTGATGTAGTTTCAAGAGCAAGTGAAACTAATAATGGCGACAGCCCTCAATATTGCAGTTACCTCAAGATCTGGAGGTTAAGTTGAGTATTTAAAAGGGAGCTTTTTGCAGTGCCAGAAATGTTCTCTATCTTGATGTGGTTAGTGAGTGTATGAGAGTCAACCACAGTTAAAATTCATTGATGTGTGTACACATGTTAGATATTTGCATTTTACTGATATGCTTTAATTTAAAAAGTAAAATGCATGTATACAGAGTGGATGAAGTAGATACTGTATTTAATAATCATTTATCGAAGATATTAAACACATTAATTGAAGATAATATTTTACTTGAGTCAATTTTAAACAAGTCCTCTATAGAGATGAGTTTTGACAAAGGAGAACCATAATTCCTTCTGTCTTTATTAACAGACTTTAGAGATCACCAATTAGAATCACAAGAGAGAAAGCCTGCAGGGATTGTCTGTGTCTTCCCCCAAAGAGGAAAATCATGGTGAATATTTTGAAAAGAAGCTTTAAATTAAAGCAAGTGATTCTTCAAAGATTTAAGTCTTTTGCCTAGCAGTAGTCTGTGACAATCGCTACAGTGTTCGCAGTGGGGATGTGGTATATCTGAGAGGACAGAAAGACTAGGAACCACTATTCCTGAGCATTTTTTCATTGCCATTAAAATGCATTGCTTTGCCTGCTTAGAAAGGAAGTCACTGAACATTTGAGCATATACATCTCAGTAAAACTCAATTATACTCACATTGTAGTTGTCGGCTTAGTAAACTGAACTTTAAAGGTTTTCTATTTTTGCGGGATTGTGAGGATCACAAACTAGTAAAATAGAAAAATTAACTCTGGAAATCTTTTGATGATTAACTTCATTTGGTGAGTACAGTCATCCTTTTGTATCTGTGAGGGATTGGTTCCAGGATTCCACATAGGTATCAAAATCTTAGGATACTCAAAAGTCTCATACAAAATGGCTTAGTATTTGCATATAGCCTAAGCATATTTTTCATATACTTTAAAACATCTCTAGATTATTTATAATATTATACCTAATATAATGTAACTGTTATATACATAATTGTTGTATTGTTTAGGGATTGATAAGGGAAAAAAGTCTACACATGTTCTGTACTGATACAATGTTTTTTTCCCAAATATATTCTACCTGCTTGGTTCAATCTGCAGATGTGGAACCCACTGATACGGAAGACCGACTGTATTAATTTAAAAGTTTTGTGGATCATCACTAAATATTTTACGATGAATGATAATGCTGATTGTTCAATTTTATGATTAGGTTTCTGTTCACTAATGATCAATATATATTTGAGGAATTTGTTTTTTAAAGAGACAAAGCATTTATTGTACCTATTTTATGATGTAGGTAGGTAATGTAGCCAGGTAGATTAACCCTTATTAGCACATGGGAAGCTTCTTAGACTAGCCCTGGTTGGGTAAAGAAATTGAGTGGAAAGAGTAACTCCCGTGGAACAAAACAGGGGGCTGTCAGGCAGCATCAGGGTCTTATGTAGCTTCAGATGAATGCAAGGGGTTGTCCTTTGAAGAATGTACCTTCTTCACTGTCTGCCACAGATATTGTGCGACTGGAATCGTTATGAGGTACTCTTCAAGTGTTAATTCAGAGCTAAGTACTAAGTACTTCTTTGGCTTTGGCCACTCCTTAGAAAAGGAGAAGATATGGTATTATGACCCTCTCAGTCCAGGGCCCTTACTGCTTTTGTCTTCTGGCTTTTACTTCTGCTAGTGCTCCTTACTGTATGTCCTCAGTTTGTCTTGCTCCAGTAAGGAGAGTATTCTCTTCTGCCTTCTAGAGAGTCTTAACTGTATACTACCTTCTTTTCTTTTTAATATGTCTCATTTTTATTTGGATAAGCAAATAGTGTTATTGCAATACAGTTAGTGGGAAGAACTATTGTGAGACTATTACAAGATCAAGGAAACAAATGTCAGGGAATATCCATGCATATAAGGGTTATTAAACTAGTCGGCACTCTTAGCAATCATAAAATGAGATGAGCCTTTGCTGATTATTAAGAACTCATTGAAAACCACTTTAGTTAAGTAACATTAGATTGATAGCTGAAATATCTATAAAAGACAAAGGGAGTTCCTTCATATAACCTAAAAATGGTACAAACAGAAGAAATACTTGAAATAATATGTATTTTAAGTTAAATCAAAGTAAGAACAAAGAGCAGGGAAACACACCACTAATTAATGAAAGAACATGTTTGTAATATTGTAATATAACAAGACTTATACCTTAGAATTAGGTTATGGCTACACACACAGACAAGTAAACACAGTAAAGAAATATCGGGATGAAACTCAGCATTACTCATCAGTAATGAAATTGAAACAACTATATTTGTTAACCAGTACAGTTTTGACACAATTTAATAAGATCTATCCACTATTCATCCTTCAGATGTCCAATATTCTTTTTTTAAGTTTTGTATTCATATGCCAACATTTGGGAAATATATTCCAAGGTCATAAGTATTTTTGATGAAAACTTTTGGTGTCTTTGTTATACCACATTACATTTTCCTCTTTTGATTTGTGGTTTTCTTTTTTTCTAGGAAACTGACTGGACATTCGTTCCACATGGGCTATAGCATGGCAATTTTGAATGGCATTGTAGCTGCTCTTACTGTAGCATGGTGCCTCATGTAAACCCACACTGGAGCAATATTGTTGGCAACACTTAATCGTGATTGTTTTGTAATAACAAGAAAGAGCATCATTGTCTACTCAGAAGACTGAGAAGCCTGCTGTTCATTATGTAGTTCAGATATGTGTCACAATCATCATCACTATGGAAGATCTTTTAAAGCATTGTTCTAGAATAGCTGAAGTATTAAGATACCAGATTAATTGGGAATATCTGAGTATTAAGTTTTAAATACTTTCTTCAAAGTATAAGATGTTTACCTCATCTTTTTACTTTTGTATGTGTAGTTCTTACAAGCTGTAGAAAACATTTTAATGGAAATCAAACTAAAAAACTTGAATACAGGACAGTGCTTGCCTTTTCATGTATATACTACATTTTCTGCCAAGAAATACTGATATTTCTGTTGAGTTGAGCTAGAAATACTTATTTGTATATTTAGGAAGCAAATAATGCCTACCACTCCAACATTTTGTAGAAGCTACTTTTAAATCAATATTTAATTTTTGATACTCATATAAGTAATAGAAGTTGCATTTATATTTTTTATGAGACACAGTTCCTTATGTGTTTTTTAATGTATTTTCATACTACAAATTGAATTTGTATGTTTTTAAAATTATTGCATCTAGACAACTGTAAACATTATTTTTTTAGCTGGTGCAAACCTAGTACCTGTCATTTTTACTAATTGTTTTTCTTTTTTTAAAAAAAGCACATTGACCTAAGTTTAAAATTAAATACGTGTATTTTTTAATACCAAAAAAATGCCTGAAAAAAGGTAAATTATTTAAGTCATTAAAATATTGAGAAATTTGAAGTTTTTACTATTTCTATTTCCACAATTTCAAATATTTATCTTGGTGTATATATTGTTACCTCAATAGAACTTGCATTATTTTGTTTTTAATAAATATAAACATGAAATTTTTGTATGTGAGAATGATTGAACTAGTTTGTTCTTAATCTCAAAAATTTAGTTACCAAAGTAGAAGAGGTATTTTGATACTATGTATTAAAAATGACATATAGTTCATATAGTTTTATAATTTTCCTATTTAAATATTCTTCTTTAATTGTGATGTTTTGTTTTCTTAGTAATTAAGCCTTAATTGTTCCCTTCTATTACTAAACACTTTAGATGTTTAGAAAGTCACTTCAATTTTAGAAAGATAGACTATTTACAAATCTGTTTTCCCTGGCCATAGGAAAACTTACAATAAGAATCCATTATGTAGTCAAACTGATTATTCAGGCTAAGTGGGAAATGAATTTGTGTAGTGTGTTTCATTATTATCTGCTGTATGTTGTTACTGACTAAACAACGTTTCTAAAAGTCTAGCATTTCTTTTACTATTCAAAACTCTTTGGTTGGAAATGACTAATACTGCTCCAATTTAAATTATCCGAAGTGGGGTGTGTGTGTATGTGTGTATCTAAATATCAATCCCATGGCTTAAGTATTACTACCAGAGTGGTGGTTGCAATGCGTCTATATTCACTTCCTGCCTGCCTTCCTGCACCCTTAAACCCCAAAGGGCTCTTGCATTGCAGAGATCTGTACAAGTAACAGAATCAATTTATCTCCTCTCCATCCCTCTGTATTCCCATCTACCACCAATGTGAGTAGCTCCCTCCAGTTTCTTTGTGTCTAATGACTAAGAAAATTATTAACAGTAGACTCTAGAGATGTGTGGACCCTTGATGGTCACGTGCTATATAACAATGTTTTGGTCACAACAAACTATATATGACAGTGAATTTCCCCATAAAATTATAATACTGTATTTTTTACTGTACGTTTTCTCTGTTTAGACACAAGTACCATTGTGTTACAGTTGCCTGCAATATTCAGTACGGTAACATGCAGTTCAGGTTTATAGTCTAGGAGCAATAAGCTATACCATTGAACCTAGGTGTGTAGTAGGCTATACCATCTAAGTTTGTGTAAGTACACTCTTTTGTTCACACAATGATGAATTTGCCCAATGATGCTTTTCTCATAGTAGAAAAGCCTATCGTTAAGCCAAACATGACTATATGTACAAGATATATATTAATATAGATACATATAGAGAGATATGTATCAGTAAGATACTTTGTAATCCTATTTCTTCTGGACTGTTACTCCCCTTTTTTGGGAAATGACCTTCCTCTCCAATCTGACTTAGAGTCCAAATATAAATCATTCATTAGCAGAGTGGTTAGTCAAGGTAGTTACCTAACTCCAGTTGAGTTAGTTCTAATCTCATCTTGCCTGGCTGCAATGAATAGAATAGACATGACTTAAGTGAAGTATGTCTCTTCCCAGGATCTTTCAAGTTGAAATTAAAATGTGACAAAGCTGGGAAAATACAAGCCCAGTAAATGCTGGCAGCTCATAGTCCAGCCAGGCTCAGTGGAAAAGAATAAGGTTGATAGGGATATTGCTAATGGCATTCCCCTGGTCCCTGAAGCCCAGTGGCAATGCTGCCACTCTTGATACACAAGTCAGTAAGTTTCTCTCTTTTGGCCTTTGCTGTTAACATTGGCTTTTGTCATTTGCAACAAAACAAGTCAAGATGAGCTTATCTAGCATCTGGAATCCATCTCTGTTATGAAACTGACTCATGATCTCATCTCTTTATGTGTGGCTTACGGTATTCCATTTAGTTACTTGTGAAAGATGCACAGGGTATAAGTATTCCTGTGGCTAATGATTAGTCTTAGGGACTTTCACAGATGTTTTAGAATAAATTAAACTAGTTATTATTAATCTTACTGTTTCATCAAAAATTTATTATTTATGTCCCAAAACTCAGTTCTGCCTTTTTAAGTGTTACAAGAATGCTACTGTAGTTATTATTCTTTAGTTATATAAGGTAATGAGATTTAACTACAACTGTTCCTTAATAATACTTGTTAAGTATTATTCTTCCCATTTGACAGCTAAGGAAACTGGGAAATGCTGTTTCCTTACCTGTCAAGTGGGAAGAATACTACATGCCAGAATTTGTAGGATCTAGATAAAACACTGTAAAGGTAATTTATAACTTCAAATATTTATCAGGACAAACGTAAGATTGAAAACTAATGAGCTATGAATACTAATCAAAAGCACAAGCAGCAGAGTAACACCTCTGCCCCCCACCACACACTCAAGAAAGATTAGAAATAGGAAAGATAAGGATACAATTAATGGAGATTCACACTGAAGAAGTGGGGACAATAGCCAATACTAAAAGTAGTCTCCTCGAAAATACATGATTGAGAGACTTCTGGTAAGTCAAATTTAAAAAGAGATTTTCTGGTTTTGTCTGTTTTCCCATTTCTGCCCATTCTCTTGGTTATGTAGTGCCAGAAACCATCTGTATTAGGATTCTGTAGAGGAACAGAACTAATAGGGTACATAGACATATATATGAAAGGGAGTTTTTATTTATTTATTTATTTTTTGAGACGGAGTCTTGCTTTGTTGCCCAGGCTGGAGTGCAGTGGCGAGATCTCGTCTCACTGCAATCTCTGCCTCCTGAATTCAAGCAATTCTCCCTCAGCCTCCTGAGGTAGGTGGGATTACAAGTGTGTGCCACCATGCCTGGCTAATTTTTTGCATTTTTAGTAGAGATGGGGTTTCACCACGTTGGTCAGGCTGGTTTCGAACTTCTGACCTTGTGATCCACCTGCCTTGGCCTCCCAAAGCGCTGAGATTACAGGTGTGAGCCACCACACCCAGCTGGTAGTTTATTAGGAAGAATTGACTCACACGATCACAAGGTAAAGTCCCACAATAGGCCGTCTGCAAGTTGAGGAGCAAGGAAGCCAGCAGTGGCTCAGTCTGAGTCCCAAAATCTCAAAGGAAGGGCAACCAACAGTGCAGCCTGCAGTCTGGCCGATGGCCTGAGAGCCACTGGTGTAAGTTTAAGAGTCCAAAAGCCAAAGAACTTGGAGTTTGATGTTCAAGTGCAGGAAACATCCAGCACAGGAGAAAGATGAAGGTTGGAAGACTTACCAAATCCGCTTCTTCCACTTTCTGCCTGCTTTATTCTTGCCTCTCTGGCAGTTGATGGGATGATGCTCACCTACATTGTGAGTGGGTCTGCTGCTTCCAGTCCACTGACTCAAATGTTAATCTCCTTTGGCAACACCCTTACGGACACACCCGGGAACAATAATTTGCATCCTTCGATCAAGTCGGCCCTTAATATTAACCATCACACCATCTGACTAAGGAAAAGGGAATTTGGACTGGTGGGCAGGAGCCTAGAAAATGCCAGCGAGTCAAGGAGGATGAAGCAAAGGGACTGTCTGATAGTGGGAATAGCCTGGTCAGGATAATATATACAGATGGACCCTTGCAGAGTGTGCCCAATTGGCCAAAATCAGTGTGTGTGCCTACTCCTTTGGCTTCTCTAATTGAAGACAGCATCTGAAATTCTTTTAAGATGCTTGAATGGATATCAAACAACCAGAAATACAAATAATCACTGTACACTCTACTTGCTGGTCAGCTTCTGTTTTGACCCTTAAACTTACAACAGTATCATATGTAACAATGTAGCCATTATGTACTACATCCAATACCAAAGCCAGGACATTCAGATTATGTCCCTTCTAGTTTTGTCACATACTCTTATTGATATTCTTCAAATTATACTAGCATTTTAATACTAATTAAGACAGGACATTGATTTTTTTATGTGAACTAGAACAATATTTTTAAAAAGGACAAAAAGATGGGAAATGTGTTAAAATACACTTTATATATAAGAGCAAGAAAATACAGATCCAAGTTACCGTCTTATTTATTTAAGCAAGCACTTGGTCATGACACCTTCCCTTCTATATACATATATTCTATTTTGTCTTTGCTTTGGCTCCTACCTTGGCTAACTACGTTTCTTCCCTAATATAGTAACCAAAGCTTTATTTCTGACACATTTAAACTCTTAGTTCATCTTTTGCCACTGTATATGGCAGTATGAGAACAAATATATTTTCCTTTTATATTCTACCTTGCTTATTATGTGGCAGCATTTGTATTGTAATGTTAAAACACCCCAACTAATATGGTGACCCTCTTTTTTGCATGATTATCCATGGCATACAGAACCTAAAACTACCAGATGGCAGTTTGAACTTCCAGTTCTTCTGAACCAGTTTTCTTTTTGAACTCCCTGCTTAAGTACCAAAATCTTTAAAACAGAGTTCAGAGTCAGCGGAACAGAAAGTAAAAACTTTATTACTGGGTCAGTGGGTGTAATAGAAACATCTGACAATGTCTTGATTCTTGAACCTATGTAATATGGGCATGGGAGAAAACAGCAAAAATCAGCTCTTGGATAAAAACATACATTGCACCCAGAAAGATGCCATCATAGTGTTAACTCTCAGCTAGCATAATAACTAAATCTTGAGTAGATTATTTCAGTATTTAAGGTGCATTATAAAAGAGAAGTCAACAGAATAAGAATTGAGCATGGCCGCGTATAGTGGCTCATGCCTGTAATCCCAGCACTTTGGGAGGTGGAGGCGGTCAGGTAACTTGAGGCCAAGAGTTCAATACCAGCCTGGACAACATGGTGAAACCCATCTCTACTAAAAATACAAAATACACCAGATTATATGCCTGTAATCTCAGCTACTTGGAAGCCTGAGACAGACTCATTTGAACCCAGGAGGCAGAGGTTGCAGTGAGCTGAGATCATACTACTCCACCTGCACTCCAGCCTGGGTGACAATGAGACGCTGTCTCAAAAAAAAAAAAAAAAAGAAGAAGAATTGAGCAATTGAGCATGTTGTCTTACCTCCTCTGGATAGTGAGTTCCTTGGCCAGAGCAATGTAGTGGGAATCCAAGATAATGTATAAATTATGCAGTAAATAGTGGGGCTGCCAGAGGCAAGGAAAGCAGATCTAAGACCATAATATGTCTACCAGTAGGGACAAAACGACAAAGTGCTACCTTGTCTAATACAATTAATTGGCTATCAGGTAGCTGGCTCATCCCCCAAGATATGATGCCATAAAGAAGGAAAGGGAGAGAAGATGGTGGTGGTGTGGGAGGGCAGCAGAGATAGAAAGGCAGCAGTAGCCAGGAAAGCCTCTGAAAGTGGGGGTCCATCTGAAGAATATCCCACCATCCTGGCATTTTATGCTCCCATTAAGCATTGACTTAACAGAGGGAGACCACCATCTATAGTATAGGCTATGCTGTCCACCCGATTATTTAGAACCTCTTTCACAATGAAGGCTTTGTTGTGAGCATTCACATAGCTCAGAAATATTCTCACTTCCGGGTTCATTTAAAGAGATCCATCTATATATCCCTTCCCAACCTTTCTTAAGTTGACACCAGTCCTTTGTCAAGTCTCTGGCAATCCAGCCAAACTACTAGTTAACTCTCTTCAAATATATATAATCCTTATTTCATACCATCTTTCTTCTAGCCAAGGAGACAACAATATGAACTGCTTAAAGTTCATATTGAATTCCCTAGGAGGATTTTCCTTTTCACTGAACTTTGCTGTCACCTATGATTGGGGGTTTATGCCCCCTACCTCATTTTTGGCTGGTAGTAACATATTACACAGAGTCATCTATAAATTGGGCTTGAGTTTCAACATCAGTTGATTATCTATACCAAATCTTCATTAGGCCAGGCTGCGGGCTGAATGAAGAGAGGCTGCATGATAGTAGGAAGCAGCATGGGAATCTGATCATACAACTTACTCATAACTTCAGGACAATGGAATTAAAAGGACACCTCTCTGTCAGTGTTTCTTAACTAAGGGCAATTTTGCCTTCTAGGGGCAAAACATAGCAATTTAGTTAATTACTTAGCAATGTTTTGAGATGTTTTTGGTGGTTACAAGTGGGAGATGATACTGGCAGCTAGTCAACAGGCCAGGGATACTGCTAAAGATTCTACAGTGCACAAGACAGTTCCCCAGCAGAGAGAATAATCCAGTCCAAAATATCAATAGTGTCCATAGTTGAAAAACCCTCATCTATGTTGTTGACAAAGTGAATCAGATAACAACTGCTTCAGAATGGACAGCTGAGGTCACAGGGTTACCTGGAGTTCTAAGATGTGGTGTTCATTCTCCAAAATGCCCCGGTAGAAAGAGCTGTTTCTCAAAGGAAAGAGTTATTAGCTAAACAAGACTTCTCTCTGCCAGTACCCTACGGACCTCTGCCTCACAAGGTCTGCCAAAGACACTGGCTTTTAACTACTGTGGCCTTGTATGTTATTAAGGTTCCCCATGTAAGATAGCCTCTAGCCAAATAATTCTACTCACAAAAACGTACTCATAAAAAATGTTCTTCCCATATCCATAGGCAGCCTATTTTTGTACTCAAAGGAGAAATACTTCCATAAGGTTACATACAGTGCTGTTATTGAATTGAAGCTGAGACTACATTTGGCCATTTAAAGTTCCTTATATTACTAGACAAACAGGCAAAATGGGTATTCTGAGTGATTAATAATCCACCCACCAACGGGAAATCCAGTTACTGCAATACAGTGGAAGCCAGAAGGAATATGGATAAAGGTCTGAGTTGTTTCCATGTTAGACTCTCATATTTAGTTGGAGGAATAGTATAACACTTTACATTGGCAAAGGCTCAAAGCCCTCAGGAATGAAGTTTTGGGTAGCCTAGTTGATTAAAAAAAACCCTATATTTGTTACAGTTCTGGCTGAAAGCCAAGGGAACATGGAATAGATCTTGAACAAAATAAGTCAAATATTAGCCCAGAGCCTTATCAATTTCAAAAATGAAGAACCCTAACCTCTACTCACTTCCTTCTTATGGCATTTGTGTTCCTGTTTTTCTGCTTCGTTTCTTCCATTATTGTATATAGGATTTTAAACATTTGGCTAACTTTATAACTTCAATGTAGAGCATGGGTTACAGAATATTGTGAAGGAATTACTATAGAACAGGGGACAGAGGACAATTCCTGAGATCCTGGATATGGCACTGAATACAATAGTAACTTATGAGGCTTTTGACTGTCTTCCTGTAAGGAAGGGGTCAAATGAACGAGAAATTGTTGTATGATATAAGGTGGAATCGTTTTTTGGAGGAAGGGTTCTCATGAGAAGGGGCGTGCGTGTGTGTGTGTGTGTGTGTGTGTGTGTGTGTGTGTGTGTGTGTATTCTTTTTTTTTGTTGAGATGGAGTCTCACTTTGTCACCCAGGCTAGTATGCAGTGGCAGGATCTTGGCTCACTGCAACCTCTGCCTCCCTGGTTCAAGCAACCCTCTTGTCTTAGCCTCCCAAATAGCTGGGATTACAAGTGTGCACCACCATGCCTGGCTAACTTTTGTATTTTTAGTGGAGACGGGGTTTCACTATGTTGGCCAGGCTGGTCTTGAACTCCTGACCTCAAGTGATCTGCCTGCCTCAACCTCCCAAAGTGCTAGGATTACAGGCATGAGCCACTACACCCAGCCTGCAACTTTGTGTATATTTGTATTAGTCCATTCTCACAGGGCTGTGAAGAAATATCTGAGACTGGGTAATTTATAAAGGAAAGAGGTTTAATTGACTCACAGTTCCACAGGGCTGGGAAGGCCTCAGGAAACGTACAATCATAGTGAAAATGGTAGCAAACACATCCTTCTTCACATGGCAGCAGCAAGAAGAAGTACAGAGCAAAAGCGGGGGAAAGCCCCTTATAAAACCATCAGATCTTGTGAGAACTCACTATCACAAGAACAGCATGGGGGGAACCACTCTTGTAATTCAATTGTCCCTCACTTTGTTCTTCCCATGACACATGGGGATTATTAGAACTTAAATACAAGATGAGATTTAGGTGGGGACACAGCCAAACCATATCAATATTGGACAGGCAAACAAGGGGAGTCTGTCGTATATTTTTTCATTTTTCGACTGCTCAATGCAAAAATTCATTTCTATTTTGTGAGAATTCCTTGTTATATGAGTGTTTGTGGAAGGCAAGTCTTCAAGATGCATTATATTGAATATTTTGCTAAATATTGGATATTTGCTTTGTCCCAACTTGATTGCTGGTGTATATAACCTTGGTGCTGGCAACTTTATGCTCCTGCTTAAGTCTTCAAATTGTGAATGAATGGCACAGTAACTGACACAAAGTTGAGAGTTGAGTCACAGTTGTAACTTTCAGTGGTAATGACAATGGCTTCTAGCCATCTTCAGCAGCGGTTGGGCCAGTAACTGAATTCAAATCAGACTATTTTAAAGGAAAACCTTAGCTGTAATCTCTGCTACTAGCCTTTCCTTGGTGTCTGTCATTTTATGATCCTGGTTTTCTGGCCTTTCCTTCAATTCTGTGAGCAACTCCCTAACCTTATAATAAAATTATTTTCTTCTAAAGCTAGCCAAAGTTAGATTTCGATGTTTAAAACCAAGAACCAAACATTCATCATATCTCAACTCTCTATTACCACATATCCACAAATCTTCATGCAAAAAAACTTTGTTCCACCATGATTTCTGCCATCTGGACTCATTTCTTATAATTCTAATTTTAAAAATTATAATATGCTATCTACTCTTATTATTTTGTAATGACTCATCTTTTAAAAATCTTTTAGACTCCGTTCTATGTACACAATACTTAGTCTGAAGCTTACACATAACAGGTGCTCACTAATTGTTTTTATTTGTTTTCAGATGGGGTCTTGTTCTGTTGCCCAGGCTGGAGTGTAAGATTAATGTTCACTGCAGCCTCAACCTTTCAGGCTCAAGTGATCCTCCCACCTCAGCCTCCTGAGTAGCCAGGACTACAGGCATGCACCACCACCCAGCTAATTTTTAATTTTTTTTTTTTGTAGAGACAAGGTTTTGTTATGTTGCCTAGACTTGAACGTCTGGGCTCAAGAGGTCTTCCTGCCTCCATCTTCCAAATTGCTGGGATTACAGGCATGAGTTACTGCCACTGTGCCTGGCCCTCAGTAACTGTTTATGACATTTGCTGAACACCTAGTCTGTGCATAGAGTTACAAAGTCATATAAGGAAAAACTGAAAAAAAATTTTGGAAGAAATGACTTCACTTTTTGAGCATTTTATAAATGTACAAATAGACAATAAGAAAACTTACTACAAGCAAATAAGCAAGTATTTCCTATGGTTGTACAAATATCTTTATACAATACTAAATTTTTTTCAAAAATACAGAAAAGGGGCCAGGAATGGTGGCTTATGCCTATAATACAAGCAGTTTCGGAGACTGAGGCTGGTGCATCACCTGAGGTCGGGAGTTTGAGACCAGCCTGGCCAACATGGTGAAACCCCCATCTCTACTAAAAACACAAAAGTTAGCCAGGCATGGTGGTACACACTTGTAATCCCAGCTACTTGGGAGGCTGAGGCACGAGAATTGCTTCAACCTGGGAGGCAGAGGTTGCAGCGAGCCGACTGCACCACAGCCTGGGTGACAGAGTGAAACTCCATCTAAAAAAAAAACAAAACCAAAAAGGTAAAAGTAATAAGTATGGCTTTAAAAATAAAGTGTATTTTTGGATTTTCTTAAGATATGACCATTTATAGTTTCTTTGGATTGAGCAGATAAGTGGTGTGATTAAGGGACAAATAATGTCATTTATCCATATTTGTATAAATTAATATATCAGAGCAAGCCTCAACAGTAAAGTATTTTAAATACTGAGTCACTGGAATAAATGCTAAATTATAAAAAATTACAGGTCACTTCTCTGTGTAAAGACATACCCAACAATATGAGAAAGTCCATTAAAAACCAATGTTTAAAATGATAACTTTATTTATAACCTGAAAACGTTGTACACAACCAAACATCCAAATTTACAGAAGACAAAATGCTCATAGTTATTGGAATTTGGAAAATTTTTATAAGAATGCCCCAGAAAGCCATACAAATGGGGAGAAAAATTGCAGATGTTTGAGGGTGGACAAAACCTGGTAACATTATGAGGGAAAAAGCTCCCAAATTTGTACATCAGGAACCACCAAGGAAAGCATTAGAAACAATTGAAATACATAGCTTTGAACTAAAGTTCTGGCCTCCAGTACTCAAGAAAAAGAAACATTTTAAATCCCTTCTGAAAATATATATCAAATTTAAGAACTATCAGTTCCAGGATTGCGCTCCCCCCAATCCCAACCCCACAGATACCAAAATCTGTGGATGCTCAAGTTCCTTTTATAAAATAGTGTAGTATTTGCATATAATCTACACATATCCTCTGATATGCTTTAAATCATCTCTAGATTACCTATAATAGCTAACACAGTACAGATGCTATATAAATAGTTGCCATACTATATTTTTTTATTTGTATTATTTTTCTTGTTTTATTGCTATTTGTTATTTTTTTAAGTTTTTTGAATATTTTCCATTGGTTGAATCTTCGGGTTCTGGAGGGTCAACTGTATGTATCTGCCAGATTTGGGGGGTGGGATGTAATAATTAGTGGTTTATTCAATCATAAAGGACATAAGTAGAATTAAAATAGGCTTGTGAAAATATTATATATTCCTAATAGAAAATATTATATATTCCCAAAATATAATAGTAAGGGGTCCTCAGAGCTCCTAAGTGATACTTTTAGGAGAAAAAAATTTCTCAGTGCTTTGCAAATTTACAAAATAGAGTTTCTATCTAGAGGTAGAATGAGCTATCATAAAAGTCTAGATAGTTTTGACAAAGGTTTATAGAACCATGAATAATAAATGCTGCAGCTTTTGAAGGCAGAATGTTTCAGAGATATAATTAATCTTACAGGGAAAAAGTTCTGGAAAGTAATGAAAAACTGTTCTCTGTTACCGCTATGAATAGCACTGAAATGGATGAACGATTAGTTTCTGACATTTACCTTAGCAGCCTTTTCTTTCCAATAAAACTTAATAACCCTGTATTGTTGACACTTTTTTCAGCATGGTACTCCCTGTTCCTCCCACTATTCCCAGAAATCAACGGTGCTTTACACTTACTGGGATTAACTGTGGAGTTGGGCCCATCCTGGACTCACGGAGCTCTTCTTTTCCTTCTCTTTAGAGAAGATTACAAGACCAGCCGCTTGGTGGCTTTGGGTCAGCTTCAGAATGGATCCGGATATGCAGTTCAGTGTAATATGACAGGGGGAAGAGGAATCCCTGTTTTAATATTAATTAAAAGAGCAGTTTAATATTAAAAACAAAATTCTCACTCCCCCCCAATTTTTTTTTTTTTTAAGAGACAGGGTCTCGCTATGTTGCCCAGGTGGGAATGCAGTGGCTTTTCACAGGCACAATCCCACTACTGATCAGCACGGGAGTTTTGACCTGCTCTGTTTCCGACCTGGGCCGGTTCACCCCTCCTTAGGCAACCTGGTGGTCCCCTGCTCCCGGGAGGTCACCATATTGATGCCGAGCTTAGAGTGGACATCTGATCGTCCCCGATCGGCATAGCGCACTACAGCCCAGAATTCCTGGACTCAAGAGATCCTCCAGCCTCAGCCTCCTGAATAGCTGGGACTACAGGCACGTGCCACCGTGCCCGGCTCTCCCCTCAAATTTTTGTAGGTGTTAGAATTGCTGCTGAAATTTTAACCTTAAAAAAACCCTACCATCTTAAAATCTGTGAGCACAATTTATATTAAAAACAAACAAACAACAACAACAAAAAAACTAGGACTTTGTAAGTCTGTATTTGAGCTAGATACCAAAAAAGTAATTACTACTTCTAGGTGAGTTATAATCAGTTATAATTCTTAGTGCTGTACAAATCTGTCCAAAGTGAAAGTCAGTATGCTGAATCTAACAGTGTAATGACAGTGTAATTTTCCATTTTGCATTAAATACAGATAGTGCTTACACTGTTGGATGTTGTAAGTTCCTATTGATATAAAATATAAAGTACATGACATTTATTCTACATAAGTTTTTGTATAAAATTGTACTTTCAAATTGAGCAAATTTCCATTTGTATTTGGGTTCACAGAAACAAAGTAAGAGTCATACTTAAGTATAATATAGGCATCCCAAAAGAAACATTTTATATAACTGATAGAAAAAAACATTTTAAATTGAAAGACCTACTAGAGTGAATTTCCTGAAAACCTTTCTTGATAAACAAGTGTTTATGCTTAGTATAAACATAAACATGGCAGGTATAAATCAAAACTATCAGTAGATCCTATTTCTCTGCTTCCCAATAAGAACTGAGTTTTATTTTGTAGAAATGTCTCAGAAATAAGGTCAGTAAGAAAAAGCTGATTTTAGTACCATAAACATATACATATAAGGAGAAATAAGCAGTTTTTCATAGAAAAAAGTCTTTTTTTTTTTTTTTGAGACAGTGTCTTGCTCTGTCACCCAGAATAGAGTGCAGTAGCATGACTGCAGCTCACCACAGCCTCGACCTCCAGGTTCCAGTGATCAACCCACCTTAGCCTCTCGAGTAGCTAGGACTACAGGTGTGTGTCACCATGCCTGGCTAATTTTTTCTTATTTTGCGGAGATGGGGTCTTGCTATGTTGACAGAGTTGATCTCCAACTCCTGGGCTCAAGTGGTTCTCCCACTTTGGCCTCCCAAAGTGTTGGGATTACAGGTATGACCCACTGTGCCCAGCTGAAAAAAAGTCTTAGAAAAGAAATTTTATTTTGGTAACTTATCACTACCCAAAACAGGCAGATACAGCCCAAACCAACAATGAAGATTTTAAGCAATTGGAAGTTTCTTATATTTAAAAAATAAATCTTAACGATGTAGGTAATATAAAGAGTATGCCCTCCCAGACCCCAATGCAATATGAACTGGTGATAAATAAAAGGAAAATTTTAAAAAGTAATTATAGCAAGGCTCTTATAATATAGTTATTCATGTACTCCTATATTAAGAATATTTTTTATAATACAGGAAAAGAAAAAAAATGTGTAGCAAATGGTTGATGTTGATGCCATGGAGCTAGAGAAATATAAGAGTATTAAACCATAGTTTAGGGTATGCTTCTTCCTGGTTAAATATCTGAAGGCTTGGCAAGAAAAATTCAGTGAGTGACTAATGAAAATTTCTTTTGGTTTGACAATATGTGTTAAGAGCTTTGATCTTCTAATTTCAGTTCTAGGGCTTTATCCTAAATAATATATAGCACACAAAATTCTATATACCAGAGATATCCTTTATAGCACATAATTTGTAGTGATAGGAAATAATGAAAGTGAATTAAAAAACCAATAACATAGTACAGAAACACAATGGAATACAGCACAGCATTGTGAAAAGTGATGGCTGTCAAGAGGAATAATATAGGAAATGTTATAACATTAAATGAAAAAATGATACAGAATGAAGCTATATTTCAACCATGTAAAATAATTGCATAGAAAGAAGCTGTAAAGAAGATTCATTGAAATAGAAGTTTTCTCTGAGCCGTTAAATTATAGGTGATGTTAATTTTCTTCTTTACAGATTTCCACATTTGCTAAATTTGCTATACATGTATATTCCATAAACAGAAAAAGTAATTTAAAAAAGTAGGAATAGTAATTAGCTACTTATAATTCTTGTGAGGATTAAATAAGATCCTGAATATGAGGTTGTCTAGCACATGCTGTTACCTTAAGAGCAATAAGAGAAGGGATGGCTCCCCTATCTAGCAATCAGAGTTGCTTTTATTACTGTCAGAAGAAAGCAACAAGAATTAATCCCTGCATGCTTCATATAATCAAATTCTATAGCTCTATTTATACACATTTTCAGGGATATTCATTGAAGAACTGTTTTAATAGCAAACAGCAGGAAACAACCTAAATGATCACAGCAGGGGACTGATTAAATCTATTTTGTTCATCTACACAGTGGAATACTAGACAGTCATTCAAAAGGATGAGGTATATCTGTAAGTAATGAAAATAAACACATCCATTATTTAGCTGTAAGTGAAAGCCAAGTTGCTAAACAGAGTGTATTGTATACTCCTGGCTTCACCAAGGACAGAATAAAGACAAGTTCTTATATCTTATGTACATGGGTCTGATACAAGACTCTTTTAATGGTCTAAACAGGTGACATATGACTAAATCTCAGATTTAAAAATCGAGAAAACACTAAAGTGTCCAACTATTTTTAAGATGTTAATGTTTAAAAACATAGCATACTTCAGATGTTCTTACCTCTATTACTGCAAGACATCAGTAACTTGTTAAGAATAATAAACTGTCTGAGCTAGGCAGGGTGACTCATGCTTGTAATTTCAGTACTTTGGGAGGTCAAGGTTGGAGGATTACTTGAGCCTAGGAGTTTGAGGCCAGCCAGGGCAACAAAGCGAGACCCTGTCTCTATAAAAAGAATTATTAAATAAAAATTTAGAAAATAATAATAAAATATCTGTCAAGACAATCTGGGTTCAGATGAAAGAAATGTGCTTCAGATACTTTATTATACAGATGCTGTGTAATCTCTCAGAAACAAAGGCTGAAATGCAAAGCCTTTTTGTTTGCCTGAAGTCTTGGATCATGCCGTACCAGTTTGACAAGATAAATTCATACCAAGGATGTGATTTATGGTGAAAATCTGCTTTTGTTCTGGAGTGGGAAGAGCTGGAGCCCATGTGACTGATTCCCAATAAAAACCCTGAATCTCAAGGCTCAGGTAAGTTTCCCTGTTTGGCAACACTTCACACGTTGTCACATATCATTGCTGGAAGAATTAACATGTCCCCATGGGACTCTGCTGAGAAGGGAACACCTGGAAGCTTGTACCTGGTTTCTTCTGGGCTTCACCTCTTGTACCCTTTTCCTTTATTGATTTTGATCTATATACTTTCATTGCAATAAGCTATAACAGTGAGTGTATCAGCTTTTGAGTCCTGTGAGTCTTTCTAGCAAGTCACTAACCTTCAGAGTTGTGAAAAAGGAATCTTAGTTGTGAATTATGAAACCTATTGCTAATCTGAGTCTGCCATATAGTAGCTATGTGATATTCAGCAAATCATTTGAACCTCAGGTTCTTGAGCTAAAAAGTATTTTATATGAACTTAAGACACTTTTTGAGATTCCCATCCTGGTTCAGTTTGGATGCTCTTACAAGCAGATGTCAAGACAGAATTAGAAATGCAATAAATTTATTGGGGAAAATGCATGTAAAAGTTTAAGGGGTAAAGGAGTAGTAGTAAGCAGAGAGCAATGCAGTCTGCCCATGTAAAAGATGAAAAGAAAGGAATTAGAATTTGTTAGTAAAAACCTCAGACTTTAGCACGGCTTAACAAAGTCTCAGCAAGGCCAGTGGAGAGTCCCAGAACAAAGATTTCCCTAGAAGAGTCCTGCATTGGGCAGCAATGGCCTGGCTTAAATGCCCCTGATGAATTTAATGTTGTGAGCTAGGAACAGCTCAGGAAGATTATAGCCTCAGTATGAACACTGATGGATCTCCAGGTTAGGTGGTGAGAACCAGTTAACTTGCTACAAATCTCACAGCAGTTTCTATCTTGAAGAAAGAACTGAATGGCACACCTCTAGGACTACTACAATTCCAAGATCTAAAATTCTAGGATTATGTTGATTCCTCCTTCTCATTCCATAGAGAGAGAGGAATAAGGAGAGAAAGAGTGTGTGTGTGTGTGTGTGTGTGTGTGTGTGTGTGTGTGAGAGAGAGAGAGAGAGAGAAAGAGAGAGAGAGAGACAGAAAGAGAGAGAGACAGAGGAGAGGGAGAGAGAATCAGTGTTCAATTTGAGCACCATAGGCCAGGTTTGCTAGGAAGCTGTGTTGTGAGTGTCCCTGCTTGCTTCAACCTGTTCCCTCCTGTGTGATGTAGATTTTGTTTTCTCCTCTCTCATGCTCCTTCTAGCCTGTCACTCTGACACTCCATTTATCACTTTCTTTTCTCCTACTAGTGATATGATAGGGAATCCTGTGAGGGCTGAAAGCATCATTTTATCTTCTCTTTGTAAAGGAGTGCTTCCCAACCTTGGCTGTACATGAGAATCATCTGGGAGCTTAAAGAATGTTCAATGCCCAGAACAAGCCCTAGATGCAGTAAATCAGAATCCTTCGGGGTGGGACCAGGCATAAATATATTTTAGGGCTCTGCAGATGATTCAATGGACAGGCAAGGTTAGCACTGCTGCTGAGGATCATAGCTCAGAAGAAAGGAGATGCACAGGCTAATTTAATTTTAAAAAACCCAGCACCAACAGCAGTATATTCTTTTCTTTCTTTTTTAATTTTTGTGTTTTGTTTTTTGTTTTTGAGATAGGGTCTTGCTCTGTTATCCAGGCTGGAGTGCAGTAGTGCGATCTTAGCTAACTGCAACCTCTGCCTCCCAGGCTCAGATGATCCTTCTACCTCAGCCTCCTGTGTAGCTGGAACCACAGGCGCTCACCACCATGCCCAGCTAATTATTATATTTTTAGTAGAGACAGGGTTTCACTATATTGGCCAGGCTGGTCTTGAACTCCTGGGATCAAGTGACTGCATGCCTTGGCCTCCCAAAGTGCTGGGATAACAGGCGTGAGCCACCCCTCCTGGCCCTCTTCTCTCTCTTTCTTTCTTTCTTTCTTTCTTTCTTTCTTTCTTTCTTTCTTTCTTTCTTCCTTCCTTCCTTCCTTCCTTCCTTCCTTCCTTCCTTCCTTCCTTCCTTCCTTCCTTTCTTTCTTTCTTTCTTTCTTTCTTTCTTTCTTTCTTTTCCTTCTTTCTTTCTTTCTTTCTCATTCTTTCTTTCTTTCTTTCTTTTCTTTTTTCTTTCTCTCTTTCTTTCTTTCTTCTTTTTCTTTCTTTCTTCTTTCTTTCTCTCTCTCTTTCTTTCTTAAGAGACACATAACTATTTCTTTAGTTTGCTTTTTGAATTAGAAACAGAAGGCACTATTTTTATTAAATAAGGGCTACGTCATAAAAGTAAAGTACTTACAAACTTGCTTGTCATTTCTGATTCTACCATGCAACATATTCATAACTTAGTTCTTCTCTTCGTACCCATTAAATTATTATTTCTTACTGTTTTGTGTTTAAAGAGCAGTTATTTTTCAACAATAATAAAGTTTTTTTAATCTTTTTAGGACAGAGTTGATTTCTATAATGCTTTTATGAGATTGGAGCAGTAGTTCTGTTGGAACAGCTGAGTTAAAGTAGTAGTTAAAGCAATATTGGACAGTTTTAGATGGGACTTGCTTGTTCAGCTTTATGTTATCTAGCACAAGATCACTGCTATCAGAAAAGACACACATATTCCTTGATCTTCCTTCAGGTGACAGGTGTTTATTGTGGGCCCACTGTGTAGTGGGCACTGTACTTGGGATTAACATTACAAAGATAAATAAAACAGGGTGGTTCTACCAATATGGAGATGGTTGACTAATTTATGGAACATTCTTACAATGGATATGACTCTAACTTCCAAAGAGTACATCAGATATATATCTATGACCCTGGTAATTTTATCATTATAATGCTCTTAAGTATTTGTAGTTTGTTTATTTTAAAAATATTTTATTTAAAAATGGTGTGTGTTTATGAGCATATTAAAAAATTTAAAAGCATTCACACACAATAGTAGTTATAAATGGAGAGTGGGTTGGAGCAAGCAGGAGGAGTCTTTCACATTTTTATATAACTTTTCTTTATAAAGAACAGTGTAATAAGTGACTGTAGACATGAAATTTTCTGGTATTTTTGAAATTAAAAAGATGTAAAAAAAAGAAGTTTATTTAAGGAATTGAGAAATACTTTCAATATGTTTTAAAAAGTCATTGCCAGTAAATTCAAAGATGTTTTTCTGGTTTCCCAGTAGTAAAAGATGTTAAAAAATATACATATATACATATAAAATTTAATATTTCTTTCCTGGTATCCTTGCTTTGGTTTGAAATAGTGAATCTAAACTTTTTAAAAGTTAGCTTATTTACAATACAAGCATGTAAAACTAATTTGTAGCAACCCAAGAACAAACATTTCTCTCAGAAAGTAATTGACTTTACCATTCTGGGGCCTTTCAAATCTACAGGCAAGTTCAAATCTATAGGGCACGCTGTCAGGAGGGGCAAGCTGGAAACTCTTGGGCAGCAGCTGATTCAGTAGAATGTCTTCTTGCTCAGGGAAATCTCAGTTCTATCTTTCACCCTATTGGATCAGGCCCACCCAGATTATCAAAGAGAATCTCCTTTACTGGCAGTCAACTGACTTTTAGGTGTTAATCACATCTGCAAAATATCTTCACAGCAACACCTAGATTAGTGTTTGAATAATTGGGACTATAACCTAGGCAGGCTGATACATAACACTGGTATCACAGTTCACCCTTCGTCAACTTGGTACCCATCTACATCTCCTTAAACCATACTTAACTTCAAAATAAAGACAATACTTCTTTAAATTCTCTTAGGTGGAAGGTTATACTTTTGTTAGGTGTTATACTTCTACCTAACAGAAGGTTATACTTCCACCTAACAGAATCCCATGTATCCTATCTTATGTGTAACTTTTTCAGCTTTATTAAGATATAACTGACAAATAAAAATTACATGTAGTCAAGGTATACAATGTGATAGTTTGATTTACATATACATTGTTGTAATGATTACCGCAATCAAATTAATCAAGACATCTATCACCACACATAGTTATCCTGTTTGTGGATATGGGGGGACAGGGTTGAGGATGCTTAAATGCTACTCTTTCTGCAAATTTCAATAAACAATACTATATTATTAACTATAGTCATCATGCTATATCTTAGGTCCCCAGAACTCATTCTTCTTATAACAGAAAGTTTATATACTTTCAAAATCTTTCCATTTCCTCCAGTTCCTGTTCCACATTCTGCTTCTATGAGTTGGACTTTTTTGGATTCTACATATAAGTGAAATCATACAGCACTTTTTGTATGTGGCTTATTTTACATGGCATCATGTCCTCCAGGTTCATCCACATTGCTGCAAATGGCAGGATTTTCTTCTTTTTTGTGGCCAAATAACATTCCATCTCACACACACACACACACACACACACACACACACACACACACACCCTATTTTCTTTATTCATTCATCCATTGATGGAAAAGGTATTGGTGTGTTCTCACACTGCTATAAAGAAATGCCCGAGACTGAGTAATTTATAAATGAAGAAGGTTTCATTAACTCACAGTTTCACTTGGCTGGGGAGGCCTCAGGAAACTTAGAATCATAGAGGAAGGGAAAGCAGGCATCTTCATCACAAGGCAGTAGGAGAGAATGTGAGTACACGTAGGGGGAACTGTCAAATACTTATAAAACCATGAGATCTCATAGGAACTCACTGCCTATCACAAGAACAGCATGGGGGAAACCACCTCCATGATCTTGTCACCTCCTACTAGGTCCCTCTCTCTACATGTAGGGATTAATGGAATTACAATTGGGTATGAGATTTGGGTGGGGTCACAGAGCTAAACCATATCAGACACCTAGGTTATTTTCATATCTTGGCTATTGTGAATAATTCTGCAGGGAACATAGAGGTACAGATATCTCTTTGAGATACTGATTTCATTTCCTCTGGATATATACTCAGAAGTGGGATTGCTGGATTGTATGGTAGTTCTATTTTAATTTTTAATGAAATCTCCATACTGTTTTGGGTGATGTTCACCCTCCTCTTTGATATCCTCTAACTTAATACTATGATGTAAAGTTCACTAGTGTGTTGTATTAGATGATGGGGAGTTATAAGAGGGAATGTTTGCTTTATGTATATACAATCAATTATATCGATAACAAAATAAACAAGAAATACTTGTACCTATTACAGTGCTCAATCCAGCAAGTGGTCACATGGCTGTAATAGCTGATGTATAACTACCTTTTTCTCTACCCATTTTATAGTCTCTTTGCCCTCAACAAGGACCTCAGGTGCTTTATGATGATGGGGAAGCATGGTGAGATCAGTAAATTCCAGGAGAATGGGCCCATTGCCACATTTTATTTGCTATGAAATGTGTTTCTTTGTCAGAAGCAATGCTATGTGGAATACCATGATGCTGATAAGACATTCTGTAAGTTCATGGATGGTAGTTTTGGCAAAAGCATTGTGTGCAGAGGAGGCAAATTTGTATTCAGGGTAAGTATCTATTCCAGTAAGAACAAAACACTGCCTGCCCCTTCAGTGATGGAAGCAGTCCAATGTAATCAATCTGCCACCAGGCAGCTGGCTGATACCTCCAGGCAATGGTGCCACACTGGGGACTCAGTGCTGTTCTCTGCTGTTGGAGTTGGATACTCAGCAGTGGCTGTAGCCAGGTCAGCCTTGGTGAGTGGAAGTCCATGCTACTGCTCCCTGTATGATCTCCATCCATGACAGGATGGCCATTTTGTTCATAAGCACACTGGACAATGACAATAGTGGCTGGGTAAAGAGGCTGGCTGGTAGCCATAAAATGCATGATATCCTCTGGATTATTAAAATTCTCCTCTGGCCCCTCCCAGTGTGAATGAGCAGGTCTTACTTGATAAATCCATTCTGACATCCCAATCCCCTTAAGCCTTTTTGTGTCTTCCTCTTCCATATACCAAGGCAGTTCTGGCATTTCAGTTTATTTAGTGTAGGACATCTTTTGGTCCATGTTTCAGTCAACCAAACTGTCAGAGCCATTTCTAATCCCTCAAGCGAACTCGCTGAGTCTAGAATCTCTGCTTGTGAGCCCATATCAATAAATTGATATTTATTGCCTTCCTCTTTTTTCTTCTTTCGTTCTTTCTTCTCTCTCTTTTTTTATTATAAAGTATTTTGAACAATAAAAAATAAACAGAATAATATAAACTCTCACCACCCAGATTTTTTAAAAAGGATTAACTCAGAGGACTTGTGGTATTTAAACCCTGCACATCCAAAGAAAGGCCAGGCCCTTAATTGATTCCTGGGAGATAGCCTATAAGCTTGTGGAATATTCTGCCTGATAAAATTATCTGTATACCTGGGGCTTTGGGCCATGCCAAATAGTTTATGCTAACAATGTGATTTATAGTAAATGCTAGTTTTTGTTCACCTGTGTTATGGCTATATCAGTTTGACCTCTGGGGAGGCAGGCTAGAGACTGAATAGTTAAAGTTGATCGTGTGGTTGCTCTATGCCTATGTGAGGGCTCTTAGGTACCAAGGCTTGGATAAGTCCCCTTTGTTGACAATACTTTGTACACGTTGTTACACACTGTTACTGGGAGAGTTAAGCATTTTCTGTATGACTCCACTGACAGAGGACAACTGGAAGCACGTGTCTGGTCTCTCCGGGACTTTGGCCTGCAGGCTTATTGTGTTTGATGGTTTGATTCGGTGTCCTATTGCTATCATAAATCACAACCATGAGTATAGCAGCTTTTGTGAGTCCTCATGAATCATGGAACCTCAGGGTAGTTTTAGGGATTCCCAACACAGATGTTAACATTTGTTATATGTTATGCTTCCAATCTTTTTTCTTTAAAGAAACTGAGGACCCCAATATTCCCCCTCTTCATTTCATTCCCTTCCTTTTAGCCTCCTAGTCCAGGAGTAGCCACAATCCTGAGGTTTGTGAGTCCTTTCATTTCTGTTTCATATATATGTGTATATAAATATATATATGCATATGTATATGTGTGTATATAGTTATAAATGTGTATGTATTAATTTTTTTAGAGATGGGGTCTCACAATGTTGCCCAAGCTGGACTTAAACTCCTGAAGTCAAGGGATCCTTCCACCCTAGCCTCTTGAGTAGCTGGGACTTCAGGCACAAACCACCATGCCTGGCTGTTTTTTTATATTTTTAATTCATATGTGTGCATTTATAAATAATACATAGTATAATTTTTATTTTTTTGAGACAGAGTCTCATTGTGTTGCCCAGGCTGGAGTGCAGTGATGTGATCTCAGCTCACTGCATACTCTGCCTTCTGAGTAGCTGGGATTACAAGCATGTGCCACCATGCCCAGCTAATTTTTGTATTTTTAGTAGAGGCAGGGTTTCGCTATGTTGTCCAGGCTGGTCTCAAACTCTTGACTTCAGGTGATCCACCTGCTTCGGACTCCCAAAGTGCTGGGATTACAGGGCGTGAGCCACCACACCTGGCCAATACATAGTATAATTTTTTATGTGTTTTCTTTTAATATAAATGGGACCATATTGCAGCATGTAGCAACCATAAACGTACACTTCTGGGTCTCTGATTATGAAGAGCATAATTGACTGAATACCTCAGCTACTAGGCTCTGAAATCCATAACCATATTCACATTGAGGCCACATTTGCTGAGAGCCATGCTTAGCCAGTGATGATTGTGGCAGGAATACTAAAGTGGGCCTATTCTTGGGAGACAAGGGACTCCCGTGACAAGTGACATTGACTTGAGGATGCCCTATCTTCTTTGCCAAACTTTCTTAGAGTTGTACTGTAGTCTAAGAACCTTCCACCAAACCTTTCCTCCTTCCCGCTCTGCTTCACAAGCATCGGATCTGCAGCATAGTGTGACAACCCCTGTCCTCCTCTAGCTCCAGCCCTATTTTCCCTCACAGGTATTTCCTTTCATTAAACCTTATAATATGTCCCACATGTCTAATCCCATCTTGGCAACTGGTACTCAAAGGACCTGAACCACCAATTTTATTTTCAGTTTGCCTTTTTTTTTTTTTTTTTCCAAAACTCTACATTATATTTTTGAAATTTATCAATGTTGTTACATGTACTCCTAGGTCATCCATTTTAACTGCTGCATAGTGATTCATTATATAAATGTATCACAACTCATTTATCCATTTCCCCATTGCTTCAAATTTTTATTTATTAAAAAAGCCATTGCATGGAATAGTCTTATGTGCATCGGCTGCACATGTGCAAGGGTTTCTCTGGTGTATACTCCTAAGAGGAATTGATGAATCAAAATTATTTGCATGTTCTTCTCTACTAGGTATTGCAACTTGCTATACACAGTGGTAGTATCAATTTGCACTCTCACTAGTCATGTATGAAAGTTTCCATCTCTTTTCCATTTTTTCCAACACTGTTATTTATTGTTAGACTTAAAATTTTTGGTTTGCTAGGCCAAAATGGAAACAACTTAAATGCCTATTAAATGATAATTGGATAAACAAAATATGTTATATTCATACAATGGAATAATACTAAGTTGTAAAAAGTGAAAAGAGTACTGACACATGCTACAACATGGATGAAAACAGTATGTGTTCCCAGGTAAATTATAGGCAGGTTAAATCTAAGGACCATATGTTTATACATCTTTGTATCCTGCATAATTTCAAGCACTGTGCTGAATAGTGAGACATAACATGTAAGTAGTTTTGACTGCTTTTAGTACATCTCCTTAACATCTGCTTAACATATTATCATTCTTAATAAATAAGTGGATAAAAATTTGGTTTATCAAGGATCCTGATTAAATTCTAATAATTGATGTCTTATTATACATTAAACTTCTTTTTAAATTGTTGCCCTATTTTACATTAGGTCTTTTTACTTTTTACCATTTAATCTTAATGGCTGGCTTGAGCTGCTCATAAAAGTAATGGCCCATTCATTTATTTTATCCATCTCAATAACTGATACAGTTCATTGAACCCAGTGGTTCAACTGGTGTGATTGATATGGAAAGTACCTGTAGCAGACAGAAGTATGACAATCATTCCAGAGCCTGGTTTGTATACTTCAGTATTGTGATCTTCAGAATAAAACTGGGAAGCCCTCTTAGGGGCCAGGGACACCCAAAAAAGGAGAGTCTGGGTCCTCTGTTCTCATTTCAACTGGAGTCATTAATCTCTTTTACCTACTAAGATTCCTCATAAGGTGCTGTTTGAGCAATAGCTTTTCAGACTAAAAACAAATTTAGAAAATTATCTGCCAGTTGCATAAATATGACCAAAATCTTCTTAGTTTTCAAGTAGATCATTCATTCATTCACTTTTTTACTTATTAATTTATTCAATAAAACTTTTACAGCAATATATATGCTAAGCAATAATTTAGGCTCTAAAGAGAAGTCTCTCTCCTCAAAAGCACCAACAGCTAGTTGTTCTGGATACAATAATTTATGCCTAGTTATAGAAAACAAAGGTAATTTGCAAGGTTTCTTCCTTATACTCTTATTCCAGCTTATACAGTTTTCTTTTCCGTTTTTTTTGAGATAACAAAATAAATGAGTATAATTAATTTTTGACAACTTTGCAGTCACAATAACAATAAAATCAAATTGGTTAATATTTAGAATTTGCCTAAGAGATAAGAAAATGTCATCCTTCAAAATTAAAATTGAACTCTGTACTAGTTTGCTTTCACATTGCTATAAAGATAGGTCCTTTATAATTTATAAAGGAAAGAGGTTTAATTAACTTACAGTTCCACATAATTGGGAAGCCTCAGGAAACTTCAATCATGGAGGAACTGGAAGCAGTCACCTTCTCCACAAGACAGCGGGAAAGAGAAGAGCAAAGGAGGAACTTCCAAACACTTACAAAACCATCAGATCTTGTGAGAACTCACTATCATGAGAAGAGAATGGAGGAAACTGCCCCCATGATCCAATCGCCTCCCTCCTTTGACACATGGGGATTACAGGTCCTTCCCTTGACACGGGGGGATTACATTTTGAGATGAGATTTGGGTAGGGACACAGAGCCAAACCATATAATTCCACTCCTGGTCCCTCCCAAATCTCATGTCCTTTAAACATTTCAAAGCCGATCATGCCTTTTCAACAGTACCCCAGAGTCTTAACTCATGTCAGCATTAACTTAAAAGTCCAAGTCCAAAGTCAGCTGAGACAAGTCAAATCTGTTCTGCCTATGAGCTTGTAAAACCAAAAGCAAGTTAGTTACTTCCTAGATACAATGGGGGTAAAGGCATTGGGTAAAGGTTCCCATTTCAAATGGGATAAATCGGCCAAAACAAAGGGGCTGCAGGCTCTATGCAAGTCCAGCATCTAACAAGGCAGTCATTAAATCTTACAGCTCCAAAAATATCTCCTTTGACTCCATGTCTTACGTCCAGGTCACACTGATGCTACAGATTGGCTCTCACAGTCTTGGACAGCTTCATCCCTCCAGGCTGCTTTCACAGGCTGGTACTGAATATCTGTGGCTTTTCCAGGTACACAGTGCAAGCTGTCAGTGGATTTGCCATTCTGGGGTCTGGAGGATGGTGATCCTCTTCTCACAGCTGCACTAGGCAGTGCCCCAGTGGAGACCTTTAGTGTGTGCTCCAACCCCACACTTCCCTGCCTTCCACACTATCCTATCAGAGGTTCTCCATGAGGGCTCCACCCCTGCCACAGACTTCTGCTGGACACCCAGACATTTCCATACATCCTCTGAAATCTAGGCAGAGGTTCCCAAACCTTGATTCTTGACTTCTGTGCACCTGCAAAACCAGCACTATGTGGAATCTGCCAAGGTTTGGGACTTGTACCTTCAGAAGCAAAGCTGGTGCTTTACCTGGCCCCTTTTAGCCATGGTTGGACCTGAAGCAGCTTGGACACAGGGTGCCGTGTCCTAAAGCTGCACAGAACAGTGAGGGTCCTGGGCTCAACCCAAGAAATCATTTTTTCCTCCCAGGCCTCCATGCCTGTGATGAGGGGGGCTGCCATGAAGATTTTTGACATGCTCTGGAGACACTTTACCCATTGTCTTGACAATTAATAGTCAGCTCTTCATTACTGTGAACTCCAAATATCTGAGACAGGAATCAGTTAATTTAGAAAGTTTATTTTGCCAAGGTTGAGGATGTGTACCCACAACACAGCCTTAACACGTCCTGATGACATGTGCTTAATGTGGTTGGGCCATAGCTTGGTTTTGCACATTTTAGGGAGACATCAGACTTCAACTGATATACAGAAAATATACATTGATTTTGTCCAGAAAGGTGGGACAACTAGAAGGAGGGAGGGGCTTCCAGACAAATGGTTGCATTGTTTTGCATTTCTGATTAGCCTTTCCAAAGGAGGCAATCAGATATGCATCTATTTCAGTGAGCAGAGAGATGACTTAAATAGAATCAGAGGTATGTTTGCCCTAAGCAGTTCCCAGTTTGACTTTTCCCTTTAGCTTAGTGATTTTGGTGAATAAATATTTATTTTTCTTTCACATTACTTGTGGAAGTTTCTGCAGCCAGGTTGAATTCCTCCCAGAAAATGTTTTTTATTCCCTACCTCCTGGTCAGGCTGAATATTTTCCAAACTTTTATGCTCTGCTTCCTTTTGAATGCTTTGCTGCTTAGAAATTTCTTCTGCCAAGCTGGCACAATGGTTCATGCCTGTAATCCCAGCACTTTGGGAAGCTGAAGCAGGCAGATTGCCTGAGGTCAGGAGTGTGAGACTGGCCTGGTCAACATGGTGAAACCCCCTCTGTACTAAAAATACAAAGATTAGCTGGGCATGGTGGCAGGCACCTGTAATCCTAGCTACTCAGGAGGCTGTCACAGGAGAATCATTTGAGCCTGGAAGGCAGAGGTTGCAATGAGCTGAGATCACACCATTACATTCTAGCCTGGGCCATAAGAGTGAGACTTCATCTTAAAAAAAAAAGAAAAGAAATAAAAAAAAGAAATTTCTTCTACCAGATACCCTAAATTATCTCTCACAGGTTCAAAGTTTCACAGATCCCTAGGACAGGGGTACAATGTTGCCAGTCTCTTTGCTAAAGCATAGCAAGAATGACCTTTTCTCCAATTCCCAATGAGTTCCTCATCTCCATCTGAGACCACTTCCACCTGGACTTCATTGTCCATGTCACTATCAGCATTTTGGTCAAAACCATTCAAGAAATCTCTAGGAAGTTCCAAACTTTCCCACATCTTCCTGTCTTCATCTGAGTCCTCCAAACTATTCCAACCTCTGCCTGCTATCCAGTTCCAAAGTCACATCCACATTTTTGGGTATCTTTATAGCAGTACCCCACCCTCCATAGTACTAATTTACTGTATTAGTCTGTTTTCACACTGCTATAAAGAAATTGCTGAGACTGGGTAATTTATAAAGGGAAAAAGGTTTAATTGACTAACAGTTCTGCCTGGCTGGGAGGCCTCAGGAAGCTTTTACTTACCATGGAAGGGGAAGCAGGCACCTTCTTCACAAGTCAGCAGGAAAGAGAAGAGTGAAGGAGGAACTTCCAAACACTTATAAAACCATCAGAACTCACTCACTATCATGAGAACAGCATGAAGGAAACCACCCACAATGTCCAATCACCCCCCTCCCTCAACATGTGGGGATTACAGGTCCCTCCCTTGACACATGGGGATTACAATTTGCGATGAGATTTGGGTGGAAACACAGAGGAAAATCATATCAACCTCTAACTCTGTTTTATCCAATTCCCTTAGTCTAGTAGATTCTAGGGCTGGGGTCATGGGGTCCAGATGTTGGTGCTTTTTAACCTCTGAGGCCAATGAGAGCCTGGAGACCAGCATTGCATACTCCATGTTGAGATCCTGGGGACAGTTGGCCTTAAAGATTCTTGACCTTCAATGGAAAAGTCAACACTGGTCATGGAATTGTGCTTATTCTTCTTGGCCTCCAGAAAACAGAGGAGAAACAAAATGGGCTGATTCCTCTCCGCACTGTGGCGGAGGGTGAATAGAGAACTAATGGTTTCATGCTTATGCTCTGAAGGAGGACTGAAAATCTGCCTGTTGCTATGTTGCTAGCACACAGGACCTTCCACTTATTGTGACCTTCCTCATTTAAGGTATCAGCAACTATACCAAAGTCCCAATGGACAGAGAAAGAAAAGTCATAGCACATCTAAGCAGGCCTAACAATGGAAAGAGATAAAAGGAATAATCAATCAGAATAGGTCTCTAATGATACAGAGATGCTGGATGAGACAGACAAGAACTTGACCAAATTAGTAATTAGAACACTTAAAAGGCTTCGAGTACATCACAAAATAGACTTCCTAGAAATAAAAAAGCATACTTCAAATAAAAAAATTCAATATGTAACTTGTAGGAAGAGATGACTACTTAATAACCAGGAAAGAATGATACACCTATATTTTTATCTTGAAAAATTATATTGAGAACCTCCTATGTGCTAGACACTGTGCTAAATACCAAGGATACGTGGCAACAAGAAAATTCATGATTTTGTCTCCCTAGAGTCAAAAGACTTGAGAATGACAAAAGAGGTGGTCAGAGAAGACTTCTCTGAAAAAATGACATAATAAATAAATTTTAAAAGAGAATGAAACTCATAAGAAAAAAGGTATAATGGATGAGAATGTTCACTTCTTTGAAGTTATCCGACTGAGATAGATGAATTGTAAATATGCCACTTACATTGTCCAGTGATCATCAAGAAACTAAGGAGTCTTCCAATTTCCATTAAGAAAAGTAAAGTGTAAATAATACAATAATGGCCACAATACAATTAATTTTGTTATAACCAAGGAGATGTCATAATACGAGTACAGTGAATTGATAGCAACTAACATTTTTTAAACATATGTACCTTGAACTGTGCTAAGCACTACATTTATTGTCTTATTCAGTCCCTTTAAAGTAGCTTCCCCTCTGGAGGCTGAGGTGGGAGGATCACTTGAGTCCATGAGTTGGAGGCTGAAGTGAGCCGTGATCATGTTAACTGTACTCCAGCCTGGGTGACCGAGTGAGATCCTATCTCAAAAATAATTAAAATAAAATAAAAATATAAAGTAGCTTCTCTACCTCTCCCATTTTATGTATGAGAAATGGAGGGCAGAATAGTTATGTTTTTGTCTATTCACAAAGCTAGTAAGTAGCTGAGTCAGGATTCAAACACAGGTATTTTTGACTGCAGTGAATTCTTATCCACCACCCTACACTCCTCTCACCTGGAGTCTTGAGAGCCAAAGAAGTGCATAGCACACATTCTTGTGTCTCTGGCATGATGTTCTGATGACCAGTGGAGAAAGAAATAATATTCCTTGAGCCTGTAAAGCAGTTCACTAGGCTGACTGCTGTACTTTGCTGAAAACACCTCTCTTGGTCATTCAGTTTTCCTGTCTCTAATTCTGGATTCTCAAACAATAAATTGGTTTTTTAAATCTATAATGTGTTTTTTGATTAAATTTGGATCCTGTGAATGTGGCTGCTGGCTTTTCTAACAGATACACTTCCCTTTGTAATTTTTTTTTTTTTTTGAGACAAGTTATGCCTCTGTCACCTAGGCTGGGGTACAGTGGCACAAGCACAGCTCATTGTAGCCTCAGCCTCTGGGTCTCAAGCAATCCTCCTACCTCAGCCTCCCAAGTAGCTGGGACTACAGGTGTGTGCCACCATGTCAGGCTAATTTTTTGTATTTTTTGTAGAAACAAGGTCCTGCTGATACGGAAGGAAAGTGCTGGAAAGGGAAGAGCGTGGTCCCTTTAAATGATAAGAAAGGGGAGGGCGTGGTCCCTGGCTAGGTCTCCACCTGTGCCCCCCTCCTCCTTCCCCTCCCACCTGTGCCCATGGACCCAGGTAAGGACAGACATTTTTGTTTTCCTGCCCAAATGTTGCATTTCCCAAGACCACCCTGGCCTGCCACGTCCTCATCCTGTGCCTGTAAAATCCCTAACACCCTAGCAATCAGAGACAGGGCAGCTGGAAGTCCAGAGGACGTCGAGAGGAGCACGCCGCAACGCAGGCACGCCATCTACTGGCGGAATGAGGCAGAGTTTGGCCAGGGAAGCTGGAGGAAACCCCAGGAAAAAACCATCTCCTTTCTGGCTCCCCCATCTGCTGAGAGCTACTTCCATTCAATAAAACCTTGCACTCATTCTCCAAGCCCACATGTGATCCAATTCTTCCAGTACACCAAGGCAAGAACCCCGGGATACAGAAAGGCATCTGTCCTGGAGATAAGGGAGGGTCTAACTGAGCTAGTGAACACAAGCCACCTACAGACAGCTAAACTGAAAGAACACCCTGTAACACGCCCACTGGGATTTTAGCTGTAAATCTTCAGCCCTGGACTCTGCCATGGGGTCGGAGCCCCACAGCCTGCCTGTCTATGCTCCCCTAGAGGTTTGAGCATCGGGGCACTGAAGAAGCGAGACACATGCCCATTGCATGCCCTGTGAGGGCAACAAAGGAACTTTTCCCATTTCACTGCCATGTTGCCCAGGTTGGCCTTTGTAATTCTGTTAGCTTTTTATGAATTTAGTTAGTAGGAATCATTTCCCAGACCTATGCATGGCTTTTAAAATGTATTTTTAAAATTTTAATTATTTTTTACATTTAAAGCAAAAGACAGACACTCTGTGAAACTTAGTTTCAGTAGTCATCTCTGGTACTTTATTATATGTTTATCTTTAATGAAGTAATTATCTTCCACAAGTGGGTGTGTTCAGATGTAATAAATATGGCCTATACATTCAGAAGTGATACAGTAACTGTTCTTCTTAAACATATAATAAAATAGGCAGGCACAAAAACCTAAGTGAATTATGTAGACTCCACAGAGGATTGCCCAGAGGAGACAAATAAGAAGGTTTATTTGGGTGTCCTCTCAGCTAATACATTTATAATTTGCCTTCAATATTTGGTCCTCTCAGGCCTCACTTAAGTTAGGCCTCAAAAAGGAGGTTTACGTACAGAGGTTTATATGGTACATATGAAGGTCTTTGTATTTTTTAACTGCTTACATTCTTTCCACTAGATAGATTCCACTGTTACAGGCATAGGCATGAGCTGGGCAGGAAAAGGCCCTCCCCACACCCACTAGGAACGTTGGGTGATGGTTCAGCAATGATTGCATTGCCTCTCTAAAAGTAATAATTTGGAAGCGCCAGGGAAAGGCCATTTCCTGGTGGTCCACACCTGTTAACATCTAACTGTTAATTGAATGCAGGCCCAGGGAGAAGCAACTTCCTGGGCATGCGTGTTAAGAGACAAAAATGGTGAGGTGTGATCTGAATACACTCCACTGGAAAATGAAAGAGAGCCTCAGATGGGGGTGCATGTAACTCCCCAAACACACTGCGTGCTCACTTCCCAGGGTTAAGGAGGGCTTTGCATGTGCTGGAAGCCCACTGTAAGGAAAGAATCCTGAAAAAGAGGTGAGCTTATCAAAGTTCTAGGATCACAGTTAAAAGGGGGCACTCGTCCTTCTCTCTTTAACCTTCACATGCGTGCTTAGGTTTCTTCCAAGCTCACCTTTCTTTCCTGTTCTGAGGCCTTTTTAAATAAACTTTCATTTCTGCTCTCAAACTTGCCTTGGTCTCTTTTTCTGCTTTAGGCCCTTTAGTCAAATTCTTTCTGCTGAGAAGGCAAGGACAGAAGTTGCCAGAGACCGTAAGGATACGCTGCCGGTAATTTGCGGTAAGTTGGATTTTTTCCACTGCTAACACCATTACTATTCTCATTTTACAGACGAGGAAGCCAAGGCCAGAGAAGGTAAGTGGTCCAAGATCACACAGCTAGTAAGAAGCAGAGCTGGGCTTGCGGCTTAGACTCTTAGGGGTTCAGTTGCTTAACCATCACAGTCTTCTTCCTTTTTACCTTCCTGAGAACATTCAGACCCTTGAGCTTCTGTCTCCTTGTGAATTTTCTCTAGGGCACTTCTCTTTCTCTTTCTCCTGCTATGTAGAGGAAACTCCTAATTCCCTAAGTCTGCACTTTAGAATCTAATTCCCACTTCAGGCATCAAAATATTTCCCTCTGTGAGAGGAATTTGGTGAGCTTCAGTGTTCTCCACCTTGTGCCTAATGGAAAGCCATGGAAAGGAAAGTCTCTACTGCAGGAGAGGGTAGGGAGCCTCCCTTTGAGGAAGGCACTTGGATTTCAGGATCTCCTCAGATTACATGTAAGAACCAGAGATTAGTCTGATGTGGTCCTTTAAGATGAGACGACTTATTGGGGGTGTGAAGGAAGTCCCCAAACCTCTATGATTTAGCAGGAGACAAGACAAGGGCCATGTCTTACTAATGCAGGCCTCCACAACACCTGTTTCAGCACGGACTGAGTGGTTAAGTTAAACATTAAAAGCTGAGAGGGTCAGTGCCCTTATACAAAGGCTGGAATGTAACAAAAGCCCACCAAGCGTTTTGCCCAGGCCTTTCCTGTGCCTTAAACATGACAAGAAAATGAAGGAATTCTTAACAGGATCCATTTAGGTTAAACAAGTTTTACTGGGGGTCTGAAGAGACTTCCCAGGCCTCCACAAACAAGTTTTGTGGGGGTCTGAAGGAACTCCTCAAACCTCCATGATTTAGCAGGAGACAAGATAAGGGTAAATCCCCCAGCACCTGGACCCATTTAGATGAAGCAAATTTACTGAGGCTCCAGAGAAAGATCTTCAGGACTCAGACCTTAGTTATAGATTTAAAAAAGTTAATCACCTATGTCTTTAGATGAATGCACACTTACATGTAGACATATAGCTTAGAAGGCATATAAGCTCTGGAAAGCTTTGTAATTTGAAGTTGGTCTGTTGATATTTTCCAGGCCTCCTCCTTGTTACCAGTTACAGAAATAAAAACTCCCTCCTTTCCCAGTTCATCTGCATCTCATTATTGGGCCACAAGAATAAGCAGCGCGACCCTTGGTTTGGCCTGGGAACAGACCGACATCTAGAGAAGTGAGACAACACCCCCAGGATTCTGTAACTGGACAAGTGCCTGAGGCAGGACTAGAATGAGTTATGGAACTCATTCATAATTCTACATGCCAAATGGAGCCCAGGACCATGACTTAAGGTTTGGACCTCTGCAGCTTTTCAGCTTTGGGCTTCCAACCCCCAGAGGTCAAAGCTGTATTTGTAGTCAAACACTTCAGAAAGTATCCAATCCATTTCCTGGCATGATGATTAACGTGAAGCAACTATCTTTTCTCTTTTATTTAAAAAGTGGAATTTATGGGAGTGATATGGGGATTAATATTTATAGAGTATTTTTAAGAGGCAGAAGCACTGTGATTATTCAATAGAGTGTAGAGTTATTGGATAGTGACATGAATCAATCTCTTGTAAGTCTTCTTAAGTAGGCAAAATGAACATGACAAATGACCTGATCAAAAGCCCAAAATAGACAGGTGCATATCAATGCACACTGTCAGGCTTGCCAGCATTTCAGAAAAGCCTGTAGGGTATCACTCTTCCTGCGAGTCCCCTCCAGGTGTAGCTTCTCACCAGTGTAAAACCTTGAGACCCATGGGCAGCTGTTGCTCATGCTCACCTAATTGTTCTTAGCATGATGTTATATTATCACAAACTGGCCAGCTCCCCAAAATAATGTTGATTTTTACCGAAGATTTAATGGGGAATGGAGAAGGGAGTTTAAATCACATATACTGCAGCAATCCTTAGTAAAATATATTACCTCTCTGATCTATTCCCTAAGTTGCTTTCTGGTTGACAGAACCTCATGCCTACACCCTTATCTTTCCCACAGCCTTCAAAACCTCATCTATCTTCTGGAACCCTTTGGCTCTTTCCATACCTCATTTTGCAAAACAAAGCATGATAGCTCTCCAGCCCTATGCCCTTGAGAAATCAGTTCAGGTTCAGGGACTGTCTATTATTTCTCAAGCCTGTCCTTGAAGCTTTAGTCCAGTACTCCTACACACCCATACAGCATGTTACCAGAGCACTATAGGCAATTGTAACACAATGGCATTTGTGTATCTAAACAGTTCTAAACAAAGAAAAATTACAGCAAAAATATGATGTTATAATCTTATGAGACCACCATCATATATGAAGCCTGTCATGACGGAAACATCGTTACATGGGGCACAACTGTATTAACATCCAGAAAGATATATGGCGAGGATGGGGGAGGAAAGAGGGAGGCAATTCTACTGTTAAAAGAAACAGGATTTTCTTCTTTTTCTCCATGTGCTAGCATCTGGATTTGTCCTCCCATATTTAGATTTAGCTGGTATCCAGAGTCAGTTAAACTAAGATCTGATTTGAGATAAATAACATGAAGAAATATTATGAAACCAGTGCCTAAATTTTGTCATCTTTTAATGCATTCCAATAGATAATTTTAGTTTCAAATAGTTTGTGAAGAGTTAAATTGAATGATAACAAACTGTTTTGATAGTAAAATATTATAAATATATCTAAGCAATGTGATTATATACTAACAAAACAATATAAAGAGTGGTCTAAGAAAAAATGAATAGAAATTGAGTGAAAAATAACATTTGAAGGCTGTTTAAAATAAGCAAGTAGATAAACTTATCTTTGAGGGGATTTTATTTAGAATTCAAAACATTGAGAGATGATGAAACAGAAGACAAGGTTTATAATTTGGATAAATACGTTTTATATAAACTTGGTTTGAAACAAATATAAGCAAAATATAAATTGCAGAGAAAGTATAACATTAAACACTACAAAATAGGCCATAAGGTTAAAATTAAGAAAATGTTTATAAAGATGACTCATCAAGTGATATTCAATGTTCAAGATAGGAATACTAAAACACCCTCTTACAGAGTTTATTTTTAGGAGATAATTATGAAATGGAATAGATCACTGAGCTCACTGGGAAGCCACACTCATTAGACTCATTATCTTAGCAGAACTTACTCCAGGGTAAACATGCTTGGTGTGGCCCATCTCCATGTGGCTCTTGGAGATGTGAAGGCCAAATTGCCACCAATGACAGGTTGTTAGTGCTTTGGGCAGGATGATCCTCCCAACTGTTTCAAATTTAAAATTTTGGCAAATCTGATTCTATTGGAGCTATTTTACAACTCTGAAACACATATGTAACTCATAGCAATGTAAAATAATTGTCTATTGATGTGTAAACTCTATTCTGTAGAGGACTTAGTTGGCTTTCCTCCCCTCACTGAGGATTTTCATTAGTTTTGCCTCCATTTGCACATTCATTTCAAAATTTCTTATCTATAAATGTCTGTTCTTTGAATTCTTTAACTGAGTATAATATTTTATTTCTCTCACTAATGAGTTAAAGGAAGGTTTTAAAATGTATTCATTTTTACATCTGTATGAAAGTCATAATTTTACTATTTAAAAAAATGTCCTGCGCCTGTAATCCCAGCACTTTGGGAGGCCGAGGCGGGTGGATCACGAGGTCAAGACATCGAGACCATCCTGGTCAACATGGTGAAACCCGGTCTCTACTAAAAATACAAAAAATTAGCTGGGCATGGTGGTGCGTGCCTGTAATCCCAGCTACTCAGGAGGCTGAGGCAGGAGAATTGCCTGAACCCAGGAGGCGGAGGTTGCGGTGAGCCGAGATCGCGCCATTGCACTCCAGCCTGGGTAACTTGAGTGAAACTCTGTCTCAAAAAAAAAAAAAAAAAAAGTCCTTTAATATTACTTAGGAAACAAAATTCCTTCCACATTCAATTAGTTGAAATGAGTGATGAGAACATCTATTTCAGTGGCATACTATACCTTCCCACACTGATTAAACATATTTTCTGCTTAGTGAATATATTAAAGAAGTTTCTGCTCTGATTAGTTTCCCACTAATCAATCATTTTCAGTCTGATTGTCTTCTCTGCAGGGGATGCAGGGAACCAGGGTTTACCCAAGTGTAATCTTGGTAACTGCATGCTAACGATTCATTCTGAATTGCAACTGCTTTTCCTTTTTTTTACAGACCAGATCGTATTCTGTGAAGCATAGAACTGAGTCTTCTGTTAATCTCATAGCTGCTAACTATGAGATTAACAGAATAAAATATGAAGGCCCCTTTCTTTCCTGAATGACGGGAAGAATTATGGTTTGTCTTAGTCAAGCAAGTCATCATGCAATAAGCATTTAGGCACCTAGTATATGTAAAGGCCTCTGCAATACTACTGGAGAAAACCAAAATATTCCTCTCTAAAACATGAGGATTGTTGGGTTCAGGAAGGTTGAAATGCAGGAGGGGAGAAGAGGGGAACACTCTGCCTCTTCTTCTGCTTGTCTGATGGCAGGGGAGTGATTTACAAAGGCAAATGGTCATCCTGTCTCCTTTCTGCCTTTTCCCACCTCAAGTATAAAGTTTGAAGGTTGGCCTCCTAGGAAGGAGGGATTTCAAGGAAGGAAGATCAGTATTCCCAAGTGTAGAAGTTTGAGATAATTTATATGGATAAAGTTTAGGGAAGTTTAATAGAATTTTAATATCTCTTAATGTAAGGCTTAATGTATAGTTATAATCTGATTAGTCAAGGTGGTCTTTTTCTTTTGGTAAAGGGGTATTTAACATTCTATACTGAAGATGCAACTGTCATGGGGTCTTGGGTGCCATTTGGGCTGAGTTAAGTACAGGACAAAAAAGGAAGCAGTTAATCTCTAAGAAAGACTAGTGATTGGAAGGGCGAGGGTCTGCTCTCTGGTCTCTCTTAGTCATTTACAGAAAAAGGACAATGAGGAAGAGAGCTAAGCTCTAATCTAAGCAGAATTGTAAACATGCTATGTGACTCAGTCTCCAGAACTTAACCTCTCCCTTGGCACAATAAATTTAGAGGATCCTTAAATTTCATTTATTTATTTAACAAATAAAATACTAAATTGGTGAATATTAAGAATGCGGCAGAAGATCAAACAAAGGAATAATCAGCATGGACTGGAGTATTCAGAGAAGGCCTCCTGAAGGAGGTAATAACTCATGTTAAATATTTCAGGGTTTTAGTTAAAAATACAGACATTTTTGTAATTATTATTTGACTTCAAGATTTTAAATTACTAAAAACAATTCTGAAGCTATTACATAGGTACCCTCCCTACCTAGTATCTTCCCCAGTCACAGGACACACAGGACAGCACTGAAAGGCAAGGTCTGTATGGGTCATGCATTTAAACATTAGGTATAGAGCTCAGGACAGAAGACAGAGCTGTAAGGGAGGATTCCTGGAGGATCGTACTCCCCTTTCATCATGGCCAGGAGGCACAGATGGGGTAGAGAGGATGGGCCTCAGATGCTGCAGACACACATGTGTCTGTAGGTCTCACTGTGGCTACTTGTCTACACCCCAGAATCTAAAGGCTCAAAACCAAAGACATAAGCTCTAGAAAAAAATCAGACTATGAAAAATGTCATAGAAACAACAATTTTACAGCCTTAAAACATCTAGCACAGACAGCATAAACCTGTCTGACCAACAGATACAGACAACAATATATGAACTATATTTAATATTAATTTGATAATTCTGAAGATGTTCAAATTTCATTTTATCAACAATTTAAAAACTAGGTTTTTTTTTTTTTACAAATTTTAAAACTTTTATTTTAGATTCAGGTACTACATATGCAGGTTCATTACATGGATATATTGTGTGATGCTGATGCTTGGGGCATGATTGATCCCATCACCCAGGTAGTTAGCATAGTACCCAATATGTAGTTTTTAAATATTTACTCCCTTTCTTTCCTCCCACTTCTGGTAGTCCCCAGTGTCTGTTGTTCCCATCTTCATGTCCATGTGTTTCCAATGTTTAGCTCCCACTTATAAATGAGAACATGTGGTATTTGGTTTTCTGTTTCTGTATTGATTTGCCTAGGATAATGGCCTACAGCTGCATCCATATTGCTGTAAAGGCCATGATTTTTTTTATGGCTGTGTAGTATTCCATGGTGTATGTTTACCCTATTTTCTTTATCCAATCCACTGTTGATAGGCACTTAGGTTTACTCCATGTCTTTGCTATTGTGAATAGTGCTTTGCAATGAACATACAAGTGCTTTCAAGAATGAAACATAAAAGAACTTTCAAGTAGAGTGATTTATTTCCCTTTTGGTATATATCCAATAATGGCATTGCTGGGTTGAATGGTAGTTCTATTTATAGCTCTTTAAGAAACCTCCAAACTGCTTTCCAGAGTGGCTGAACTAATTTCATTCCTACCAACAGTTTTTAAGTGTTTCCTTTCCTCTGCAGGCTTGCCAGTATGTCATTTCTTGACTTTTTAATAATAGCCATTCTGACTGGTGTTAGTGTCTCGTTGTGGTTTTTATTTGGATTTCTCTGATGATTACTGATTCGTAGCATTTTTTTTCATGTTTTTTGGCCACTTGTATGTATTCTTTTGAGAAATGTCTGTTCATGTCATTTGCCCAGTTTTTAATGGAGTTATTTTTTGTTGTTGTTGACTTGTAAAACTACTTTTATTTGTCAAAAATTACAAAAGTCACGTGAATTTGAAAAGCATTTGAACTTACTTAATTTATGAGAACTCATTAACTTATTAAGTCAATGTAATATTATTTAGGCAATATACAAACACACATGTATATACATATGCACATAAAATATAGGCAAAATTAAAAACTTTATAGCTTTGATTTTAAAATTTTAGCCATGAGTTAGGTAAAACTCACTAGTTAGATTAAACTCTACCTCTGTAAATGAAATACATTACAGTTTATCTGTTCCATGTGCCCAAAGCACTTAGCAAGCTTTAGAGAAAACAGGATAAAAGCTTACATCTCAAATTTGACACAGAGAAAAAATTTAGGCATTTTTAAGGAGTTTGAGTGGGTTAGAGGAAGATTGTAATCAGATGCCATCACTTTATTATTTTGAGGTATGTTTCTTCTATGCCTCGTTTTTTGAGAGTTTTTTTCTAATAAAGTAATGTTGAATTTGATCAAATACTCTTTTCTGCATATATTGAGATGATCATATGTTTTTTTGTCCTTCATTCTCTAGATGTGATGTATCAGGTTTATTGATTTGTACATGTTGAACTATCCTTGCATCCTTGGGATTAATCCCACTTGATCACAGCATATTATCTTTTGATGTGCTGTTGGATTTTGTTTGTTAGTCTCTTGTTGATAATTTTTGTTCTCTTCATCGGGGATATTTGCTTGTAGGTTTTTTTTTTTTGAGGGAGTTTTGCCCAGTCACCAGGCTGGAGTTCAGTGGCATGAGCTTGGCTCGTTGCAACCTCCGCCTCCCGGGTTCAAGCAATTCTCCCACCTCAGCTTGTCAAGTAGCTGAGATTACAGGCAACTGCCACCACACCCGACTAATTTTTGTATTTTTATTAGATATGAAGTTTCACCATGTTGGCCAGTGTGGTCTCGGACTCCTGACCTGAAGTGATCCACCTGCCTCAGCCTCCCAAAGTGCTGGGATTACAGGCATGAGCCACTGTGCCTGGCCATTTTTCTTATTTTATTGCATACTTGTCCGGTTTTGGTATCAGGGTAATGTTGCTTCATAAAATGAGTTAGGAAATATTGCCCCTTCCTCTATTTTTGTGATAGTTTGAAGAGAATTCGTGTTAGTTTTTCTTTGAAAGTGTGATGGAGTTCAGCAGTGAAGCCATTTAGTCCTAGGGTTTTGTTGTAGTTGTTCTTAAGAGACTTTTTATTATTGATTCAGTCTCGTTACTTGTTACTAGTCTGTTCAGGTTTCCTATTTCTTCTTGATTAAATATTCTTGGGTTTTATGTGTCCAGGATTTATTCATTTCTTCTAGGTTTTTCAGTTTGTCAATTTATAGTTATTCATAATAATCTCCGATCATCTTTTTTATTTCCGTGGTATGAGTTGTAATGTCTTCTTTTTCATTTCTAATTTTGCTCCTTTTTTCTTTTTTTTCTTGGCTAGTCTAGCAAGTACTTTTTCAATTTTTTTTTATCTTTTCAAAAAATCAACTTTTTGCTTTACTGCTCCTTTATATTATTTTTTAGTCTCTATTTCATTTAGTTCTGTTCTGATCTTTATTATTTCTTTTATTCCACTAACTTTGAGTTTGGTTTATTCTTATTTTTTTAGTTCCTTGACATGCACTGTTAGAGTGTTTAAGTTTTTCTACTTTTTTGTCATAGGGTTTTATTGCTATAAATATCCCTCTATGCACTGTTTTTGCTGTATAGGTTTTGGTTTTGGTAATTGTCCTTCGATTTTCATTCGTTTCAAGAATTTAAAAAATTTTGTCCTTAATTTCTCCTTGATGCAATGCTCATCCAGGAGCAAATTATTTAATCTCCATGTATTTGTACAGTTTCCAAAGTTCCTCTTATCAATTTCTAGTTTTATGCTATTGTCATCTGAGAAGATAGTTGATATGATTTAATTTTTAAAAATTTGTTAAGACTTATTTTGTGCCTTAACATATTGTCTATCCTAGAGAATGTTTCATGAACTGCTGAGAAGAATGTGTATTCTGAAGCTGTTAAATGAAATGTTCCGTAAATGTCTGTTAGGTCCATTTATTCTACTGTGCAATTAAATCCAGTGTTTCTTTGTGAATTTTCTATCTAGATAATCTGTGTAATGATGAGAGTGGGATTTATAAGGTCCCTAGGTATTATAATTTATGAGAGTCTATGTCTCCCTTTAGGTCTTACAATATTTGCTTTCCGTATCTGTGCTTTGGTGTTGGGTGCATATACATTTAGAATTGGGTGCATATGTATTATATCCTCTTGCTGAATTAATCCCTCTATCATTATATAATGACTTTGTCTCTTTTTATCATTTTACTTAGTCTTTTCCTTCTTTCTGTCTGTATAATTCAAAACAGCCTGTTTTATCTGATAGCCACTCTTGCTCACTTTTGCTTTTTGTTTTCATGAAATATTTGTTATCCCATTCCTTTACTTTTAGTCTGTATGACTTCACAAGTGAAGTGAGTTTCCTGTAGGCAGTGTGTAATTGGGTCCCTTTTTAAAAATCCATTCAGCCATTCTGTATCATTTTTTATTTTTTTGTGATGGAGTTTCGCTCTTGTTGCCCAGGCTGGAGTGTGATGGTGGGATCTCGGCCCACTGCAACCCACACCTCCCAGATTCAAGCAATTCTCCTGCCTCAGCCTCCTGAGTAGATGGGATTATAGGTGCCTGCCACCATGCCCAGCTAATTTTTTTGTATTTTTAGTAGAGATGGGGTTTTACCATGTTGGCCAGGCTGGTCTTGAACTCCTGGCCTCAGGTGATCCACTTGCCTCAGTCTTCCAAAGTGCTGGCATTACAGGCATGAGCCACCAGGCCCAGCCCAATCTATATCTTTTAAGTGAAGCATTTAATCTTTTTACATTCAAGATTACTATTGATATGTGAGGTTTTGATCCTGTCATATTGTTCCTTGTTTTTTAGTAGTTTTTTAAAAAAGTCTATATTTTGTTTTATTTTTTGAGATGAAATGTTTCTCTGTCACCCAGGCTGGAGTGCAGTGGCACGATCTTGGCTCACTGCAACCTCCACCTCCCAGGCTCAAGCTATCCTCCTGTCTCAGCCTCTTGAGTAGCTGGGACCACATGCACCATCATGCCTGAGTAGTTTTATGAATTTTTGGTAGAGACAGGGTTTCACCATGTTGCTCAGGCTGGTCTTGAATTTCTGAGCTCAAATGATCCACATATCACCTCAGCTCCCCAAAGTGCTGGGATTACAGGCATAAGCCACTGTACCCAGCTGCTTTCTAGTTGTTTTATAAATTCTTTGTTTCCTTATATTTCTCTTACTGTTTGTCATTGTGGTTTGGTGGAATTCTGTAGAAGTACCATTTGATTCCTTTCTCTTCCTCTTTTGTGTGATTGCTTTACCAGTGAGTTTTTTACTTTCATGTGTTTTCATGATGGTAATATTATTCTTTTGATTCTAGATGTAGGACTTCTTTAAGCATTTCTTGTAGGGGCTATGTAGTGGTAATGAATTTCCTCAGTTTTTGCTTATGTGAGAAGTGGTGTTTTTTTTTTTTTTTTAAACTTTCATTTATGAAGCATAATTTTTCTGGGTATACTATCCTTGGCTTGCGGTCTTGTTTCTTTCAACACTTTGAACATATCCCATTTTCTCCTGGCCTGTAAGATTTCTGCTGAGAATTCACTGTTAATTAATGAGGGTTCTTTCATAAGTGATTAGACGTTTTTCTCTTGCTGGTTATAAAATTATCTTTTGTCTTTGACTTTTGGCATTTTGACTGTTGTGTGCCATGGAGAAGACCTTTTGAACTGTGTCTATTTGAGTGTCTCTGAGATTGCTGTATCTGAGTATCTAAATCTTTTGGTAGATTCAAGAATTTTTCATCTATTCTTTAAATTGTTTTTTTAAAATCCTCTTCCTTTCTCTTCACCTTCTAAAACACCAAATGTTTGAGCACTTTATGGTGCTCTTTATTTGGTCTCAATTTGGTCACTTTATGGTGTCTTATATACCACATAGGCTTTGCTCATTATTTTTCCTTCTTTTAAAAACAGTTTTTGTCTGACTGGGTTATTTTAAAAGAATTATGTCTTCAAGTTCTGAGAGTCTTTCTTCTGCTTGATCTAATCTATTGTTGAAGTTTTTGAATGTATTTTGTATTTTATTCAATGAATTCTTGAGTTCCAGATTTTGTTTTGGTTCTTTTCTTTAATATCTATCTGTTTGGTGAATTTCTCATTTGTGTATTGAAGTGGTTTTCTGATTTCTTTGTATTATTTATCCGTGATTCTCTTGTATCTTACTGAGCTTCTTTAATACCAATATTTTGAATCCTTTTTCTGGGATTCTATGCTTTTTTAATGGAATCTGTTACTAGAGAATTATTGTGTTCCTTTGGAGATGTTATATTTCCTTGCTTTTTTATGTTTCTTGTGTCTTTATGTTTATTTCTGTTCATTGGGTGTAACAGTTGCTTCTTTTAATTTTTTTGAATTTGCTTTTGGAGAAGAGGACTGTTTTCTAAAGATGTGTATGGCATTGGTTGGATAGGGTACTTTGGCTTTAATTCTGGGTGTATGCAGTAGTGTAGTCTCTGTATGATATTTTTTTTAACTCTAAACAGAATTAGCGGCATCTGTGATTTCCTCAGTGGCATAGGATGTGATTGTTAGTGCAGGTTGTGGTGACATTTTACTGGGGACTGGGATGACAGATAGGCCAGTCTTTGGGTGCCAGTAGTGGCAATGTTGGGCTGAGTATGCCTGTCCTTGGTCTGTGTGTGATGGCACACCAAAGTTGGCGGGTCCTGGAAGGCCAGTTCTTGGGTCTCTAGGTGGTTTGCTTGGGTGCTAGGAATAGCAGCAGTGGATCAGGGGAATAGGTGGATTCTTAAGCCCCTGGGCAGCAGGTATGCTGTGGATGATGGCAGTAGCAGTGGTGGGACAACCTTCTGAGTCACAAGTGGTCCGCCTTGATGTTGGTGGTGGTCGTGATGGGTTGGGTGGGCCAGACTCCAGGCCAAAAAATGGTATGTGTAAGTGAGTTTCAGCCATGGTAGTAGTGGCAGGATGGATGTTTCTGACTTCAGGCCTACAGGACATGTGCTTATGTGCCAGTGATGATGGACTAGTCTATGTGATCCCTGGGACCCTGTTGGTGATGTGGGTACTGGGTGGGGAGCAGAGCTGGGCTAGGAGGACCTATCATCAGGCACCCTGGGGGTGCAAGCAGGTACTGGCTGTGGTAGGGTTATCCTTAAGCCACCAGCAGAATGCTTAGATTGTGGCTGCAGTGGCTATACTGTGGCCCTGCTGCTGGGGACGGTGGGGCTGCTTTCAGTGGGAGCAGCCATAGGTAGGCAGCTGGGGGTATATGCTTCAGTTGCATTTTCATCCGGGGGGCAACAGTACAGCCTGTAGTAACAGTGGCTGAAAGCAGTGAGGTTTGTCATCAGGGGAGGGGATGGGCTTTTTGCCAGTGGCTCTGGATTCAGCCCTGGCAGCAGCAGTCAGTCAGGAGTGGTGGCAGCTGCAGGAGGAGGTATCACTTCATTGCAGCTGCCTCTCTGCTGGGTGGAGAAAGTTGCTGCCTATGGCTTGTGCTCCCTCACCAGTGGTGGCAGGAGCCAGCAGCAGCAGCCAGCAGTGGTGGTAGCTGTGTGGGGGATAGCTTTTCATCACAGCTGCTTCTCAGTTGGACGGACAAGGTTACTGCCTGCAACTCTGCCTTGGCCCTGGTGGCAGCTGCCAGCAGGGAGGCAGCTGTGGGCTGGAAATGTCAATGGAGCTCCAGGGACGTACAGGTGCAGGGGCTATTGGGCCCCCAGGAAAAGATGCAGTCTGATGGGAGCTGTGCTCTCAAAATTGCGTCGTGCTGTAGCTGATTAACACTCAGGAATTTATGGACTCTCCTGAGCAAGACTATTGTATGGTCTCCAGGAAGCTTTCTATGTTAGTTAGCCTCAGCCCCTGTAAAGGTCAAGGTGAAACCAACCACCTTTATAAAATTATGACTGAGACAGTGAAAGAGATCTAACTTAATCAATCAACACCATCTTGTTTCTAACCTTTGAGCTGTTCTTTCTTCCTGGACGTAGGCTAAACTAACTTCGGGAGGAACTTAGTTTACAGTTTTATAGTTTAAAACAAAGATGACATGCCTATAACCCCAGTCCTTTGGGAGGCTGAGGTGGGT